>NW_027362767.1:256361161-256883661 GCF_046119375.1 Phyllobates terribilis | reverse complement strand
GTGGATTAGTGGCCTCAAACCTACTGACGGTTCCCTTTTTAAAATGATTAGGAATTGAAACACTAAACACATTAGTCTTTATCAAAACAGTTCATTATATTATGAATGAATTAATTTAGCAAAATTTCCCTCTGCTGCCGGCAGACATGCGTGCTGTTGTAGCTCAGTTCTGTATGACCGGATTAGCTTGCAGCACTGGGAGGTTTGCTTTGCTCGGGCCACGGTTTCTGCAGGTTCATTCATCATTATGTACATACAATTAGAGATGACAAGGGACAGCTAATACTCTTCCCTGTTTGCTCACATCTCCTGGGTAATGAGTGGATGGATGCAGGAGAATCATGAACCTGTGCTCACTGATAAGTAAATGTTTTATTTTTAATGTCTCTGGCAAGGAGCGGACATTCAGAGATCCGCTTAACTTTCTCTTCTACCAATATTGACACAAAGACTTGTGATTGACTCCTTACTGAACAGCGAGGCACTGCCAGTTGCTGTCTTGTTATTAGGCTACGCATCTTATTGGGGTCATCAGTGAAAAACAGTCGACAGGGACAGCAGAGAGAGACAATATAGCTATGGCATAGGTCTTTGGTCAGCATTGTATCACTATGGACCTTGTGTTATACCTGAGCTCTGGAGATCGCTGTGTAATAATTACTTCAGCTGCATTTCCTATATTAGCATTTGAGAAGCTGCCTGAGCTCTGCCTTCTTATAAAGCGTTGACCCAGCGCCCACCCAAGTACCACATTTCTCACCATGCACTTTCTTCCCAGAAGCTGGAACACCTTTTGATTCTCCTGTGCCAAAAGGAGGGCAGAGGGAGCATTTTCTTGGGTGCGGCCTCCTGTTTTGGACGACCCTCTGCTCATTGTAGGAACCCGGCCGTTGTCGTGAGCATGAAGTTAAAAAAGGGAACTTCCGAGCTACATAGATACGAGCAAACGGAAGCAGAAAAACCACCAGTGAGTTCAGCCAGGATATACAGACTGGTGAGGTGCTGGGGGGCAGGGTGGATATATTATACCACCAATGAAGATTTTCCATCCCCCCACTATATCAAATATTGTGTGGGTGAGAAATGAACGCTTGATACCCATGTGTACCCTGCCTTGAGAAAAACAGCACGTCTTAAGTTAAAGCACCACTCCAGCATATTTTTTTTATTTTACCGCTGGAGTGGTACTTAAAATCTAAGTCCCCTGCCCCCTGTCTGATACTCACCTTCTGTCTTTTTCGCCGACTCTCCGCTCTGTCTCCTGTAGTTTGTGACCTGCCAGCTGCTCCAGTGTTTCATGGAGCGAGCCGGAGGTCACTAATCAATGTAAGTCCGAGCCTCGTTCTGGCTGTCATAGACTTGTATTGAGAGCTTGTAATGTAGCGACTCACGAGATGGCGCCGCGGGATCGGGGCCACAAAAATGGCGAAGATGTCAGAGGGTGAGTGTATGGAAGAGGAATTGCGCGTAAGCGCTTAAACCATTTCAGCTGTAAAAAAAAAAACAACTAAACACTGGAGTGGTGCTTTAAGGGGGTTGTCTCATAAAGGCATCCTATTTTGCCCATATGGGTCCTTTGCTCAAGACACGGCTACTGCAGAAGAATTTTCCCTCACTACACCAGCTGGTTGCTGGGGATGTTTTTTTTTCATACATATATATCTTAAATGGGATTAGTGAATTAGTGAAAGCAAGAGGGAAAACTACAGGAGAACAATTGATTTTTGTACCTGCCCTTTGCCCACTTTTGGATGGGATAATTTTGCTTCTTTATGTCAAACCAATTTTGGCTGGGACATAGGTATGCCAAACCCCACCACAAAGCTAGCCAGGAGGTGGGGTTTAATGATAGTTTTGTCCTACTGCAGAAAAGGCCAAGGGAGGAAACTCCTCTGCAGCCGGTAGCTCCAACTCCATCGATTTCAGTGAACAGAATGACCAACTTATATGTATAATGGCCTCTCAGCTCTCCCCCAACAGATGCTGTCGGGAGTGAGAGGCGGGAAAGGATTGGCCATATTGAAACTTAAACATCTAGTCCTTTGTTCCCCCATGACATAAGCTGCTGCCAGAGATGTCTATCAGTAATGTGTTTTTTATTTTCCCATTAAAAACATATGCACTCTCTGCTGCACTGAGGGTGCATGTGCTGTGGCAAGCAGGAGAGACGATGTGTGAGCACCTTAGCAGCCAGACACGGGACAGTGAGGAGGACATGGCTGTACTACTAAGACACAGAAAATATTTATTTATATACGTTTTTAATATATTTGACAAAAGGGGGGATGGGGAAGAAATTCTGAAGGATTCCCATGTTTAGTGTTCCTTTAAAGCAGTTGTCCAGCCCCCTCACTTCTGCATTGGGAGATGAGCAGTGCTGATGACGTCACATCTGCACGTACCTGCCGGGATCCAAACACAGTCGGCAGGTGGTCTTGCCCTCTAATTATGGAGACCGCAGCATTTACTGTGCTTTTTAGCTCTTCTGTTAAGATTTCCAAGAGGAAGATGTTACTCAGTTCTCTATTACAAAATCACATGGTCGTCTTTATTTCACCAGCCGCACACAGTTTATCAGAATCAATCACTTATACATCGTAAGGGTCAGTGCATAAAACTATTGCAGAAAAAAGCATGGCCACCCAAGAACAACCACAATACTTAATGCGATCAGATAATTAGGAGTTAAAAGGCTCTTTTGCCAATTATCGGCTCATGTAAACACATCTGCAGCCCTCAGATGAACGAGCAAAACGCTCATTCATTGGGTGCTTGTATTGTTCATGGCGGCACATTGCTCCAAGTAAACCGGTGATGATTGGATGCACACAGAAGGATCTTGTATACGATTTGCATGGAATTCTGGTCAGACAGTAAACGACCGGCAGTATGTTAGCTCATCAGCAATCGCTGGTCATTTCATGGCTCATCTAACTGGGTCCTTTTAAAGTTGGAAATTTGCAAACTTTCCACCATTCCTGCCATTCAGGAGTTCACTATGAAATGTAACATGTTAGGTGGATGCACCCCTCAGAAATCCCTTATCCTCTACACCTCTGCCATTGTATCACAGAATAATAGAAGAAACTGTACAAATTATTTGTTTTAAAAATTTATTAAAATATTTTTTTTTGCATGGTCTCCAAACATGTAAACCATGCCTTGTATAGCTGCTCTCCAAGCATGTAACATGTCAGGGTTGTTTGACTTGGGAAGGTCACCGCAGTGACGGCAGACGATTCGGGGGAGGGGGGAGATCCCACACGATTCACAGTGATCAGGACGGAGGGAAGCAAAACAGACTGATGTGACCTTGGCCGATCACAGTGATCTAGTAAGGAACCAGCTTCAAGAGCCGCGTCAATACGACGACTGCTATGTAACAGTTATTCTAGCCGGTATAGAGCATGTTAAGAGCGTATGCAACCATAGATTGGAGGCCCTATGCCGAAATAAAGTTTTATATCATCAAGGGGTAACACAGCCAGGCTGTGTCAAGCTGCATAATGAAGATACACTCTCTACAGTGTAACATGGCACGTTGTAATGCTCCGCTGCTGCAGTGTGCTCTCTTAGAGAGATTACCTAACCCCCTGAGTGCAGCGTGCTGATCCCCCTGCTGGGCAGGGGATGGTGAGGTAGATACACTGTGATTCATTGACATTTTGGTAGCGTTCAGGGAAGAGGCACTTGACATGAGTAAATACTCGTAGCAAAACGACTGATTGTCCCAAGAACCGTTGACGAAAACGGCCTCCAATGACCAAGACGAAGAAACCTGAAGCAAATGCGTCAAGTGATTGTAGTGAGGCCTTGAAGCAGCTGGGGGGCGTAGCACAGTTTTGGAGGAGCTCACTTATGGCCTAGAATGTCTCATTTTCAAGCCCCACTCTTCCCTTGGTCAGTTACTCCCGATACTCCTGTGTTAGCAGCTAGAGTCTCATATGTTGTGTACAGGGTTAGGGAGGTCTGACCTATTGTCCTTAACCATGGGAGAGGGAGCCAAGGGCGTGCTAGTGCCCCCCGATGTTACTTTTTCCTGTCGTTGTCCAGTCTACGATTATGAAAGTCAGACTCATTATCATGAAGACGAAACCCAGGGAGGCAAAGAGGGCGGCCTGTGAATGGAAATGGAGACATGTAAGAACAGGGTGGAGCATCACTGCACATGAAGATGGATAACAAGAGATTTGGGGAAAGGTCAAACTGGTAGAAAGGGGAGACCATGACTGCAAACCTGAATCTTTGGACGTGATGACAGCGGTTCCTTCTCTCTGGGCACAATTTTCAAGTAGAAAATACTCGGAAGGATGAAAATCAGACTCGGGGCCGAAGTAGATCCTACAGCCAGTAAATAGTAATAGTTGTCAAAACCATCATCCAGTTTATTCCAAAATGTAAAATATTCTTCACTACATAATCTATTAAAGAGCACCCTGTGTTTTATCCCATTTACTTTGTACACTGTATACATACTTTACATCACTTATCCTGTACTGATCCTGAGTTGCATCCTGTATTATACTCCAGAGCTGCACTCACTATTCTGCTGGTGCAGTCACTGTGTACATACATTACATTACTTATCCTGTGCTGATCCCGAGTTACATCCTGTATTATACACCAGAGCTGCACTCACTATTCTGCTGGTGCAGTCACTGTGTACATAGATTACATTGCTTATCCTGTACTGATCCTGAGTTACATCCTGTATTATACTCTAGAGCTGCACTCACTATTCTGCTGGTGCAGTCACTGTATACATACTTTACATGACTTATCCTGTACTGATCCTGAGTTACATCCTGTATTATACTCCAGAGCTGCACTCACTATTCTGCTTGTGCAGTCACTGTGTACATACGTTACATTACTTATCCTGTACTGATCCTGAGTTACATCCTGTATTATCCTCCAGAGCTGCACTCAGTATTCTGCTGGTGCAGTCACTGTGTACATACATTACATTACTGATCCTGTACTGATCCTGAGTTACATCCGGTATTATACTCCAGAGCTGCACTCACTATTCTGCTGGTGCAGTCACTGTGTACATACATTACTTATCCTGTACTGATCCTGAGTTACATCCTGTATTATACTCCAGAGCTGCACTCACTATTCTGCTGGTGCAGTCACTGTGTACATAAATTACATTACTTCTCCTGTACTGATCCTGAGTTACATCCTGCATTATACTCCAGAGCTGCACTCACTATTCTGCTGGTGCAGTCACTGTGTACACACATTACATTACTTATCCTGTACTGATCCTGAGTTACATCCTGTAGTATATTCCCGAGCTGCACTCACTATTCTGCTGGTGCAGTCACGGTGTACATACATTACATTACTTATCCTGTACTGATCCTGAGTTACATCCGGTATTATACTCCAGAGCTGCACTCACTATTCTGCTGGTGCAGTCACTGTGTACATACATTACATTACTTATCCTGCACTGATCCTGAGTTACATCCTGTATTATACTCCAGAGCTGCACTCACGATTCTGCTGGTGCAGTCACTGTACATACAGTGGGTGAAATAAGTAATGACCACATCACCAATTGTCTAAGTAAATATATTTCTAAAGGTGCTATTGACATGCAATTCTAACCAAATGTCGGTAACAACCCACCCAATCCACACAGGCAAATAAATCAAATCATAGATGTCCATAAATTAAGGAATGTGTAATAATGAGAAATGACACAGGGAAAATGTCTTGGACACATGAAGAGAGGTGTAAAAAGCCCTGGAAAGTCATGACACCAGCAGAAATCTAGCAGTAATTCGAAAACAATCCTGCCAGTTATTGAAATATAACATCAGCTGGTTCACCTGATGGCCTATAAAAAGGTGTCTCATTACCAAGGTGCCACACAAGAAACATCGCATGATGGGTAAAACCAGTGAGTTGTCTCAAGACCGTCGCAACCTTATTGTTGCAAAACATACTGATGGCATTGGTTACAGAAAAATTGCTAAACTACTGAAGGTTCCAGTGAGCACTTTTGGGGCCATAATCCGGAAGCGGAAAGAACATAATTTCACCATAAACCTGCCCTGACCAGGTGTTCCCCACAAAATTTCAGACAGAGGAGTGAAAATAATTATCAGAAGAGTTGTCCATAAGCCAAGGACCACCTGTGGAGAACTACAGAAAGACCTGGAATCTGCAGGTACAATTGTTTCAAAGAAAACTATAAGTAATGCAATCAACCTCCATGGCTTGTATGCACGCTCACCACGCAAGACTCCATTGCTGAACAAAAAGCATGGTAGACTATGTTCACATGTCCTGTAATGACCCGTTAGAACAGATCCAGCAGAAACCCGTTAGGAAAAAAGTTGTGCTGACAACTTTTTAGTCCGTTATTCACTAACTGATCTCTGCCGCATCCGTTTTTTTTTTTACATTGGAGTTCGTGGGCAACAGATCCGTTAATGTGGCATCCATTGTCATCTATTTCTAATGGATCCGGCAAGAAAATACTTTTTCTTACTGGATCCGTTAGAAATAGACAACAACGGATGCCACATTAATGGATCTGTTGCCTATTGGCTCCAATGTTTTAAAAAAAAAATCCGCCAGAGATCAGTTAGTGAATAACGGACTAAAAAGTTGTCAGCCAACTTTTTTCCTAACAGATTTCTGCTGGATCCGTTCTAACGGATCATTACAGGACAAGTGAACATAGTCTTAACGCATGTTTAAAGTTTGCTCAACAACATTTAGACAAGCCTGTGAAATACTGGGAGAATATAGTCTGGTCTGATGAAACAAAATTGAACTCTTTGGATACCATAATACACATCATGTATGAAGGCCAAAAGGCACTGCATATCATCCCAAATACACCATACCAACAGTGACGTTTGACGGTGGGAACATCATGGTGTGGGGCTGTTTTTCAGCATACAGCACTGGCAAACTTCAGATCATTGAAGGAAGGATGAATGGACAAATGTAACGAGACATTCTTGATAAAAATCTGCTGCCATCTACCAGGATGATGAAGATGAAACGAGGGTGGACATTTCAGCAAGACAATAATCCTAAACACACAGACAAGGAAACTTTCAATTGGTTTCCGAGAAAGAAAATAAAGCTGGTAGAATAGCCGAGCCAGTCACCTGACCTGAATCCAATAGAAAATGTATGGAAGGAACTAAAGCTCAGAGTTCGTAGGAGATACAGACACTTTAGGATGTGAAGTGTTTGTGTGGAAGAAATGGGCCAAAATCACACCTGAACAATGCCTGCGACTAGTTTCTCCATAGAGGAAGCATCTTGAAATTGTCATCACAAACAAAGGCTTTTGTACCAAGTATTAAATACATTTCAGTAAGTGTGTTCAATACTTTTTTACGGTGTCATTTCTCATTATTACACATAATTTAATTTATTGACATCTATTGCTTGATTTCCTTGCCTGTGTGGATTGGACGGGCTTACTTCAATACTTATTTCACCCTCTGTACATTACACTACTTATTCTGAATTGATCCTGAGATACATCCCAATATTGTACTCTAGAGCTGCACTCATTATTCTGTTGGCTTCAAACCTTTAGTTTTGCTGCCCCCCCTGCTTGTTCAGTGTCTGTACAGAGCTTCCTCTTGTGATTTGAAGACTGTAAAATGCCATGCTTACACTTGGTACTGTAAAATACTCTGATCTAGGGAAAAAAAGTAACTGCCCGCCCCCCCCGTCAAACCAACCCCCTGCATCTTTGAAGCTTAGTAAAGCTGGATGCAGAGTGCCTGGCAGATGAAATGTGAAGACCTTCTTACCAATAACACCAAAAATATCCTTAATGTTAGGAATAAAGATGACCAGTAGGTTGACAGCTACCAGCAAAATCACAGCGATAAGGATGTGCCGCCACCAGCGAAAGTCCTGTCCGGGGCAAAGAAGCTGCTGGATGGCCCTACGGATCTGCAGTAATATGGCAGAAAGAGTAAGACAAAGTTAGAAGAAAAAAACAAAGAAAAAAATCACAGTAAGGCTATGTTTACATGTTGCGTTTCTTGCATAGTTTTTTTTAATGCAAATTTTAAGCCGTGTTTTAAGCTGCTTACAAAAAGCAGGTTTTGCTTATTTTTTGGTGCGTTTTTACTGCGTTTTTGTCAGGGTACATTTGTCTCTTCTGCATGCAGATAAAGTTTACTGCATTAAAAAAAATCTGATTCAACTTCATCTGGTTTTGGCACCAAAAACACAGCAAAACCTGATACCTGCATTTTTGCACTACCCATTGTTTAGAATGGGTGAGAAATGCTGAAAGAAGTGAAATGCTGCATTTTGCAAAAATGGAGCTCTTTGACAAAACAGTCAGAAAAAAAAACAAGGTGTGTGCATGAGATTTCTGAAATCTCAAACTTTGCTGGTGCTGTAAAATGCAGCTGAAAAAAAGTGCAAAAACGCAAAGTGTGAACATAGCCTAATAGTGATCCACTACAGTCTCACCTACCGGAAACAGAACAACTGGCACAGTCAGTGTGACAGCTACTAACACGGCAAGACGCACACACAGCACAAGCTTGTCCAGGGGGTCCACTTTGTTATATGTGTGTAACATCTCCGAGTCCACTTGACCTAACAAAAGGGGCAGATGTGGACATCATCAGACATGGCAATGGAAGACGAAACACTTGTAGTACCCTTTGTCACCAGGCGATGGCGTACAACTTAAAACCGTTCTTCCTACATGATCCTTACCATAGAAAGTCAGATAGCCGAACAGAGCAGTCATCAGGTACATGACAAACATTGCAAAGATGGAGACGTTTGCCACGTTCTGCATCCGTTTTGTGGTGGCTCTTTATGAACAAAAGAAATATAAACATATTACATGTATTGTACGCTGAGTCTTCCAGCAACAGGAATAAAGACACCTAGGTATTAACACTGCGAGATCATCAAGGTGTGTAAAAGTGTCATTATATAGCATTCGTACCTGCGCAGCTCCGTGTATATGGGCAGGACCTCAGGATGGCACACAAAGGCAAATGCAATAATGGGGATGGAGTACACGCTCTGAAACCAAGGTCATTGTAGATGTTAGGAGAGGGAAAAAGTCAACAGCAACACGAGGCCCTGTATATACAGACCCAACATACCTGAGCGTTGAAGGTAAATAATTTAGGGAAGCAGTCCTCCTCTGTGGCATTGTAGCCATTAGTGTAGACATTATGCACAGTATATGTTGTATTTAGGGGGCATGGTATCACTGTTTTCTTGTAGATCACCTGCAGAGACAAAGCACAGATGGATGGAGAGGACATGCACAGGGAGGTATAGCCGTCCCAGGAGCGCTGCTGTGCAGGAAGGAGCGCTCCACAATCTGATCTGCAACCTGCAAAGTTTTCGATCCCTAGCATGTCATGAGTGGTGTCTGCAGCTTCCGTTACTTGCTGGGACTTGTAGTTTCAGAGTTGCAGAGCTTTAATGCATAATTTTAATACAGGGGATGCAGTGCCACCTACAGGCCAACAATGTTATTGCCGTTTCCTAGAACTTGACAGTGTGACATTGATCCAGTATTTCTTATAATTGCACCCTATGGCCCAGGTATGGATTTGCAGGCAGAAAAAAATGGTACAACTTACCACACACAGGAAGAACACCATACAGCTGAGAGAAAAGCCGCTTGTGTAACCCAAATAACCTGATAGAGAGACAAAGCGGACAGATGAAAGCTAATTCATGTTCAGGTATGACACACAGGTGCAACATGCAGTAACATACTGATGTGCATCCATAGGCAGCCTTTACATGGTCATGCTTTATGCTATTGCAGGACTGAAACGCCCAGCTTGCTTGTCAGTGCATAGCAAGAGCTGTAGTCTCACAACAGCTAGCAAACCACTGGATAAAGCCCTGTCCTGAATATACAAGCTCACCAAATGCAATCAATGGCTTTAGGTCTTACCTAGATGTTTCATGAGCGCGAGTGGCAGAATGATGAAGATACTGACAATGATGATGAGATAGTTACCATTTAAAAACCAGTCCCTGCAGAGAAGAGAACACTCAGACGTCGAGAACATATCACGTGGGTTGTCATTTACACCGGTGACACTCTCATACACACAGATCAAAGCATGACCTTTCTGATCTTACCCAGTTGGTTCAGTCAGTCCCAGGAAGGCCTGAATTACAAGGGGAAGCTCATACTTGATAATATATAAATAACTGGACATTGCTGGGAAAGAAAAAAAAACAATAATATTAGACTTTTAACAAGCAGTGGTCCTTGGCTCCGCCACCATCCCAATGCCCCATGTAAGGAATGGACTGCTGTACATTTAAACAGGACCATTGAAAAAGAGACAACTTTATTAAGATTGGCATTTAGTAAAGCAGTCTAAAAATAAAATCATTGGTGGAAAGTGCACTTAGTTTATTAGAAGGCGCATATTGGACTTTTACTTACCGCCCACATTATGAATGGTTATGATTAACGCAGCCAGAATTTTTCCTATAGGTCCAAATGCTCTCTGTCCTAGTTGTTCATAGGCACGAATACCTGCCCAGGAGAAAGCATGAACAAGGCCAATGAGTGGCAATTTTTGCCCTTCTCCCCACTATGTCTTACATTATACAGGAGGGGACAGCAGTGAGCGCAGGGGAAAGCTCCTCACAGAATAAACAAAACCAGGAATCTGTGCTCCATCTTTAGGACAGAAAACATTCACATTGAAAGGGGTGGTTTAGTGAAGATAAATTTATCGTCTGTCCCAAAAATCCGATAAATTATAGATTGTGGGGGTCCGCTTGCTGGGACCCTCTGCAGTACGCAGTATGGAGCCCTTTTATCCCTATTTAGAGCAGAGTAGCATTGTACATGCCCAACCACCACTCCATTCATGCGCTCAGCTTTTTTCAGCAGCGTGATAGAGAATGAATGGAGCGGGAGCCGGGCATTTGCACTACCACTCCTTTCTAAATGAGGATAACTATTTAAAAAAATTCCCTTTCTGTGGATTGGTGCGGGTCCCAGCAGTCAGACCCTCACTGATCTACAAGTAATCACCTATCCTGGGAGATACTGTGTGTGAGAAGGGTTAATAGAATAGGTAATACAGAATTTGATGTATCCCTTCTTGCTAGCTATAACAGGAGGTCCTCAGACAACAACAACAATGTATGCTAAACACAAGAAGAACAATGGCCACTCACCCACAACACCAGAACACTTGAGGAGGAGCTGGATGGAGTAAGCAGACATGACAGCGATGAGTGTCAGAAGGATCCTACAAAGGAGATTAACAGAGCCATGTCTACAAATATCACTATAATAAGGCGAAGAAGCATTTATTTCACTCACTTGTCTGTATACCGGGCAGCCTATATATCTGTGTAATGCAAAGACGACCTTACATCTATAAATTATGTTGCCTCTAAATTTACATACGTCCTTTGCATTGCAGAGAGTGAACTGCTGACTATACTCTGCGCTATAAATGTAGGCGCTGCGGATTTCCAGTCTGCATCACCAGTCCGCTTTTACGCTGTGACTATTCTCTGCAGCGTGTGCATCAGATTTCTTAAAAGGGAACCTGTCATGTTGAAAACAGAATCTGATCTGCAGGCAAGATGTTATAGAGCCAGAGGAGCTGAGCAGATCCATAGACATTTGTTGTGGGAAAACTTTCATTAAAACTGGTATTTTATTTATGGAAATTCCTGGTGTTTATATGGGTGAGTCCAGTAGGTGGTCCTCTTCAATGATTGACAGTCTCCCCTGTATGACTGTGCATGCAGAGATGGCTGTCAATCATTAGTAGGACCGCCCACTTGACTCCTATGCATACCATCACCATTCAGGAATTCAATGAATAAAGTACATGTTATTCTGAATCTTTCTAGAAATCTTTATATAATTCTGCTCAGCTTCTCATGTATTCTGTACTGATCTCAGATAGGACTGCATGTACAACGTGACAGGATCCCTTTATGTTCTCATAAACAGCATGGATTTGCCAATGTAATACACTGCAGATTTTCCATCCTGATAATCCTGCGTATGTGCCCGTCGGGTCCAACATATCTGTACAGTAGACAGAAGGTATATTTGTACAGTATATGGGCCTATATTAGGGGCAGGTCATATATCTGTACAGAAGACGTCTGTGAGCAGTGACTGTGGGAATGTGGGCCTGCAATCTCTCTACGAGCAGCTGCGTACAGCCAGAAGCTGTTCATGGAAAGGACTTTCCCAAACTGATAGCAGGCTGGACCAGAGCCAGGAGACCGTGTATTGTCAGGGAAGGGGAGCATAAACTTACACAAACAGAATGATTCCTGTGTTGGACATGGCAAAGGCGAGGCCCAGGATTCCACTGCCCATGATGGCATTGCTCAGGTTAAATACTGACATCCCAAAAGACGTCTTTCCATCAAACTGCGGAAGAAACAGCACAAGAACGGAGACGTCTTAGACTGGCCCTGATCAATATGCATGTTTTTTTATATTTTTTTTTATATACTTACAGAAGCTCATACATAACTGGAATGAGGTGTTTACGTATATATCACGTCATTATAGCAATCAGTGAACAGTAATCCAGTTTGTACTGAGTCACCTTGTTTACTGACCTATAGTGAATTGATGCCTCTGTGTCTATGGACATGTACCATACAGCTGCGCAGTGATAGCATACCCCCTTATGGAGGATAAACCCCAAGCCACATCATTGTAGGGACAGAAAATCAACAGTGACCGCAGTGTTTCTCAGGTCACAAGAAGACACTGGGATACCTAAAGCACTCCACATTGTGAGGACTCTTCCATCAGAATGGGCTCCATTGCTGGAATATCCACCGATCTTCAGAAAAGGGCAGTTCTGTCCACCTGTCCTCCCATTAGTGCAGGTATTGAACCATCTGCTCCAATCATCCTCTTTCTTGGGGCCTGGTGAGGACAGGGCAAGTAATTGCTCCATTCTGGCAATCAATGAAGATCCCAGTGATTAGAACCAACACCTATCTAAGAATTATCACCTATCCAGTGGGTAATTGACAGTTTTTGTAAACTGAAAACCCCTTTACATTTTTAGTGAAGTCTAATAGCAAAAATATATATTTTTTTGCTCCAATTGTATATATTTGAGTAAAAATATATTAATAAAATGTCCCCAAAGACAGACAATCCCTTTTAAACTTCAGTTTTGCTGCATGAATTGGGAATCATAGACAACACTAATTTCTCTCCTTTACTGCCTGCTGTTCGGAGAAGGTACAAGATGACACTGCAGCTTTATAGCTTTTTCCTTAGTTGCCTGGAAACCAGCGGACTTGTGCTATTATAAAATGATATAAGGCATCGTTGTCTTCTTATTGATATTGAAGGTAACGCACTGAGAAGTCTCAATAGCCAGAGAAAATGGCCAGGAAGAAATGATGATACCATTTACAAGTGCTAACCCTCTGAAGTTTCTGTACTGGAGCGTTGAGAGAAATGCCATTCAATGGTTCTAAAGGGATATTTTTGCAGTATTTCATAATACAGAGTGGTGGTTTCAGCAAGACGGTCATCTTGTCTATTCAATGCAAGTCCTCAACAGAGAAAGTTGGAATTTATTGCTGTAAAAATTTCTAGAAATAACAGAAGATAAAGCTTTTCGAGAAAGAAGAAGAAACAATGAGCTTTGAGACTGGTGGTAATGATTTTCTCAGACACCACAAAATAAGGTTAACCTACGACTTAATGTTTGATCTTCTAGATACTGATGAATATTAGGATCTTTGTCTTCAGTTTATTTCTGCCCCATCTTGATCCCAAATACGCTCGTTAAGCTTATAATGATGACGTCGGAAAACATCAGGACTTGACCACTATAACGTTATGAGACTTATTTTAGGTGACATTCCAAAAACGCAGGAGGATAAATATATCATGTCCTCATTAGCTAGCACTGTTTTGAGAACTTCAAGAACGGAGAGCTTCACTTCATGCGTGACTTCAGCTTATGTTATTATTTAGGTTAACCAAACGTCTGCCGCCGGCCGTATACATTAGATTGGATGAAAATTTGGAGCTACAAGGTATCTTAACAGATCTCTCTGAAATAATGGCTTGGACTGGTTGGCTCGTTATTAGACATAAAGGGAATAGTGAAAACGAGAATAAGGGCAATGACAATGAAGTCCTTGTAGCTATTCAAGTGTTTTACAGATGGTCATTTTATACCATGGACCACTTCAGACCTTTGTCAACACTGCCTGAGGACAACTGTGTTACTTATTGTCTCTCCTAAATCTATAGACCTCTGGAGATTCACTTTCGAAGATGGTTCATGCGTCATGTTTTCACTCCGCCATATACAGATTTCTTAAGGAAGGAAAACTCTTACAGTGCTGCTCACCATTATTTGCACCCCTTCATTTTTTTCATAGACTGTACAATATCTTCAGAAATATATGGAAATGTACCAAAGTTATATCCTCAGGATTTTTTATAAGTGGTCAAAGGAAATACAACAATAAAACATTGTTTTTCAACTTCCATGTTGCAATTTCAAAGAAAAACAGAATGAACAGCATGTGCAGCAATAAAGGCACCTCTAATTAATACTTGGTTGCACACCCTTTGGCATTGTTGACAGCCTCCAAACGTTTCTTGTACCCATCTATAAGCTTCTTGCACTTTTCAGTTGGAATTTTCTCCCACTCTTCATTTCCAATATGTTCAAGCTCTTGAATGTTTGCAGGGTTCTTTTTCCCAGTGGCAGATTTTAGCTCACCCCAAAGATTTTCAATGGGATCGAGGTCAGGACTCATTGCTGGCTATTTTAAAACGATCCATTTTTTTCTTTTTTGACCATTCTTCTGCACTTTTGGATGTGTGCTTTGGGTCATTGTCTTGGTGGAGGACCCATGATCTTCGACTCAAACTAAGTTTTCTTGCACTGGGGAGGACATTTCACTCTAAAATCTCTTGATAATTCTCTGATTTCATGATTCCTGTGATATGGTCTTCAGTACCAGACACAGCAAAGCAACCCTACAGCATTATGGCTCCTCCACCATGCTTAACTGTTGGTAAGGTGTTCATTTCCTTATAAGCTTCATTGCACCATCTGTAAATAAACTGTTGCTTTGCATTGCCAAAAAGCCCTGTTTTTGTTTCATCTGTCCACAGAACATTTTTCCAGAAGGATTGTGGTTTGTAAAGGTACTCTTTTGCAAAGATCAGTTGTTCCTTTTATGTCTTTTCTTCAGCAATGGTTTCTTCCTTGGCCTTCACCCATAAAGCTCTGCTTGGTTTAGTGTGCAGCGTATGGTACTTGTTGAAACCATGACCCCAGACTTTTCCAGGTTGGCCTTCAGGGCTTTGAATGTTTGACGTGATGTTTTTTCCACCATTCGCACCAACCTTTGAAGACATCTCTTGTCAATTTTCCTCTTTCCCCCACATCCAGAGAGGTTCTTGACCGTTCCGTGCTTGGGAAATTTCTTAATAACATTGCGCACTGTTGAAACTGGGATACCAAGGTCTTTGGAGATGGCCTTATACCCTTTGGACGTCTTCTGATTGCTAATAATAGCAGTTCTGATGTCCTCAGACAGCTCCTTTGTCTTCATCATTGTGACATAGGAAGAGGGCCTAAAATGTGGCTTTTTAAAACACTGAAGTCATCATTCATAGGCTAATTCATGTCACATGGGCACCGACAATCACAGGAGAATTTGATTTGTGATTTACCACAGGCGAGTCAAAATGTGTTTCCATACTAAATTAATGTAAAGGGTGCCAATACCAGTGTCACAGCAAGCTTTGCTCACGATGCGTTTTTCAAGCGTTTACGCTGCGGAATTTCCGCAGCGTAAACGCTTCAAAAACGCATGGTAATCCGCCCCCCATGGTCCCCAATGACAAGCTGCACTGTCAATGCCCATGCTGCGGATTTTTCCGCAGCGTTTATGCTGCGCTCAAAAATCCGCAGCATGTCCATTAATTTTGCGGAAGCGCGGTGTAATCGCCGCCATTGACTTGCATTGAGACGCACATAATCCGTGTCAGTGCATTTGTACTCATGGATTATATGCGGTTCAATGTGCGTATGGTACCCAGTTCTGGAGGAGAGGAGAATAAAATAAAAAATAAAGATTATATTCACCTTCCGACGGCCCCCGGCCTCCTTCCCTGTGCTTGCGGGCAGGACTGAAGGACCTGCGGTGATGTCACAGTCATGTGACCGCAGGCCCTTCAGTGCAGTGTCCTGCGATCAGCTGGCAGCCAGGAACGAGAGCAGCAACACACGCCGGGCCATCGGAAGGTAAGTATAGGTTTATTTTTTTATTTTTAAACATTCTTTCACGGTCACACTATATAAATCCATGCTGTTTGCATGGATTTATATAGTGTGACCAAGTTGTCAAGCACTTTCCAAGTGATGCTAAAATCGCCTGGAAAGCGCTTGTCAATCCGCACGCGGAAACGCATGTGAATAACGCTTCAAATCCGCATGTATTTGGCAGGAAAAACGCATGTACAATCTGCTTGTACAATCTGCATGCGTTTTTTCTGCCAGGGAGATGCAGAAATGCTGCAGAAATTTTCTGCTTCATTTCTGCATCGTGGGCACATAGCCTTAGGTTTTTCTATTTTTCCCTCCCATTGTTTTTTGTTTTAAATTATTGTTTATCATTTGCTCTTTAGTATTTAACACGAGAGCTCTATACAAAAACCTGTTGATTCATTTTTTTCAGGAGATATTTCAAATTATGCATCATGGGTGTCAATAATGATGAACAGGACTGTAATTAATATTCACTTTATTTTTAGAATGAATATTCACTGTTTTTAGTCTATTGCCGCCTGACACCAAATTGAGTTAGGACATCATTAATAAAGGAAGAAGTTAATGGATGATTAATGACAAGTTTAGGTTATTTTAGATTATGCTCTCCATTACAAATGTATGGTTGCCTTTACAATAACATAATCTCCAAAATTTGATATATTTTCATATATGCCACAAATCTCTGAGCCCCCACGTATTGGGAAAACAGGGCCCAATGATTTAGGTGTGGGAGCTACTTCATGACTTTGGCTAAGAGGGGAGAGCTGGTCATACACTTGATTTGTTTTTCTCTGGAAATAGGAGTCCTGTTTGTAGTGTAAAGCCAATATGAAAGGTTTATATGCGGAAACCTTTTTTTCTGTTTTACCTTTTTTTGGATGTTTTAGGCAATTTTGTATTTTGGATACTGCCTAAAATTGAGGAGCAATTTTGCATACTGAAAAAGAGAGACATTACTGTTCTCATTTCAACCTGTTACATTGTAACAAACCATATACAACAAAAGTAACGACGTTCCTGAGAATTAGAACATCTTAAGACTGGAACCTCTCTGTATTTAGAACTTTTTGCTGCTGTTTTTTTTTATATTGTTCTTTCCGCTGAAACTGCGAATATGACCCGATTTTGCCATTTTTCATCTCAATCTGCTTTATTCATATTTTTCTAAAATCAAATCTAGATGCTGAAAATTGGTCTTGTTTGGAGAAATCGGTACTTACGTCAGTGAACTGGGTTTTCTGACTTGATACATGTTGCAGGAACCCCTCCTGCTCCTGACTGGCTGCTTCCTCTGCCTCATATCTGCAATAAAAAGTACAGTCATGACTGATCACGTGAGGACATATGGATCCTATGTTGATTTGCACCCATGTTATCTTTCCACCAGATACAGACGACCAGTACAATGGCAACCCCATGTCTTCTGATTGGTCATCTCTCTACAAGATGAGTTACATGTCTGGCAAAAATGTGTGACCCAAGATAGCACTTTTGACAGTGATAGAGCATCTGATTGACAGTAAGTGCAGCTACTTGTCAGATCTTTACCATGTTCACATCTATCTGGGACATGAACATTATCTAGATATTTGGACAGTTTATGACTTTTTCCCCACACTCTTATTATATTATTTTTTTTCCCAAAAAATATCTCCAGGTCTTCTTACCCCTCCTCCAGCGTCAGTCTGTCAGTGTTAAGGCTTTCAGACACACTCCCATTCAGCATATGAGAATCTTCGCCGTCCCCCAAGTTTTCCATTTCCATAATGAGAACTCGGCACCTCTAATTAATTTACTGGTTTCAAAAATGACAACTGTGGAGGAGAGCAGCGATCCTACAGGGGTGATAGAAGGAATCAATAATGAGTGGACTTTTATTACTTATGCAGTTCAATTTAGCTCTTAGGCCCCTTTCACATTGAGTCCTTGCCCACGTTCAGTGGTCCCGTTGGGGATTGCGTCCAAACTCCCCTGCAATACAATACGGGTTTTGAGCATATGCTCTGATGGGGCCATTGAATATAATGGTGCCGACAGAGTCAAAGTGTGCTCTGACGTGCATCATATTTGGTTGTATACACTTACTGGAGGTGGACATTCAGATGTAGTAGTCTGTGTCTGAGTGTCCGCCTCCAGTAGGCATATACACACAAAAATGATGCACGTCAGAGCGCACGCTGATTGTGTCGCCGCCATTATAGTCAATGGCCCCATCGGTGCATGGGGGTTGGGACGCAAGCTCTGAGGGACCATTGAACCTGGGCAAGAATGCAATGTGAAAGCACCCTTAACAAAAATCCTCTCTGTTTTCAAGAACAGATTTTTTAATTTTATCTTTTACAACTTGTTGCCTCAGTTACTGGCCACTACTGCAGTCTATCAGCTGTGGCTGGTTTCATAGGCAAGAAACGTGCACTTGCAAGCTTATTGCTATAGGGTTTGCAAGTACTTCACTGCAGTTGACTAGCACAGTTCAGGCCAGCACTGTGACCATGCCGCTGGTCCAAACTGTGAATCAGGAGCGCACGCCCCCCTCCCCCACCAGCAAGCAGGAAGCCGGGAGGCAGAAGAGCGGCTGCGCTCCTGAAGGAAGAAGATGAGAAATTACCAATCAACTAGTCAATAAGTTACAAGCCCAGATTCATTAATCATCTGACGACCATTTTTGGTATAAGACTAAAAAGTTCCCAGCGATGGTGCACTCCGTCTTATTGCAAAAATGTGCAATTTCTAATTGTAGATATTTGCTAATATTATTATTATTATTATTATTATTATTACACCTAGTACATATTGGGATAGGATCTTGGAGATGGGAATACCCCTTTAAAGAATGTCCACAATACGCTAAAATTATTAAGAGGCGTATACCATTAATAAATTAGGAGCAATTCACTCAAGCACCTTTTCTTTTTTTCTTTTTCTCTTTTGGTCTGGTGTGTGAAATGTTAGTCCTGTGAGGCTTCCTGTGAAGGTTTCTACCCTCCATGTTCTTCTTTACAGCACTGTGCAGGTGTCGGAAGGACGACGTTACTGTATACGGTTACACTTCTAAAAATAAATCTATGCATCGATGCGGGACTATTTTAACCAGAAGTTAAACAACATGAGGCCAAAAAGAGATACAGTTCCCTGAACTGCTGCTCTACGTGTGGTGTACGTTATATTTCCCTGTACTGTAGCCCTATATACACACTCCTTGCTTCATGCTTTTCTACTAGTTATAGAACAATGAGGGTTTTTTCTATATTCCTGCACATAGATGCAGATAAAAGCTAACAACCCACTGAATAGCATAAGATAGAAGAGGAGACGCTGAGCTCAGCGATATATTGTTTCAATGATTTAATATTGCATTTTTATCTGCTGTCAGGACTCTTACAGGAAGCTTGGGAGTCCGGCTATATCTCTGCCCACATGTAGTGATTGTCAGCTTTTTCCTAAATGGGTTTGTATTCATGGACAGCTGTCAAATTATAGAAAACGATATATCTCCGAGTTCAGTGTCTCCTCTATCATATGTTGCTTTTAGATAAAACCCAAGAGATCCACTTTGATGGACCGACTGCAAGTGAGCAGGTTAATATTTGGAGGATAGAAAATTGCAGCCTGCCAGGCACTGCACCAGATGCTGGGGTTTGGTCTCTATATATACCTGCATGGGTGACCTGATAACCCAATTGGACGTCTGTCAGACACATGTATGCAGAAATTCTGATCAATACTGATGTGTTATTGAGGATTATGTCAATAATATTCGTTGTCAGTAAAGTTCATTGAAATGGGCACTGGATATGAGACTTGAACCTGTGACTGTATAGATCTGGACTCAGGGGCCGGATTGTGGCCATAGTACATTACTAAGTATGGATGCATACTGCACATTACTGTAAGTCTTTTAACCTTACAAATCTCCTGTATGCTTATGACACAGTTGAAGAGCCCTTTAATCCTATACTGAAACTCCCAGTGTGTTTACAGCACGGCTGAGGAGCCCTTTAACCCTATACCGGACCTCCTGTATATTTACAGCACGGCTGAGAGGCCCTTTAACCCTACACTGGACCTTCTGAATGTTTACAGCATGGCTGAGCAGCCCTTTAACCCTACAACAGACCTCCTGTATGTTTAAAGCACGGCCAAGGAGCCCGTTAACCCTACACTGGACCTTCTGTATGTTTACAGCACGGCTGAGAGGCCCTTTAACCATACACTGGACCTTTTGTATGTTTACAGCATGGCTGAGGAGCCCTTTAACCCTACAACGGACCTCCTGTATGTTTAAAGCACAGCCAATGAGCCCTTTAACCTTACACCGGACCTCCTGTATGTTTACAGCACGGCTGAGGAGCCCTCTAACCCTACACTGGACCTCCTGTATGTCTACAGCACGGCTGAGGAGCCCTTTAACCCTATACCGGACCTCCTGTATGTCTACAGCATGGCTGAGGAGCCCTTTAACCCTATACCGGACCTCCTGTATGTTTACAGCACGGCTGAGAGGCCCTTTAACCCTACGCTGGACCTTCTGTATGTTTACAGCATGGCTGAGCAGCCCTTTAACCCTACAACAGACCTCCTGTATGTTTAAAGCACGGCCAAGGAGCCCTTTAACCCTACACTGGACCTTCTGTATGTTTACAGCACGGCTGAGAGGCCTTTTAACCCTACAGTGGACCTTTTGTATGTTTACAGCATGGCTGAGGAGCCCTTTAACCCTACAACGGACCTCCTGTGTGTTTAAAGCACGGCCAAGGAGCCCATTAACCCTACACCGGACCTCCTGTATGTTTACAGCACGGCTGAGGAGCCCTTTAACCCTACACCGGACCTCCTGTATGTTTACAGCACGGCCAAGGAGCCCATTAACCCTACACTGGATCTCCTGTATGTTTACAGCACGGCTGAGGAGCCCTTTAACCCTACACTGGACCTTCTGTATGTTTACAGCATGGCTGAGGAGCCCTTTAACCCTACAACGGACTTCCTGTATGTTTACAGCACGGTTGTGCAGCCCTTTAACCCTACACCAGACCTCTTGTATGTTTACAGCATGGCTGAGCAGCCCTTTAACCCTACACTGGACCTCCTGTATGTTTAAACCAAGGCCGAGCAGCCCTTTAACCCTACACCGGACCTCCTGTATGTTTACAGCATGGCTGAGCAGCCCTTTAACCCTACACCCAACCTCCTGTAAGCTTACAGCACAACTGAGCAGCCCTTTAACCCTACACCAGACCTCCTGTATGTTTAAAGCACAGCCAAGGAGCCCTTTAATCCTACACCGGACCTCCTGTATGTTTACAGCACGGCTGAGCAGCCCTTTAACCCTACAGCGGACTTCCTGTATGTTTACAGCTTGGTTGTGCAGCCCTTTAACCCTACACCAGACCTCTTGTATGTTTACAGCACTGCTGAGGAGCCCTTTAACCCTACACTGGACCTCCTGTATGTTTAAACCAAGGCCGAGCAGCCCTTTAACCCTACACCGGACCTCCTGTATGTTTACAGCATGGCTGAGGAGCCCTTTAACCCTACAACGGACTTCCTGTATGTTTACAGCTTGGTTGTGCAGCCCTTTAACCCTACACCAGACCTCTTGTATGTTTACAGCACTGCTGAGGAGCCCTTTAACCCTACACTGGACCTCCTGTATGTTTAAACCAAGGCCGAGCAGCCCTTTAACCCTACACCGGACCTCCTGTATGTTTACAGCACGGCTGAGCAGCCCTTTAACCCTACACCCAACCTCCTGTAAGCTTACAGCACAACTGAGCAGCCCTTTAACCCTACACCAGACCTCCTGTATGTTTAAAGTACAGCCAAGGAGCCCTTTAATCCTACACCGGACCTCCTGTATGTTTACAGCACGGCTGAGCAGCCCTTTAACCCTGCATCGGACCTTCTGTATGTTTACAGAACAGCTGAGAGGCCCTTTAACCCTACACCCGACCTCCTGTATATTTTCAGCACGGCTGAGCGGCCCTTTAACCATATACCGGACCACCTGTATGTTTACAGCACGGCTGAGAGGCCCTTTAACCCTACACTGGACCTTCTGTATGTTTACAGCATGGCTGAGCAGCCCTTTAACCCTACAACAGACCTCCTGTATGTTTACAGCACGGCCAAGGAGCCCTTTAACCCTACACTGGACCTTCTGTATGTTTACAGCACGGCTGAGAGGCCCATTAACCCTACACTGGACCTTTTGTATGTTTACAGCACGGATGAGAGGCCCATTAACCCTACACTGGACCTTTTGTATGTTTACAGCATGTCTGAGGAGCCCTTTAACCCTACAACGGACCTCCTGTATGTTTAAAGCACGGCCAAGGAGCCCTTTAACCCTACACCGGACTTCCTGTATGTTTACAGCACGGCTGAGAGGCCCTGTAACCCTACACCGGACCTTCTGTATGTTTACAGCATGACTGAGGAGCCCTTTAACCCTACACCGGACTTCCTGGATGTTTACAGCACGACTGAGAGGCCCAGTAACCCTACACCGGACCTTCTGTATGTTTACAGCATGACTGAGGAGCCCTGTAACCCTACACCGGACCTTCTGTATGTTTACAGCATGACTGAGGAGCCCTTTAACCCTACATCGGACCTCCTGTATGTCTACAGCATGGCTGAGCAGCCCTTTAACCCTACACCGGACCCCCTGTATGTTTACAGCACAGCTGAGCAGCCTTTTAACCCTACACCGGACCTTCTGTATGTTTACAGCACAGCTGAGCAGCCCTTTAACCCTACACTAGACCTCTTGTATGTTTACAGCACGGCTGAGCAGCCCTTTAACCTACACTGGACCTCCAGTATGTTTACAGCACGGCTGAGCAGCCCTTTAACCCTACATCGGACCTTCTGTATGTTTACAGCACAGCTGAAAGGCCTTTTAGCCCTACACCGGACCTTCTGTATGTTTACACCACCGCTGAGCAGCCCTTTAACCCTACATGGAACCTCCTTAATGATTACGACACAGCTGAGGAGCCCTTAAGTCAAATTTTGGCTGTAATGTGTGTCCATCATCCCGCTGCAGCAGGACTTTTTTTGTTCTCTGTTATCAGTCATTTCAGTTTAAGGAGAAGCTGACTACTGTTCTTCTGAAGTATTTCTCAGAAAATATCTACTCCATGATAGCTACCTCATGTCACATATCTCTAATAAGCTCCGGACACATCTATATAAGTGACGGATGTTTGCACTGACTCTTATAATGCTCCTGCACATTTATGACCTCGAGATTTTAGGTTTAGTCGCCCCTTTAAGAGCAATATTCCAAAAGTAGAAAGCAAAATCTTCCATAGCCATAAATGTTTACATGAGATATAAGCAGGGGAGTGGGGCGTCTTCTGGACAGAGGGAGGAGGAGAAGCCTTGTGTCTTTTAATAGCCATTCCCGAGATGCCAGTGACCAGCAATTACCCTGTCGTTTCAATGGAGGCCTTTATAAAACACCGTGGCTGCTTTTGCGAATATAGACCTTCTTGTGCATTCATGGAAAGTCCTTGAGTCGTCCTCTTCTTTCCAAAACTTTGATTCAGCCATGCCTTATATAAATGATGTTGTCATCCAACCTTTCTCGGCCCCTGAACGGTAAACTGGCCCAGTTACAAGGTTTTTACAAAGTAAGACTTCATCTATAGAACAGAGAATAATTTACTGATTGCTAGGGGGTCTGTCCGCTGGGACCCCAATGGTCCCGAGAATGAGGCTATGCAGAGCCCTGTCTGATTGACGCAAATTTTTTGCATCACCATAATATAGAAAATCCAGTTTTTGATATTATGTTTTTTTGTATTTATTTTTTTATTCAGGTCTTGGTTTCCTCTAAATAATCTGTTGGATGAATTCTTCAGATTATGTAATGATAGTAGTGCATTTACCTGTGGTGTACGGCTGGATGGTGATGTGCTGATGGTACGTTACAGTGTCCTACAACAGACGGTGAATCTTTCCATCCTACCCTGCAAGACACAAAATCTAAAGTCAGCACATCGTGTTCACTTGTGAAATCCTCCACACTAACCATGAATGTCACACACATACAACACTGAGCATCACCCACAGAACCATCTGGCACTGATATACTAGGGCGCAGACCGCTCTGTATCCCTGGTATTAGGGTGCAGGCCGCTCTGTATCCCTGGTATTAGGACGCAGACCGCTCTGTATCCCTGGTATTAGGGTGCAGGCCGCTCTGTATCCCTGGTATTAGGGCGCAGACCGCTCTGTATCCCTGGTATTAGGGCGCAGACCGCTCTGTATCCCTGGTATTAGGGCGCAGACCGCTCTGTATCCCTGCTATTAGGGCGCAGGCTGCTCTGGATCCCTGGTATTAGGGCGCAGACCGCTCTCTGTACCCCTGGTATTAGGGCGCAGACCGCTCTGTATCCCTGGTATTAGGGCGCAGACCGCTCTCTGTACCCCTGGTATTAGGGCGCAGACCGCTCTGTACCCCTGGTATTAGGGTGCAGCTCGCTCTGTACCCCTGGTATTAGGGTGCAGCTTGCTCTATATCCCTGGTATTAGGGCGCAGGCCACTCTGTATCCCTGGTATTAGGGTACAGCTCGCTCTATATCCCTGGTATTAGGGCGCAGGCCGCTCTGGATCCCTGGTATTAGGGCGCTCACCGCTCTCTGTACCCCTGGTATTAGGGCGCAGACCGCTCTGTATCCCTGGTATTAGGGCGGAGGCCGCTCTGTACCCCTGGTATTAGGGCGCAGACCGCTCTGTATCCCTGGTATTAGGGCGGAGGCAGCTCTGTACCCCTGGTATTAGGGCGCAGACCGCTCTGTATCCCTGGTATTAGGGCGGAGGCTGCTCTGTACCCCTGGTATTAGGGCGCAGATCGCTCTATACCCCTGGTATTAGGGCGCAGATCGCTCTGTATCCCTGGTATTTGGGTGCAGCTCGCTCTGTATCCCTGGTATTAGGGTGCAGCTCGCTCTACATCCCTGGTATTAGGGCGCAGGCTGCTCTGTATCCCTGGTATTTGGGTGCAGCTCGCTCTGTATCCCTGGTATTAGGGTGCAGCTCGCTCTATATCCCTGGTATTAGGGTGCAGCTCGCTCTATATCCCTGGTATTAGGGCGCAGGCCGCTCTGTATCCCTGGTATTTGGGTGCAGCTCGCTCTGTATCCCTGGTATTAGGGTGCAGCTCGCTCTATATCCCTGGTATTAGGGCGCAGGCCGCTCTGTATCCCTGGTATTAGGGCGCAGGCCGCTCTGTATCCCTGGTATTAGGGTGCAGGCCGCTCTGTACCCCTGGTATTAGGGCGCAGGCCGCTCTGTACCCCTGGTATTAGGGCGCAGATCGCTTTGTACCCCTGGTATTAGGGCGCAGATCGCTCTGTATCCCTGGTATTAGGGTGCAGCTCGCTCTATATCCCTGGTATTAGGGCGCAGGCCGCTCTGTATCCCTGGTATTAGGGTGCAGCTCGCTCTATATCCCTGGTATTAGGGCGCAGGATTTCTGTATCCCTTGTATTAGGATGCAGGCCGCTCTCTACCCCTGGTATTAGGGCTCAGGTCGCTCTGTATCCCTGGTATAAGGGCGGAGGCCGCTCTGTACCCCTGGTATTAGGGCGCAGACCGCTCTGTATCCCTGGTATTAGGGTGCAGGCCGATCTGTACCCCTGGTATTAGGGCGCAGACCGCTCTGTATCCCTGGTATTAGGGCTCAGGTCGCTCTGTACCCCTGGTATTAGGGTGCAGCTCGCTCTATATCCCTGGTATTAGGGCGCAGTATTTCTGTATCCCTTGCATTAGGGTGCAGGCCGCTCTCTACCCCTGGTATTAGGGCTCAGGTCGCTCTGTATACCTGGTATTAGGGCGGAGGTCGCTCTGTACCCCTGGTATTAGGGCGCAGACCACTCTGTATTCCTGGTATTAGGGTGCAGGCCGCTCTGTATCCCTGGTATTAGGGCGCAGGCCGCTCTGTATCCCTGGTATTAGGGTGCAGCTCGCTCTATATCCCTGGTATTAGGGCGCAGGATTTCTGTATCCCTTGTATTAGGGTGCAGGCCGCTCTCTACCCCTGGTATTAGGGCTCAGGTTCGATCTGTATCCCTGGTATTATGGCGGAGGCCGCTCTGTACCCCTAGTATTAGGGCGCAGACCGCTCTATATCCCTGGTATTAGGGTGCAGGCCGCTCTGTACCCCTGGTATTAGGGCGCAGACCGCTCTGTATCCCTGGTATTAGGGCAGAGGCCGCTCTGTACCCCTGGTATTAGGGCGCAGATCGCTCTGTACCCCTGGTATTAGGGCGCAGATCGCTCTGTATCCCTGGTATTAGGGTGCAGCTCTCTCTATATCCCTGGTATTAGGGCGGAGGCCGCTCTGTACCCCTGGTATTAGGGCGCAGACCGCTCTGTATCCCTGGTATTAGGGTGCAGGCCGCTCTGTACCCCTGGTATTAGGGCGCAGACCGCTCTGTATCCCTGGTATTAGGGCTCAGGTCGCTCTGTATCCCTGGTATTAGGGCGGAGGCCGCTCTGTACCCCTGGTATTAGGGCGGAGGCCGCTCTGTACCCCTGGTATTAGGGCGGAGGCCACTCTGTACCCCTGGTATTAGGGCGCAGACCGCTCTGTATCCCTGGTATTAGGGTGCAGGCCGCTCTGTACCCCTGGTATTAGGGCGCAGACCGCTCTGTACCCCTGGTATTAGGGCGCACGCCGCTCTGTATCCCTGGTATTAGGGCGCAGGCCGCTCTGCATCTCTTGGATTAGGGCACAGGCCGCTCTGTATCTCTTGTATTAGGGCGGAGGCCGCTCTGTACCCCTGGTATTAGGGCGCAGACCGCTCTGTACCCCAGGTATTAGGGCGCAGACCGCTCTGTATCCCTGGTATTAGGGTGCAGGCCGCTCTGTACCCCTGGTATTAGGGCGCAGACCGCTCTGTACCCCTTGTATTAGGGTGCAGGCCGCTCTATATCCCTGGTATTAGGGCGCAGGCCGCTGTGTACCCCTGGTTTTAGGGCTCAGGTCGCTCTGTATCCCTGGTATTAGGGCGGAGGCCGCTCTGTACCCCTGGTATTAGGGCGCAGACCGCTCTGTACCCCAGGTATTAGGGCGCAGGCCGCTCTGTACCCCTGGTTTTAGGGCTCAGGTCCCTCTGTATCCCTGGTATTAGGGCGCAGATCGCTCTGTATCCCTGGTATTAGGGTGCAGCTCGCTCTGTACCCCTGGTATTAGGGCGCAGGCTGCTCTGTATCCCTGGTATTAGGGTGCAGCTCGCTCTATATCCCTGGTATTAGGGCGCAGGATTTCTGTATCCCTTGTATTAGGGTGCAGGCCGCTCTGTATCCCTGGTATTAGGGTGCAGGCCGCTCTGTACCCCTGGTATTAGGGTGCAGGCCACTCTGTACCCCTGGTATTAGGGCTCAGGTTCGATCTGTATACCTGGTATTAGGGCGGAGGCCGCTCTGTACCCCTGGTATTAGGACGCAGACTGCTCTGTATTCCTGGTATTAGGGTGCAGGCCGCTCTGTATCCCTGGTATTAGGGCGCAGGCCGCTCTGTATCCCTGGTATTAGGGTGCAGCTCGCTCTATATCCCTGGTATTAGGGCGCAGGATTTCTGTATCCCTTGTATTAGGGTGCAGGCCGCTCTCTACCCCTGGTATTAGGGCTCAGGTTCGATCTGTATCCCTGGTATTAGGGCGCAGACCGCTCTGTATCCCTGGTATTAGGGTGCAGGCCACTCTGTATCTCTTGTATTAGGGCGCAGGCCGCTCTGTATCTCTTGTATTAGGGCGCAGGCCGCTCTGTATCCCTGGTATTAGGGTGCAGGCTGCTCTGTACCCCTGGTATTAGGGCGCAGACCGCTCTGTATCCCTGGTATTAGGGCTCAGGTCGCTCTGTATCCCTGGTATTAGGGCGGAGGTCGCTCTGTACCCCTGGTATTAGGGCGGAGACCGCTCTGTATCCCTGGTATTAGGGTGCAGCTTGCTCTGTATCTCTGGTATTAGGGTGCAGCTTGCTCTGTACCCCTGGTATTAGGGCGCAGGCCGCTTTGTATCCCTGGTATTAGGGTGCAGCTCGCTCTATATCCCTGGTATTAGGGCGCAGGCCACTCTGTATCCCTGGTATTAGGGTGCAGCTCGCTCTATATCCCTGGTATTAGGGCGCAGGATTTCTGTATCCCTTGTATTAGGGTGCAGGCCGCTCTCTACCCCTGGTATTAGGGCTCAGGATCAATCTGTATACCTGGTATTAGGGCGGAGGCCGCTCTGTACCCCTGGTATTAGGGCGCAGACTGCTCTGTATTCCTGGTATTAGTGTGCAGGCCGCTCTGTATCCCTGGTATTAGGGCGCAGGCCGCTCTGTATCCCTGGTATTAGGGTGCAGCTCGCTCTATATCCCTGGTATTAGGGCGCAGGATTTCTGTATCCCTTGTATTAGGGTGCAGGCCGCTCTCTACCCCTGGTATTAGGGCGCAGACCGCTCTGTATCCCTGGTATTAGTGTGCAGGCCGCTCTGTATCTCTTGTATTAGGGCGCAGGCCGCTCTGTATCCCTGGTATTAGGGTGCAGGCCGCTCTGTATCTCTTGTATTAGGGCGCAGGCCGCTCTATATCCCTGGTATGGCTCAGGTTTTTCTGTATCCCTTTTCTTAGGGCTGTATCCCTGGTATTAGGGCAGAGGCCGCTCTGTACCCCTGGTATTAGGGCGCAGATCGCTCTGTACCCCTGGTATTAGGGCGCAGATCGCTCTGTATCCCTGGTATTAGGGTGCAGCTCTCTCTATATCCCTGGTATTAGGGCGGAGGCCACTCTGTACCCCTGGTATTAGGGCGCAGACCGCTCTGTATCCCTGGTATTAGGATGCAGGCCGCTCTGTACCCCTGGTATTAGGGCGCAGACCGCTCTGTATCCCTGGTATTAGGGCTCAGGTCGCTCTGTATCCCTGGTATTAGGGCGGAGGCCGCTCTGCACCCCTGGTATTAGGGCGGAGGCCGCTCTGTACCCCTGGTATTAGGGCGGAGGCCGCTCTGTACCCCTGGTATTAGGGCAGAGGCCGCTCTGTACCCCTGGTATTAGGGCGCAGACCGCTCTGTATCCCTGGTATTAGGGCGCAGGCCGCTCTGTACCCCTGGTATTAGGGCACAGACCGCTCTGTACCCCTGGTATTAGGGCGCAGACCGCTCTGTACCCCTGGTATTAGGGCGCACGCCGCTCTGTATCCCTGGTATTAGGGCGCAGGCCGCTCTGTATCTCTTGGATTAGGGCGCAGGCCGCTCTGTATCTCTTGTATTAGGGTGCAGGCCGCTCTATATCCCTGGTATTAGGGCGCAGGCCGCTGTGTACCCCTGGTTTTAGGGCTCAGGCCGCTCTGTACCCCAGGTATTGGGGCGGAGGCCGCTCTGTACCCCAGGTATTAGGGCGGAGGCCGCTCTGTACCCCAGGTATTAGGGCGCAGGCCGCTCTGTACCCCTGGTTTTAGGGCTCAGGTCCCTCTGTATCCCTGGTATTAGGGCGCAGGCCGCTGTGTACCCCTGGTTTTAGGGCTCAGGTCGCTCTGTATCCCTGGTATTAGGGCGCAGACCGCTCTGTACCCCAGGTATTAGGGCGCAGGCCGCTTTGTACCCCTGGTTTTAGGGCTCAGGTCCCTCTGTATCCCTGGTATTAGGGCGCAGATCGCTCTGTATCCCTGGTATTAGGGTGCAGCTCGCTCTGTACCCCTGGTATTAGGGCGCAGGCTGCTCTGTATCCCTGGTATTAGGGTGCAGCTCGCTCTATATCCCTGGTATTAGGGCGCAGGATTTCTGTATCCCTTGTATTAGGGTGCAGGCCGCTCTGTATCCCTGGTATTAGGGTGCAGGCCGCTCTGTACCCCTGGTATTAGGGTGCAGGCCACTCTGTACCCCTGGTATTAGGGCTCAGGTCGCTCTGTATACCTGGTATTAGGGCGGAGGCCGTTCTGTACCCCTGGTATTAGGGCGCAGACAGCTCTGTATCCCTGGTATTAGGGTGCAGGCTGCTCTGTACCCCTGGTATTAGGGCGCAGACCGCTCTGTATCCCTGGTATTAGGGCTCAGGTCGCTCTGTACCCCTGGTATTAGGGCGGAGGCCGCTCTGTACCCCTGGTATTAGGGCGGAGGCCGTTCTGTACCCCTGGTATTAGGGCGCAGACAGCTCTGTATCCCTGGTATTAGGGTGCAGGCTGCTCTGTACCCCTGGTATTAGGGCGCAGACCACTCTGTATCCCTGGTATTAGGGCTCAGGTCGCTCTGTACCCCTGGTATTAGGGTGCAGGCCACTCTGTACCCCTGGTATTAGGGCTCAGGTCGCTCTGTATACCTGGTATTAGGGCGGAGGCCGTTCTGTACCCCTGGTATTAGGGCGCAGACAGCTCTGTATCCCTGGTATTAGGGCGAAGGCCGCTCTGTACCCCTGGTATTAGGGCGGAGACCGCTCTGTATCCCTGGTATTAGGGTGCAGCTTGCTCTGTACCCCTGGTATTAGGGCGCAGGCCGCTTTGTATCCCTGGTATTAGGGTGCAGCTCGCTCTATATCCCTGGTATTAGGGCGCAGGCCACTCTGTATCCCTGGTATTAGGGTGCAGCTTGCTCTATATCCCTGGTATTAGGGCGCAGGATTTCTGTATCCCTTGTATTAGGGTGCAGGCCGCTCTCTACCCCTGGTATTAGGGCTCAGGTTCGATCTGTATACCTGGTATTAGGGCGGAGGCCGCTCTGTACCCCTGGTATTAGGGCGCAGACTGCTCTGTATTCCTGGTATTAGGGCGCAGGCCGCTCTGTATCCCTGGTATTAGGGCGCAGGCCGCTCTGTATCCCTGGTATTAGGGTGCAGCTCGCTCTATATCCCTGGTATTAGGGCGCAGGATTTCTGTATCCCTTGTATTAGGGTGCAGGCCGCTCTCTACCCCTGGTATTAGGGCTCAGGTTCGATCTGTATCCCTGGTATTAGGGCGGAGGCCGCTCTGTACCCCTGGTATTAGGGCGGAGGCCGCTCTGTACCCCTGGTATTAGGGCGCAGACCGCTCTGTATCCCTGGTATTAGGGTGCAGGCCACTCTGTATCTCTTGTATTAGGGCGCAGGCCGCTCTGTATCTCTTGTATTAGGGCTCAGGCCGTTCTGTACCCCTGGTATTAGGGTGCAGACAGCTCTGTATCCCTGGTATTAGGGTGCAGGCTGCTCTGTACCCCTGGTATTAGGGCGCAGACCGCTCTGTATCCCTGGTATTAGGGCTCAGGTCGCTCTGTATCCCTGGTATTAGGGCGGAGGCCGCTCTGTACCCTTGGTATTAGGGCGGAGACCGCTCTGTATCCCTGGTATTAGGGTGCAGCTTGCTCTGTACCCCTGGTATTAGGGCGCAGGCCGCTTTGTATCCCTGGTATTAGGGTGCAGCTCGCTCTATATCCCTGGTATTAGGGCGCAGGCCACTCTGTATCCCTGGTATTAGGGTGCAGCTCGCTCTATATCCCTGGTATTAGGGCGCAGGATTTCTGTATCCCTTGTATTAGGGTGCAGGCCGCTCTCTACCCCTGGTATTAGGGCTCAGGATCAATCTGTATACCTGGTATTAGGGCGGAGGCCGCTCTGTACCCCTGGTATTAGGGCGCAGACTGCTCTGTATTCCTGGTATTAGGGTGCAGGCCGCTCTGTATCCCTGGTATTAGGGCGCAGGCCGCTCTGTATCCCTGGTATTAGGGTGCAGCTCGCTCTATATCCCTGGTATTAGGGCGCAGGATTTCTGTATCCCTTGTATTAGGGTGCAGGCCGCTCTCTACCCCTGGTATTAGGGCTCAGGTTCGATCTGTATCCCTGGTATTAGGGCGGAGGCCGCTCTGTACCCCTGGTATTAGGGCGCAGACCGCTCTGTATCCCTGGTATTAGGGTGCAGGCCGCTCTGTATCTCTTGTATTAGGGCGCAGGCTGCTCTGTATCTCTTGTATTAGGGCGCAGGCCGCTCTGTATCCCTGGTATTAGGGTGCAGGCCGCTCTGTATCTCTTGTATTAGGGTGCAGGCCGCTCTGTATCCCTGGTATTAGGGTGCAGCTCGCTCTGTATCCCTGGTATTAGGGCGCAGACCGCTCTGTATCCCTGGTATTAGGGCGCAGGCCGCTCTGTATCTCTTGTATTAGGGCGCAGGCCGCTCTGTATCCTTGGTATTAGGGTGCAGGCCGCTCTGTATCTCTTGTATTAGGGTGCAGGCCGCTCTGTATCCCTGGTATTAGGGTGCAGCTCGCTCTGTATCCCTGGTATTAGGGCGCAGACCGCTCTGTATCCCTGGTATTAGGGCGCAGGCCGCTCTGTATCTCTTGTATTAGGGCGCAGGCCGCTCTGTATCTCTTGTATTAGGGCGCAGGCCGCTCTGTATCCCTGGTATTAGGGTGCAGGCCGCTCTGTATCTCTTGTATTAGGGTGCAGGCCGCTCTGTATCCCTGGTATTAGGGTGCAGCTCGCTCTGTATCCCTGGTATTAGGGTGCAGGCCGCTCTGTATCTCTTGTATTAGGGCGCAGGCCGCTCTATATCCCTGGTATGGCTCAGGTTTTTCTGTATCCCTTTTCTTAGGGCTTATTCACACACTGCATTTTTGCCACATTATTTCTCACGGGTTTTTCAAGGGTAAAAAATACTGCACTTTACAGCACCAGCAAAGTGAAGGAGATTTCTGAAATCTCATGTGCTGCTTATCTTTTTGCAGATTTAAACCCTCAATGTGTTTTTTCAGATCTGCAGCATGTCAAGTCATCATTATGGGGGCAAAGATAAAAAAAAGGTTCCAGAAAATGTGTGTATTTTATGTAGCGGTTTTTCTGCCAGCACCTCAGGTATTTGGTGATAAAAAAAAAATCTGCTGTAATTACTCAACATGTGCACATAAAGTCTCTTGAGAAAGTATTCACCCCCCCCCCCCCCTTGGCTTTTTACCTATTTTGTTACATTACAACCTGTGTTTAAATATTTTTGTAATCCGATTTGTGTGTGATGCATCAGCACTAAATAGTCTAAGTTGGTGAAGTGAGAAAAATATAGGCAGAAATTAAATTTATGGGATCAAATAGCTAAAAATTGGCATGTGCATATGTATTCATCCCTTTTTGGTATGAAGCCCATAAAAAAATTCTGGTACAAGCAATTACTTTCATAAGTCACATACTTAGTGACAGGACGTTCACCTGTGTGCAATCTAATGTCACATGTCTGTCAGTATATACACTTTACCTTTTCTGAAAAGCCACAGAGTCAGCAACACCATTAACCAAGAGGCACCACTAACCAAACACCATGAAGACAAAGGAGATCTCCAAACAAGTCAGGGACAACGTTGTTGAGAAGTAAAAGTCAGGGTTGGGTTCTAAAAAAAAATATCCTTACTTACACATGCAAATTGTGGGCTCGTTTTGAGTTTGCCAAAAGACATGTGGAAGATTCCCCAAATGTATGGAGGAAGGTGCTGTGGTCAGATGAGACCAAAATTGAACTTTTTGGCCACCAAAGTAAATGCTATGTCTGGCGCCACACCAACACAGTTCATTTCACCAAGAACACCATCCCCACAGTGAAACATGGCGGTGGCAGCATTATGCTGTGGGAATGTTTTTCAATAGCAGGGACAGGGAAAATGGTCCGAGTCGAGAGGAAGATGAATGGTGCGAAATACAGGGATATTCTTGAGCAAAACCTGTTTCGGTCTGTCAGTGATTTGAGACTGGGATAGAGGTTCACCTTCCAACAAGGCAATGACCCAAAAGCATACTGCTAAAGCAACACTCAAGTGGTTTAAGGGGGAAATGTGTAAATGTTTTGGCGTGGCCTAGTCAAAGCCCGGACCTTAATCCAATTGAGAATATGTGGTCAGACTTGGAGATTGCTGTTCACCAGAGGAAACCATCTAACTTGAAGGAGCTGGAGCAGTTTTGCCTTCAGGAATGGGCAAAAATCCCAGTGGCAAGATGTGGAAAGCTCATAGATACTTATACAAAGCAACTTGCAGCTGTAATTGCCGCAAAAGGAGGCTCTACAAAGTACTGACTTTAGGGGGGTGATTAGTTAAGCACACTGAACTTTTCAGGTATTTTATCCTATTTGTTGTTTGCTTCACAATAAAGAAAAAAAACAAATGTTCACAGTTGTAGGCAAGTTCTTTACATGAACTGATGCAAAGCCTAAAAAAAACACAGTGAAATTCCAGGTTGTGAGGTAGCAAAACAACAAAAATGCCATGGGGGTGAATACTCTTGCAATCTACTGTGGCCTTTACGGTACAGATTGCTTTGTATCCCATACAGAAAGACATCGGCAGCGTGTGTACCTTAGTATTAGCGGGGCTTTCTATTCGTCAGGTATGAATAGGAATGAGAGGTTTTGCTTCTGTGTATCAGTTGGGGTGAATTATTGCTCCTCATATCTGCCATACGGGTTACATGACTGATCTACCTAAATATCTAACAGGGAACAAACTGACAGCAGAACCTTAGAGACCGTTACACCTGGGGACGCTGCGATCTGACTGTGCCCAGGCGATTGCTCCAGTGCTCTTGCTATGTGGAGTCTACATTCTTGTTGTAAATGCAAATTTGGAAGGTTTGAAGGATTAATCCGTAGGAAAGTGGGTCGTCAAAAGAAATGAAAGAAAGTACTGACTCAGGCTGACCACTGAATTACTCTATGTTCTAGTGCTCATATCCCATTGATTTGTTAGAATTGTGTAATGCTTAATTGCTCCTGTGGTGGCGCTGTAGGGAAACTGAATACTTGCTGCAGCTGATCAATAAAGATCCCAGTATATTATTTTCGAGAGACCCTTGTATGAATGAGATTATCAAGAGTAGAGACCACCTTTTACATACCCGTATTGGATTATTTTTTCTATGTAGTTCTGATGCAAATCTCTCTGACTTTAGTATCCGCAACGTGGCAATATGTCCACACAGCTATATCTACTGCTCGCATTCTGTACGTGTATGCCTTCCACTGATTGTACAGCGCTGTGCCATATGTTTGCAATATATATATATATATATATATATATATATATATATATATATATATATATATATATATATATATATATATATACATATACACATATATACACACACACACACAGGCTGTCATTCTAGATATTCATGACTATTTCTCTTCCAAGTTCTTAATGAGAAAATTAACTTAATACATTTTGTAAAAGTTTACGTTAGAAGGAAAATGAAGCATTTTGTTGCCCATGAAACAGTGTAAGGAATATTAGCTCTCTATTTCCAGCCACCTTTTGGAGGGGGCTCCTTTGTTCTGCTTGTTGGGACAACGTAGCCTTATGCTTCACTTCATGGTGTGCTGCGGGGTAAGGAAGCAGCGAGCGCCATGAGACACAGTGAGATACGACTGAAAGCCTCTAATCCTGAACTACAAGAGCGGAAGGTTCGCACGGTTTGTTCTCTATTTACTCCATTTCCTTATTTTTCTTATGGCCACGTTTTCACACACAGAAAGCGACCAAAGAAAACCTGCCATAGAGGAGGAAAGGGGTGGTGGTGACGTACTGAAGGAAAAGGGGGGCGACAAGCAATTGCCGCCAGATGTGAAGCATTTCTACCCAAAATTCAACTTTAACTACTTTTTTTGCACATTGCTACGTAATAAATAAGTCCAGTACACTTCCAGCTGCTGTGGAGGGGATTTTATCATTCAGCATAACTCCTGGTCACATTACGACGCGTTCTCTGTGCTTTTACATAGGACTGTCAGTTTACTACTTTATATTATTTCTGGGAGATATCCCAAAGCACAAATTTTAAAGGAGAATCGTGAAAGGAATGGAATGGAAGTGAGTAAAGGCAAGAAATGTTTCCTTTTGGACACGTGTTCTTCTTTATCTGCCATGAATTATATATGGAGCCTCACTTCTTTTCTTTTTTTTCACTATTTCAGTACACCATCCTCCAGGAATACAACCCTTTATTATAGTAGGGACCCCAGTTCCCTTGTAGAGCCCCCCACCCCCTCCTCCATGACTAATGGGAGGGGCCCTTGCACTTGAAGTTGGCTGGCTACTTGAAGGATTAGATCATGTGTCGTCTGATGCAAGAGAAGCATGGAATTGCATCAAGACTGCCCTGCAAATCCTAGATTCTGGGCTTAAATTCCCCCTGCTCCGCCTCAGTCACACCCCACCTCAACCCAGCACTCACCCAACACATCTCAGGGAAGGGGTGCTCCACTCTTGGGGGGATTTTTACTTGCAGCTGGAATTCACAGGACGGAGGAGGAATACTGTCACCCTGCACACATTACACTCACAGGCAGAAAGGCCCACCCTGGCCAACCCCAATCTAGTGACACATACGTGACGTCCCTCCCCTTGCAGCTACTGAGAGAGTCGTTCAGTATATAGTACCATGGGTGGTGGACTCCTGAGAAGAGAGGCCACACTGTTCTCCATACACAGCGTCCACTCACAGCCAGTATCCCTGTAATTAGAAAGACATCCACTCATACCCAAAAAAAAAAGTCTTAATGCAGGCGGTGAGCCGTAAGCACCACTTAGCCTAATTACTCCCGAAACACAACAGTTTTGTAATTGATTTCTTACGATTTTATTAGCTCAAAAGCAAAAAAAGTCAACATACATGGGGGGCCGGCACAGTAGGAGTACATACAGGTCCTAGTATTGTGGAACTATAAGTCTCAGCTAAGTCTTTATAATGGTGTGTGCACATAGAACTTAAACGCTGTCAAAATAAAGCAGCATAAAATCTACAATGGCAGAATTCGCTGCGGAAATGCTTCAACTTTGTCGCACATTTCACCCTTTCTTGTGAAAACAGTGAAAATACGCAGCATAAAGTGACATAATCCACAGCGCCACATACTTACGATGCAGACTTTCTCCAGTGGATAAGATTTCATACTGCGCCAGTGATTTTGCTGCTACTATAATACGCAGCTGATTTTCCACCACGGTGCAGATATATTAAGGCCTTGATTCATCAGCTTTCACGTGAAAACTATTAAAAAGGTTGTAAAAAAATTGTGCATCTCGCAGTCAATAAACCAGATGCTTAAAGCAAATGCAACTTATTAATTTCTGCATGAAAAAAAAAGCAGACCAATGATTATCTACATTAGATGTGCATTTTTTCTGCAATTTTTTTTGGGGGGGTGTTAAACCATTTTTTATCTCAATGGTGAAAACTGTAGAAAAAAGCAATGAAAGTTTTCACATCCTGTGATTTTAGAAATCACATTCATTTTGTTGTTCCTGTAAAGTGATGTTTTTTTTCCCATGACAATAAAGCACATCAATGACACTACATGTGAACAAGCCCTAAAGGTATTACCATTCAATTCATAGTGTGGGATCCTGCCATGAATAACCTTTATGCTTCTATCACACCTGCACTCGGTTGTTTTTTTTTTTATTAATGAACGTCTGTGGTAGAAATACAAGAAAAAAATACCACTGAGGAGTCACAAAGAAAACCACACTGTAGTGCGTCTACTTTTTTCTCCATAGACTTACATGTAACATCTGGCTACATAGACCAGAAAAAAACAGCCAGAAAGACACAAAAACAAAAAAAGACGATGCATTATCTCTGAAAAACTGTTTGTGTATCCACCGTAAAGGTAAATTTGGCATCAATGCAATTATACATCATTAAATTAAAAAATATATGTTATCCGTTCATGGAGTAATAAATGGCTGATAACAGAGAGGGATAGTTCATAAGATGGTTGGTGTACCATTGTGTGGTGTATTGCAGAGATATGACAGAAGGGACACATACATACATCAGCTCATCAAGAGAATGCCAAGAGTGTGCAGAGCAGTCATCAAAGCAAAAGGTGGCTACTTTGAAGAACCTAGAATATAAGACATATTTTCAGTTGTTTCACACTTTTTTGTTAAGTATATAATTCCACATGTGTTAATTCATAGTTTTGATGCCTTCAGTGTAAATGTACAATTTTCATAGTCATGAAAATACAGAAAAATCTTTAAATGAGAAGGTGTGTCCAAACTTTTGGTCTGTACTGTATCTAGTAACTAATGGTGTCCAGGTCCTTGCACATGATGTCACTCTCTATTTTAGTCACCCCTGCAGTTCGGCCTTTCAGGCATGTCCAGTCAGCATACCATAGAAGACTATGGTGGTGGGAAAATCCTTTACTGGCTATGTTCCTTTAAGAGCAGGTTCTCTGAACACACATGATCCCATAAAACACCCAGGACCGGACTCCCATGAGGCTTGGGAAATAAATGGAAAATCTGCAGATGGTTTGTGTGTGAGCTATTCCTGGAGCATCAAACCCTTTCACACAGTATCTCCAGCAATGTCTTCAGTTTCTAGAGACGTTCAAGAGCTTTTTTTTTTTTCTGGTTACAATCTTTATTCACTATTGTTCTGCTTTTCAGTATTTGGGAATTTCTGAAAAAAAAAGAGGCGTCATCAGATCACCAATAACTTATACCTGTGCTGTGGACACATGACAACACTTCCTGTGCTTGCTCTGGTTGTTCATTGTTGTCATGAGGGCACTGTCAGAATCGAAGTCCTTATCCTCAGCTAGCTCGAATACTCCTACACCTATGTACCACAACGGTGGCTCAGTGCTGCCATAGCACCATAACATCGCACAGAACAGGAAGTGTTATCCTGAGGATACTGTTCTCACACTTTTTTTTTTAAACTGCTGTTTGCTTTTTGTAAAATTAAATAAAATTCTGACATCACTAAGGAGAGCTTACTTCCACTTATCTGTATATTAAACTCCATACACTATGCAGAGAGCTCCCCCTAGTGGTGTTTGGAGACAGATTTTTTTTCATGTATCTCGGTATACAGGGAGCTCCTCCTAGTGGTGGCTGCAGGCGGAATCTTATCATGTATCTCTGTATACAGAGAGCTCCCCCTAGTGGTGGCTGCAGACAGAATTTTTTCATGTATCTCGGTATACAGGGAGTTCCTCCTAGTGGTGGCTGCAGACAGAATCTTATCATGTATCTCTGTATACAGGGAGCTCCTCCTAGTGGTAGCTGCAGACAGAATCTTATGTATCTCTGTATGCAGGGAGGTCCCCCTAGTGGTGGCTACAGACAGAATCTTATGTATCTCTGTATGCAGGGAGGTCCCCCTAGTGGTGGCTACAGACAGAATCTTATGTATCTCTGTATGCAGGGAGGTCCCCCTAGTGGTGGCTACAGACAGAATCTTATGTATCTCTGTATGCAGGGAGGTCCCCCTAGTGGTGGCTACAGACAGAATCTTATGTATCTCTGTATGCAGGGAGCTCTCCCTAGTGGTGGCTACAGACAGAATCATATGTATCTCTATGTATAGGGAGCTCGACCTAGTGGTGGCTGTGGATAGCATTTTGGAGCTCTGTTAACTTATACAGATATAGTATGAAATTTCCACATCATTTTGAACCTAAAAATATTTAGATCTGAGAGTCCTCAGTGGTTGATACCTTTTAATGGCTAACTGAAAAGATAGCAACAAATTGCAAGCTTGCGAGACTACTCAGATCTCTTCATCAGGCATCGTATAACATGAAATCTGAAGAGTCACATATTTATACACAATAGGACACAGAAATAATGCAATAGATGAGTATTGCGTTATTTTTGTGTCCTATTGTGTATAAATATGTGACTCTTCAGATTTCATGTTATACGATGCCTGATGTAGAGGCCTGAGTAACAAATTGCAAGCTTGCGAGGCTACTATCTTTTCAGTTAGTTATTAAAAGGTATCAACCACTGAGGACTCTCAGATCTAAATATTTTTCTATCTACTGGCTAACACGGTACAAAAATATATATTTTCCCTGAACCTAAAAATAACATGAAAAGGGGGACGCTCTTGCTTTAGTTAATCAGCAGCACAATATGTCAACCGTCCAGGAGTGAAAACTGTAGGGAACGCTTCACTGGTTTGTGGAGTAAACATTAAAGCTAAAGGGGGAAAATCTGCACATTGTGACTAACAGTAATATTTCCAGATTGTAGAGCAGAGCGCTGCGTCCTGATCTGTTTCCCATGTATCAACAGAGTTCTGCTCATGTATTAGAGTAAAATTAGGAAATTACTAAAGCCAAATGCTGGTAGATACAGCACTGACCCAAGTTCTTAGTAATAGTGTCATGTCCTTTGACCACTAGCATTTCTCCACTAACTTTTCTTGTCCTAGTAGAATGTGCCAGTTTCTGTTAGTGCATAAAAAAGCAATGGATCTTCACTCCGAGCCTGTGATCTCAGGGCTCCCTCGGTCTAACAGCTCTCTGCCAGCACAGACACAGACATAGCACAGACACAGCAGTTGCTATTCACAAGGTTTTTCTTTTAAAAATTCCTATTTTTCAGAACTAAGGCTGTGCGCCCACGATGCGTTTTTTAAGCGTTTCCGCAGCGGCAAAAACGCTGCAGAAACACTTAAAAAACGCTTGGTAGAAGGCCTGCCATGGTCCCCAATGATAATCCGCATTTGCTGTGCACATGCTGCGGAAATTTCCGCTGCGGGTTATCATTGCGGAAAAAAACGCAGCACTACCAATTATTTTGCGGAAGCGCTGCGTTTTCGCCGCCATTGACTTGCATTGAAACGCATGGATTTGACATCACTGCAGAAGCGGAATCCAAGTGTTTCAATGTGCGGATGGTACCCGGGTGTGGAGGTGAGGAGACTCTCCTCAGGACCCGGGTACCATAGAACCTGTGAAAAAAAGAATAAAATAAATATTATACTTACCTTCTGATGGCCCCTGGTGTCCTTGTCTTCACTTGCCGACAGCTCGCGGTGGACTGAAGGACCTGCGCTGACATCATAGTCATGTGACGGCAGGTCCTTCAGTGTAGTGTACCGCGAGCTGCCAGCACGCCAAGACGGAGCGAAGCAAGACTCCGGGGGCCATCAGAAGGTAAGTATATATTTATTTTTTTATTTTTTACCATTCTTTCGGTCACACTATATAAATCCATGCCGTTTGCATGGATTTATATAGTGTGACCAAGTTGTCAAGCACTTTCCAAGTGATGCTAAAATCGCTTGTGAACCCGCATGCTGAAATGCATGTGAAGAACGCTTCACATCCGCATGTCCCTGGCAGGAAAAACGCATGTACAATCCGCATGCGTTTTTTTCTGCCAGGGAGATGCAGAAACGCTCTGGAAAAAATCCTGAGCATTTCTGCATCGTGGGCACATAGTCTAAAAGTTGTTTAACTTATTAAGACAAATGTTCTAAAAAGAGAGACACATCTGGTACCATCTAATGTAACAACCAGGATAATAAAACTGTCATTATTTTTCCCATACTCTGCAAAAAAAAAATTCTCCAGGATTTTTTTCATTAAGGCTGAGTTCACACGATGCGTTTTTAATGCGTTTCCGTGGCGTTTTTGCAGTTGCGGAAACGCATTAAAAACGCATGGTAGAAGGGCAGCAATGTTCCCCAATTGAAATCCGCATGTGCTGTGCCCATGATGCGGATTTTTCCGCAGCGTAAACGCTGCGCTCAAAAATCCGCAGCATGTCAATTAATTTTGCGGAAACTCTGCTTTTTTGCCGCCATTGACTTGCATTAGACCGCATGGAATCCGCATCACTGTATATGTTGATGCGCTTTTCATGCGGTCTAATGTGCGGATGGTACCCGGGTCTGGATGAGAGGACTCTCATCCAGACCCAGGTACCATTAAAAAAAAAAAAGAATAAAATAAAAAATATATATATACTCACCTTCTGACGGCCCGCGCAGCGCTCCTGCTTGGTTCCCAGCACTTCGGGGTTGAATGAAGAAGGACCTTCGCTGACGTCAGAGTCATGTGACGGGTCACGTGGCGCTGACGTCGGCAGGTCCTAAAGTCTTCACTGCCGGCAGCCGGGACCGAACGAAGCAGGACACCGGGGGCCATCAGAGGGTAAAGTATATATTTATTTTTTATTTTTTGACATTCACACACTATATAAATCCATGCCGGTTGCATGGATTTATATGGTGTGAAGTTGACAAGCACTTTCCAAGTGATGCTAAAATCGCTTGGGAAGCGCTTGTCAACCCGCATGCGGAAATGAAAGTGAAGAACGTTTCACTTCCGCATGTCCCTGGCAGGAAACCGCATGTACAATCCGCATGCGTTTTTTCCTGCCAGGGAGATGCAGAAATGCTCAGGAAAAAATCCTGAGCATTTCTGCATCGTGTGCACATACCCTTAGCCTCACCTAAAATGTAATAGATCATTAAAAAGTCTTATGTATCCCAAGATGGTACCAATAAAAACTACAGCTCGTTAGGCAAAAAGACAAACCCTCAGACCAAGAAAAACTATGGCTCTCAAAATATGATGCAAAAAAATGCAAGAAAGTGATTTTCTTGTGCAAAAGTAGTAAAGAAATTCTACTAGTATAAATTGGGTATCATTGTAATTGTGTCAACCTGTTCTAAAAATATATATTACTGTAATCCCAAATGGTAAAAGCAATAGAGTACCAGAATTTCTGATTTTTTTTTGTTCATTCCTCTTAGAAAAAAAATTTTGTGATGAAAAAAGTGGTAAATACCCAAAGAAGGTACCAATAAAAACTACAGCTTGTCCCGCAAAATACAAGCCCTCAAACAGTTTTGTCTACTAAATAAATAGACGTTATGGTTTGCAGAAAATGGTGAAAAAAAATATATATATATATATATATATATATACTCCGTATATATATTAATGGAATTTTATTTACCAAATCTAGTAGAACATAGAAAACACTCTAAATAAATCTGGAATTGTCAATTATTATTGACCTGCAGAATTTCAAAATTGAACTGAATGGTGTTTAAAAAAAATAAATCTGAATTCCTATTTTTCTTCATTGAACCTCCAAAAAATTGTCATAAAAAGTTATGAGCTTAAAATGGGACCAAAGAAAACTACATATTGTCACTTAAAAAATAATCTCTCATATAGCTCCATTGCCAGTAAAGTGTTTCACATAAGGTGATACAAAAATTAATAATATATACAGTACCGACCAAAAGTTTGGACACACCTTCTCATTTAAAGATTTTTCTGTATTTTCATGACTATAAAAATTGTACATTCACACTGAAGGCAACAAAACTATGAATTAACACATGTAGAATTATATACTTAACAAAAAAGTGTGAAACAACTGAAAATATGTCTTATATTCTAGGTTCTTCAAAGTAGCCACCTTTTGCTTTGATGACTGCTTTACACACTCTTGGCATTCTCTTGATGAGCTGAATAGACTGTTAGCTGCTTTTTTCTTGCCATAATACAAATTCTAAGTAAAGAAAAACGAGTGGCCATCATTACTTTAAGAAATGAAGGTCAGTCAGTGCGAAAAATTGGGAAAACTTTGAAAGTGTCCCCAAGTGCAGTTGCAAAAACCATCAAGTGCTACAAAGAAACTGGCTCACATGAGGACCGCCCCAGGAAAGGAAGACCAAGAGTCACCTCTGCTTCTGAGGATAAGTTTATCCGAGTCACCAGCCTCAGAAATTGCAGGTTAACAGCAGCTCAGATTAGAGACCAGGTCAATGTCACACAGAGTTCTAGCAGCAGACACATCTCTTCATCAACTGTTAAGAGGAGACTTTGTGCAGCAGGCCTTCATGGTAAAATAACTGCTAGGAAACCACTGCTAAGGACAGGCAACAAGCAGAAGAGACTTGTTTGGGCTAAAGAACACAAGGAATGGACATTAGACCAGTGGAAATCTGTGCTTTGGTCTGATGAGTCCAAATTTGAGATCTTTGGTTCCAACCACCGTGTCTTTGTGCGACGCAGAAAAGATGAACGGATGGACTCTACATGCCTGGTTCCCACCGTGAAGCATCGAGGAGGAGGTGTGATGGTGTGGGGGTACTTTGCTGGTGACACTGTTGGGGATTTATTCAAAATTGAAGGCATACTGAACCAGCATGGCTACCACAGCATCTTGCAGCGGCATGCTATTCCATCCGGTTTGCGTTTAGTTGGACCATCATTTATTTTTCAACAGGACAATGACCCCAAACACACCTCCAGGCCGTGTAAGGGCTATCTGACCAAAAAGGAGAGTGATGGGGTGCTATGCCAGATGACCTGGCCTCCACAGTCACCAGACCTGAACCCAATCGAGATGGTTTGGGGTGAGCTGGACCGCAGAGTGAAGGCAAAAGGGCCAACAAGTGCTAAGCATCTCTGGGAACTCCTTCAAGATTGTTGGAAGACCATTTCCGGTGACTACCTCTTGAAGCTAATCAAGAGAATGCCAAGAGTGTGCAAAGCAGTCATCAAAGCAAAAGGTGGCTACTTTGAAGAACCTAAAATATAAGACATATTTTCAGTTGTTTCACACTTTTTTGTTAAGTATATAATTCCACATGTGTTAATTCATAGTTTTGATGCCTTCAGTGTGAATGTACAATTTTCAAATCTTTAAAGGAGAAGGTGTGTCCAAACTTTTGGTCTGTACTGTACACAAGGGTAGAAATCTTTTCTAATATTTGTTACCATTAACTTTGGGTCACACCGAATATAGCTGCTATTGCCCAGCTTTCCTAGAGTGCTGAAGGACCAGTCAGGGGTGGATCCGTGGATAATCTAGTAAGATTTTCCAGTCTAGAGAATTGTAAAGATGGAACTCTGCTCCAATAGGGGTGTGGGTGCTCCGCCATGCTGGATGCAGCCTAGATTTTCCAGAAAGCTAATGTACATAACTATAAAGCATTGGATTGAGAGGCTGGCTCAGTGATTATGAGCCATGCCCACGGGGATTGTATGGCACAGGTTCCGTATCGCATACCATCTGCCACCATGTAGTAGTGTTTACATACAGCACTTATTCTTCAAGAGGACTGACTGTTGAATATTTTGGGATGAAGCTGAAGATCCAGTGCACAGTGGTGTAATGTCTACGGCTGGCCTCCCTTTCCTGTGTAGTTATGGAGAATGTGCTGTCAGGTAGCAGCGTGATAACAGACGGGCGGCTTTGTTTGCACAGGTGGCAAGTAATTTAGTAAAATCTATAGTTGTTTTCTCTGAGTGTTTACCGATTATTTACTGACTGCTCGTCATCTATGGAGCATCTCCCTTTCCTGCAATCTGCGGCGCATCTCCCCGTACCGCAATCTGCGGCGCATCTCCCCGTCCCACAATCTGCGGCGCATCTTCCTGTCCTGCGGCGCATCTCTCCGTCCCGGAGTTTGCGGCGCGTCTCCCTTGGCTACTTGCCTGCGTCCCCCTGTTGCTAAAGGCCTGCTCTGCAGACAGCGGGGAGCCATAACACGACATTGCTTCTCTTCATGTTTCAGGCAGGCTGAGAGTCGTCATATTACAGCCATGAGCCTGAGCCGGGGGAGGGGTGATCACGTTGGAGGAGGGGGGTCATGGCTGCACATACCGTGCTATATCTGCTTCATATACAGTACAGACCAAAAGTTTGGACACACCTTCTCATTTAAAGATTTTTCTGTATTTTCTTTACTATGAAAATTGTACATTCACACTGAAGGCATCAAAACTATGAATTATCACATGTGGAATTATATACTTAACAAAAAAGTGTGAAACAACTGAAAATGTCTTATATTTTAGGTTCTTAAAAGTAGCCAGCTTTTGCTTTGATGACTGCTTTGCACACTCTTGGCATTCTCTTGATGAGCTTCAAGAGGTAGTCACCGGAAATGGTCTTCCAACAATCTTGAAGGAGTTCCCAGAGATGCTTAGCACTTGTTGGCCCTTTTGCCTTCACTCTGTGGTCCAGCTCACCCCAAACCATCTCGATTGGGTTCAGGTCTGGTGACTGTGGAGGCCAGGTCATCTGGCGTAGCACCCCATCACTCTCCTTTTTGGTCAAATAGCCCTTACACAGCCTGAAGGTGTGTTTGGGGTCATTGTCCTGTTGAAAAATAAATGATGGTCCAACTAAACGCAAACCGGATGGAATAGCATGCCGCTGCAAGATGCTGTGGTAGCCATGCTGGTTCAGTATGCCTTCAATTTTGAATAAATCCCCAACAGTGTCACCAGCAAAGCACCCCCACACCATCACACCTCCTCCTCCATGCTTTACGGTGGGAACCAGGCATGTAGAGTCCATCCGTTCACCTTTTCTGCGTCGCACAAAGACACGGTGGTTGGAACCAAAGATCTCAAATTTGGACTCATCAGACCAAAGCACAGATTTTAACTGGTCTAATGTCCATTTCTTGGGTTCTTCAGCCCAAACAAGTCTGTTCTGCTTGTCGCCTGTCCTTAGCAGTGGTTTCCTAGCAGCTATTTTACCATGAAGGCCTGCTGCACAAAGTCTCCTCTTAACAGTTGTTGTAGAGATGTGTCTGCTGCTAGAACTCTGTGTGGCATTGACCTGGTCTCTAATCTGAGCTGCTGTTAACCTGCGATTTCTGAGGCTGGTGACTTGGATAAACTTATCCTCAGAAGCAGAGGTGACTCTTGGTCTTCCTTTCCTGGGGCGGTCCTCATGTGAGCCAGTTTCTTTGTAGCGCTTGATGGTTTTTGCAACTGCACTTGGGGACACTTTCAAAGTTTTCCCAATTTTTTGGACTGACTGACCTTCATTTCTTAAAGTAATGATGGCCACTCGTTTTTTTTTACTTAGCTGCTTTTTTCTTGCCATAATACAAATTCTAACAGTCTATTCAGTAGGACTATCAGCTGTGTATCCACCTGACTTCTGCACAACACAACTGATGGTCCCAACCCCATTTATAAGGCAAGAAATCCCACTTATTAAACCTGACAGGGCACACCTGTGAAGTGAAGACCATTTCCGGTGACTACCTCTTGAAGCTCATCAAGAGAGTGCCGAGAGTGTGCAAAGCAGTCATCAAAGCAAAAGGTGGCTACTTTGAAGAACCTAGAATATAAGACATATTTTCAGTTGTTTCACACTTTTTTGTTAAGTATATAATTCCACATCTGTTAATTCATAGTTTTGATGCCTTCAGTGTGAATGTACAATTTTCATAGTCAAGAAAATACAGAAAAATCTTTAAATGAGAAGGTGTGTCCAAACTTTTGGTCTGTACTGTATTTCATTGCGATGATTTTTTTTTTTTTAATTTGCACAATTCTGCTTGTGTGCGAGGACATAAGGCGGCCAAGGATGTAAACATCCCGTCCTGTAGGGTTAGTGCCCCCCCATTACAGACTGTGAAGATAAGGACATTGTGCTCTAGAGCCCAGCCATATTGGTTGTCCCCATTTGGAGAAATGGATACATTAAAGGCAAACAATAGAGGATGACTCTTGGATTAATATTTTGGTGGGACATTTGCATGGAGGAGGCGCGTCCTCCCCCGCCTCAGCTGCTGCTTGTGCTGCGTTTCGCACTTAGGGCCCCATGGCCTTGTGTCCTGCGTTATCAGTGACAGCTCTGCCCTGATACCATGCTAATAATTCATGTAACAGGTGTGTGCGTCTCCTCCCACTGCTGCTAATGTATGAAAGTGCAGCACGTCATCCGCCCATGACTACACAAGGAAAGTTACAACCCAAGTGTCAACATGACCTTAGTGGAAAAATATTGTAGTCTGAACAATGTCAACAAAGGAAGACAAAAGAAAAATGCAGCACTTCCCACACTAAACCGGATGTATCTAAGCTTATTATGTGTGATGCTGTCCCCAGCCTGTGTATCTCATCCTGTCATGTGACATTCTCACACAGGTATCTAAGTTGATCATGTGTGATACCGACTGCTAAACTGGTGTATCGGAGTCTATCACGTGTGACACTTTCTTACAGAACCACTCAGCACTACATCTTCCATCATATCTCTCTGTATTTGGAATATTTCCAGGGGCGATATGCTGCAAGAATCTGTCCCGTCTGTAATGTGATACTGATCCACAGCCAGAAAAAAAAAAAATCTATCCCTGTGCGGATCGGCTTACATGTAAATTCTCCTTTTTGAAGATCTAATCTATAATAAAAGCTTAGTTGTACAAGTTTTATTACCTTGTACTGTTACAGTATGTATTAGTCTCCAGAGCTGCAATCACAAGTCTGCTGGTTGTTATTGGAAACAGTCAGCAAGTTTGTTGTTACACACACTCCAAACAGCTAACCTGAGCTCCAGTTATGCAGAGGACAATCGGTTTTATACACCATCTGATGATTGTGCAAACCTTGTGTGAAGACCTGGGGTCTTCCGTGGGCATAATATTACTCAGACAACACAGGGTGAGGGTAAAACAGCTTGGCAATACTTTACTGAACCACAAAACAGACAATAAACACATAGAACAGTCCCAGCAAATACCCAAGATGGTACAACATTACACAGTCTCACCCTTCCGCTACACCCTTATGGGATAGAACAGCTGCGACTTTGGGACTTCCAAGGCCAACTACCTCAACCAGTGGCCCCCCACTTCTGGCGGGCCCCCACAGAGAGAAGGTAGCGGCAAGCTTAGGAACCTAGCAGTCCATCGAAGTACAAGGCCAGGAGACCCGAATGTCCCACCCTGGCCTCTCCGAGAGTTTCCATGGAGCCAGATGACCGGCTGGTCCCAATCTGGCATCTCCGAATGTCTCCATGGGTTCCCGGTGATCGGAGGGTCCCACCTGGCAACCCCAAACAACATATCGATGGGGCCAGATGACTTCACCATCCCAACCTGGCCTCCCCAGAATATATCCATGGGCTTTCTGATGGTCAGTGGAGCAGATCTGTATCTTTCCAGTCAGGGCCATATACCCTTAGGCCGGAATCATGTAGAATCCAAATCTGTGTCTCTTTGGTTAAAGCCATGCGTCCAAGCTGATGGTCTAAGAGAGTCTGATCTTTGATTCTCCTTGTAAAGTCTCTTTCCAATCTCAGTTTCAAATGTCTTTTTCAGCAGGATAGAAAAACCCTTTTTAATATTTACATATGTGGCTAAAGTCATCAGTCACAGGTCAGAGGTAAAGGTGCAGAGCTCACTCAGGTCTCATTGTTTGAGCTAATCAATTTACATAGTTGATATAGAAGGGGTTCTTTAAATCAACATTCAGCTCGCTTAGTATAATATGCAATTAGCATAGTAACAAACATCATTGTTTTACAACCAAGAGAAGACAACAATCAGGGTTATACAAATAGTATGACCTTCTTGACCAGCTACAGAAATACACATACATTTACAAGTCAACACAAACACAATAGTGTATTTCTCTTGGCCTAACAAATCTAATCGTCTGGCTGATTAAGATTATAAACTGTATCGTCAAACAGCTTGGTATTATAATACAGAATATAACACAGGATAAGTAATGTATGTACACAGTGACTGCACTAGCAGAATAGTGACTGCAGCTCTGGAGTATAATACAGGATGTAACTCAGGATCAGTACAGGATAAGTAATGTAATGTATATACACAGTGACTCCTCCAGCAGAATAGTGAGTGCAGCTCTGGAGTATAATACAGAATGTAACTCAGGATCCGTACAGGATAAGTAATGTAATGTATGTACACATTGACTACACCAGCTGAATAGTGAATGCAGCTTTGGAGTATAATACAGGATGTAACTCAGGATCAGTACAGGATAAGTAATGTAATGTATGTACACAGTGACTGCACCAGCAGAATAGTGAATGCCGCTCTGATCAGCTGTTGCTCACTGTGGTGATTGTGGGTGTGGTGGCTGCAGATACTGCTGTGTGCTCCTGAGCTCTGAGAACCAACACCTTTCCACCTGAGGACCTGCTCTCGCCTACCCAGGGAGCGAGTGGGTTTCCTGGGATGAGTGATGGAGCCAAGTCCCAGGCTTCCTCTTCCCGAACCAGGCCAGCGGGGAGCAGGAAAGGCCTGCAACTGGCCTGCATATCGGAGGACTCGGGGGTGAGACGCTCCACCAGGAGCCGCAGCAATGTGGCTCCTACTCCCCCGGGACTGTGGAGACTCAGAGAAGCCGCAAGGCTTCCAGCATGGAGGGTAAGCCTGACAGTGTGCATGATGGCCCTCCTTCCGGAGGAAAGCTGAGTGCTCATGGAGGTGAGGCCGACCGCATTGAGGAGGGTTGGGCGCTGCAAAGTCCCCGGGAGTCTGTGTCCACCTATGCCTCCCGGGTCATGAGCTGCCTCCGTGAGTATGAAGATGCAAGTAAGCTCGTCAGGAGGTTCCAGTAGGAGCTGCGCTGCACACGCGCCAAAGCTGCAGGTGCCTCCAAACCGAGGAAGACAAAGCTCCAGGCGGAGGTAAAGAGGCTCATCAGTGAAATTAATGTGCTTGAACTTAGGGAAGCTACCATCAGAGAGCAGAGTGGTCCTTTTAAGGAAAAACTGATAAATGAAGACCAATTCAGAGAAATGGCTGATAACAGAGAGCAAAGGCAGATGGGGCTGCAGCCTGAGAGCCAGGTGGATGATGAGCGTGATGATGACCAGCTGAAAGCCCCACCTGGCAGCCTACAAAGTCACCCGCAGGCCACGTGCAGCGAGCTCCCTGCAGGACAGGCAACAATGACATCCGGTTGCAGTTCTGCCGGCTCTGGGGAGGACAGTGACAGCAGCGGCCAGAGAGGGGCGCTAATGGCGGAAATAAAGCTACTGTAGTCTCCAGTGTGCCTCCAGAACTTCCATCTTGGTGACGATCACCAGAAGAGGCACCTGGGGGCCAGAAATAGGCTAAGAAGACCTAGCCAAAGCTGCAGGAAGAAGTACGCTATGTATATGCCCCCCTCCCTGTACCCCCTGAGTCGGCTGCAGGGTCAGCTCGCTGTATAAGCCCCGTTGCCCAGCCCGGGTTCTGCTGTGGTCCACGCTGTGGAGATTACACAGCGTGGTAGTGAGGTGCAGAGCTCCTTCTCTGCTCCTAGTAGCGGAGACGTAGCAGGAGGTGCATCAGCCGAGAGGCTGGACAGTGAGGGCAGCCCGGCGGCGGGCGTTCGGTTAGGCCACGATGCAGTGGTGCGCTCCTCAGTGGGAGTGGGGAGCAGCCCGGTGTCGGTTCCGGTAGCCTCGGCGCCTCTGAATGCTGTTGCCGCTGATCACTTAGTTGAGGAGCGGCAGCAGTGTGAGGGGCCTTTCGGGGTTGAGCGTCCGGTCCTCCCACCAAAGTGTTATTTTGTGTTGGCGCCGCTGGTCAGGAAGATCCTGATCCTAAAGATCAGCGGTGCCTCACAACAGCTAAGGATCAGCGGCGAATCACTATAAATGTAAAACAGCGGAAATTACCGACTGATGATATGGAGGCCACACATAAGACCAGTTGTGAGGTCGCCTCCAGTTCTATGGAGGTGACTGAGCCCCTTGTGCCTCATGATGCTGAGGTCAAAATGTCATCCACCATTGTTACTGGTCCATTAGGAATGAATGTGGTGATGGGTGTGAATGAGGCCAATTCATTGTCTAGTGGTGTGGTTGCTGGTTTGGTGGAGGGTGAGATGAAGGTGGGTAATGTTGGGGCTGATGTAGTCACTGGTCCGGTTGCCCCCCCCCCGGTGGTGGCAACGCCTGTCCAGAGTTATGCCAGTGTCACCTCCGGGGCAAATAGGGCATCCTCTTCCTCCTCATCTCCGGGTTCTGGGGACGGCATGTTGCAACGGCGACTTCTGGAGGCTCTAAAGAAGGGGGAGAGATTACTAATGGTAGAGGGTCGAGAGGTTGATCTATCCTTCTGGATAGAGAGTCATGGCCTCGGGGCCTTCCGAGAGCAAAAAGGAGATACAGTGTGGTCCCTGCCAACAGCCGGGCTAGGCAGTGTGCGTAGGAATGTGGTCCGTCTTCGGTGGAGAGGCATGTCCTCCAAGGTCTAAACTTGTGGAGCTCCTGCTAAGGATGGGCTTCAAGGCGATTGGCATCTACTCCTTGATACATCCCTATTCCATGCCTGAGTTTGATGTCAGCTTTGTTCGGCTGGAGGGGCTTGAGCTCTTCTGGAAGAATTAGGAGTTGGCAAAAAAAGAGCCCGGCTGGCGAGACTTTGTCGTTCAGGCAATGTCTCGCCAAAACCAAATTAAGAAAGTGACCGTGTTGACTCGTAACAAGTCGCTTTCTTGTTATGACATCATGACATGGCTTGGTCGGTATAGAGAGGTGGTAGAGATGCCAAAGAAAAACCGCGACAAGTTTGGTATCTGGTCAGGGGCCTGGACGTTTATGGTAAAACTTAAGCGTTCGGGTGGAACTATTGCCCACATTCCATCATCTGCCTTCCTGGGTAGGGATCATATCCTGGTCTTCTGCCAAGGGCAACCGAAGCTCTGTCACAGGTGCGGCGACCCCACACACTTCAGTGCAAACTGCACTGTGCAGAAATGTGCGTTGTGTGGGGGTGTCGGCCATCTTGCTGCATCTTGTGTGGAGATTAGGTGCCACCTGTGTGGTGAGTTAGGTCACCCATTCAGCCGTTGTCCTCTCTCCTTCGGTAATGCAGTCGAGACCCCGGTGGGAGAAAGCCGTGAGGCCGATTCTGCTGGGCAGGGGACTAGCAGGGGTGGGGGAGCTGAGGGACCAGGGAAGAAAAGTAATAAAAAGACGCCTGCCCAGCTGAGGCGTCTAGACATGCGCGGACAGGAGAGGGAGCGGGGCGACTGGGGCAGCCCCTGTCCTGGATGCCAGTCTTGCTGCTGAGGCCCCGAGGGATGAGGAGGTCAGGAGGATCCACAGGGAGGAAACCGCCTCTGCCTCAGAATCCTCCCATTATTAAAGTATGGATGAGGATAATAAGCGGTGGCTAGAGGAAAAGCGTAAGCTCGGCACCAAAAATAAGAGAAAGAAGGGAGATAAAACATCTTCTCCCGCTCTGACCAAGGTACCTAAGGAAGGTAAAACTGACTCCCCTCTGGTTGGTATTTCTAACCGGTTCCAAGCCCTTGAGAACATCTTTTCCTCTGAGGAGGAGGCCGAGGGTGAGGTTCCGGCTTCGGCGGAGCTTACAGGGGGCACCAAGTCTCCTTCTCCTGGGGATGCAGGGTCCTTGGGGGGAGAGACTGGCCCAGAGTCTGAAGACGAGGACAAAAAAAGGAAAAATGCGGGAATGGACACCTCTGTGTCGTTAAAGAGGGGGAAGGATTCCTCGTCTGAGGCAGAGAATAAGAGGAGTGGGAAGAAGAAAGCCATCTAACTCAATCACCAATGATGGCGGTACCCAATCCGTTGACGCTGGCATCCATTAATTTTCGCCAGCATTAAGTCAAATATGGCTAGATTTCCGGCCTTTGATTTTCTCAGCTGGGTTGAAGCTGACATTTTCCTTTTGCAAGAGACCAGGCTGCCAAACATGGCCGAGGTGTTTAACGCTAAGAGGGAGTGGAGACTCGGACCCTCCTATTGGTCTCTTGCGGCGGAGCCGTATAGCGGAGTGGCGGTCCTTTTTACCGTACCGGTAGAATGCCGATGGGTTATTGAGTTAGAAATGAGGAGGTGCCTGATATTGGATGTCTTCATGAAGGGACAGGAGCTTCGGCTCATTAACAGCTATGGTCCCCAATCTAAGTGGGACCGGAAGTGTCTCTTTATGAGGATCAAGCCCTACCTTTTTCTGAGTTGGCAAGTCGTCTTTGGAGGGGACTTCAACACTGTCACAAGGCCTCGGGATAGAGGAGGTTCCAGAGACAAGCTGACTTATGATAGCATCTTCCTTAATAGTATAGCTAGTGAGGCTCGCCTGGTGGATGTCCACATCCGGCACACCCCAGGCCACGAGGGGTTCACCTATCATGGAGGTAACTGTAGGTCCAGAATAGATAGGTTTTATTTAAAGGGGGAAGCCTTCTCTTCAGCAGTATCTGTTGTTGAGGTGGAGTTCTCCGATCACTGTTTGATTTTGTTTTCTCTGAATGTTAGAGACCCCGAGGATGGGAAGAGGCTTTTGGAGGCTCAATTCGTCTCTCTTGGAAGAAGCGGAGATAAGACAGTCCTTTGAGGATTTTCTTCAGAGCCAGGTATCCTTACTGGATCTTTGTAGTTTTAAGGCAGAGTGGTGGTAGATGTTCAAGAAAAGGGTGGCGAGATTCTTCCGCCAGCTCTCGAGCCTCAGGATCCTGGACAGGTACCGCCTGTATCAGGGCCTGAGGAGGAAACTCGAGCATCTTGTCTCAACTGGAGGTAGCCGCGAGGAGATCTCCAGAGTGAAATCTTTGCTAATGAGGTGTCAGTATGATAGACATGCATCTTTGGTTTTTGAGCGGGATTATGGGAAGTACCGCTCGCCTGACCCTTACAGAAACTGCAAGATGTCAGTGAATAGTAAAGTTGTCACAGGACTGGTTGACACTGTGGGTTCCCTGAAAAGATCCAGATCAGGGATCCAGGAGGTCGTCAGATCCTTCTACTCGCACCTCTTGGGGAAGAGGGATCTGGATTGGGATGAGATGTCGGCATTTCTGGCTAGACCCCTCTCTTGGCGTTTTGACAGAGATGATCAGGGAAGAGGAAGTTAAGTTGGCGATTGAAGGGATTGCCCTAAAGAAATCTCCGGGTCCAGATGGCTTTACATCTGAATTCTATAAGACCTTTAAGGTCGCCTTGGTTCCCCTCTTGACTGAAGTATTCAGTGAGTGTCTTTCCTCAGGCACTCTGCCGAAGTCAATGAGGAGGTCTGCCCTGATCATCTTTTCAAAGAGTAAGGACCCATCTTGCATTGAGAATTGGCATCCCATAGCGCTTCTCAATGCAGACAGGAAGGTTTTGGCAAAGGTGCTGTTTAATTGGCTGGTGAAATTTGCGCCCGGGCTCCTTTCGGGAGCCCAGCACTGATCTGTTCCGGGTCGCAGTACAATTAGTATTGTACTCTGTGTCCAAGAGGCGGTGGAGCAGGGTAGGGCTGGCCACTGGAAGGGGTACATGCTGTCATTGGACCAGGCAAAAGCGTTCGATCGGGTTAATCATGAGTACCTCTGTTTTCTGTCCTTCTGAGGTATGGCCTGCCGGGGGGGGGTTGTTGATTGGCTTAAAACCTTGTACACTGGGGCAGAGAGTTTCCCTCTTTTGAACGGTTGGATTGGCAGCTCTTTTGAGGTTGGGTGTGGTGTTCGCCAAGGTTGTCCCTTGAGCCCGCTGCTGTACGTGTTTGCAATTGACCCACTTCTTAGGAGGGTGGAGCGTGGACCGTTGGCTGGGATCGGGATGGACCGGGCAGCACTGGAAGCCACTCTTGAGTGTGGTGGCGTATGCCGATGACGTCACTGTTTTTGTTTCCTCTGATAGGGAGGTAGAATGGCTGATGACTGAGGTAAATCGCTACTCGTAGGCATCCGGGTCTAAGAGCAACCGGGACAAGTGTGAGTGTCTCTGGCTGGGAGGAGGAGATCCTGGTTTTGATCTCCCGGACACCCTTCCAGGACCCAAAATCTCTGCAAAAGTTCTTGGCATCAAATTTGGCCAGGGGGATTACCCCAAACAAAATTGGGACAGCAGGCTAGAGATCGCCACTCAGAAGGTGAACCAATGGAAGGGTTGGTCTTTGACCCTAAGGGAAGGGATAAACCTGATCAAAACTTACCTGCTCCCTTTGCTGATCTATCTGGGCAGTGTGTGCATCTTGCCGGAGCCTCTCTGGACTCGGGTCTACAGTTTGTTCTTCCAATTGTTATGGGGGAATAGACTGAACCTGGTCAAGAGGGAGGTTACTTACCGTACGAGGAGACTAGGAGGGTTGGATATGGTCAACCCTGTGGTATTCCTTGTGAATACCTTTATTAAGATCAATATTGCAAACCTCTGTAAAGAGAGGGCTCCTCCGTTGGTATTCTCCTGGGATGGTTTCAGCCTTTCTTCCAGGAATGGGAGACAGGAGGGCAAGTGAAGAATCTACACACACCGCATGGACATCTCACGGCTTAAGCTACCCTGGTTCTGAAGGTAATTCGCCGGTGGGGTCTGGGAATGTGGGAGGTCAGGACTCTGCCGAGGAAACTCCTTGTCAAATGGGTTCTGTTGACCCATTTTCAGAGGCCTCTGGCGCTCAGGGATAGCCCAAGTCGGGATCTTGGGGTGGGTCTGCATCTTTTGAATTCTATCAGGATCCCCTCGAAGTTTTTGGGACTTGGCTTGGCGCTGCTTCTATGGGAAACTGTGTGTGAGGGACAATCTGAAGTGTAGGAGCTCTGAGGACAGGAACTGTCATCGGGAGCATTGTGTTTCCATGCTGGAAAGCATGGACCACTTCCTGCTTTGTTGTCCCTTTAACACAGAGGTGTACAACAGGGTGGGCTCCTCCATTGGCTGGCTCCGGCTGGCCGGTCTCTCTTATGCGGAATGGGCCTATGGAGCATTCGGAGACCTGGGTGGTCGGGAACGCTGCACCTTATTTCTAGTTAGCGCAGTGGTTAGGTATCACATGTGGAACGCATGGTGCTTAGTATCAACGCAACAGAAAGTCCTCCCAGTGGACGATGTGTTTAGGACCATACTCGGTGACCTGGTGAAGGTGCGTTCTCTGGAGTATGAGAGACTGGGTACACGAAGGGCCGCTCTCCTCTGGAGGGGCTTTTCTTTTACTGTGTCCTAGTCTGGTCATCTCCTTTCCTGGTGGGCTGCTGCTGACACCATAGATTTTTGTTTTGTTTTGATCAGTAGACAGTGATGTAGGGCTGCAGGCGCCGAACTTGGGCTTTGTTAGTTGTGGTTATTGTATTGTTTGTTTCTGTATATATTGTATATAAGGATATGGATTTGGGTGTAGGTGTTAGGTTGGGTGGTGGGAAAAGGGGGGGAGGTGGGTTCATCTTTTGGGACTTTGGGACACTGGTTATTTGGGTGAAAAACTTGCACTGCCTGATCTGGCCTATGGACGTTGAAAATGGACTGAGGCATGAGACGCAGGACCAGCTCTCAGGTCAGTGCCATGGTTGGGAGTGGTGGGCTTGAATGTGCAGTGTTTTGTTTAGCCTTGTATATATTTGTATAGTTAGCATTTATTTTATATTAATTAAAAAAATAATAATTTGTATATATTTTGCCAGCTATTGTTTATTTTATGTTTATTTTATGGTTTTTTTATTCATTGTTTGTGGTTATTATTTTCTTTGGTAATCGGACCAGAAGTCTGTAGTATGAGTAGTTATTATTCTGTATATATGAATAATATGTGTGTGAGGAGAGAGTGAGCGGCTGGACCAGTTCATTACATTGTTTATTTTGTGGTTGTTAATTTTGTTATGTTTCTGTTATTATTATTGTTTTGTTTTTCATTTTGATAATAAAAGATCTACAGGAGGTAACTCAGGATAAGTACAGGATAAGTAATGTAATGTATGTACACAGTGACTGCACCAACAGAATAGTGAGTGCAGCTCTGGGGTATAATACAGGATGTAACTCAGGATCAGTACGGGATCAGTAATGTAATGTATGTACACAGTGACTGCACCAGTAGAATAGTGAGTGCAGCTCTGGAGTATAATACAGGATGTAACTCAGGATCAGTACGGGATCAGTAATGTAATGTATGTACACAGTGACTGCACCAGTAGAATAGTGAGTGCAGCTCTGGAGTATAATACAGGATGTAACTCAGGATCAGTACAGGATCAGTAATGTAATGTATGTACACAGTGACTGCACCAGCAGAATAGTGAGTGCAGCTCTGAAGTATAATACAGGAGGTAACTCAGGATCAGTACAGGATAAGTAATGTAATGTATGTACACAGTGACTGCACCAGCAGAATAGTGAGTGCAGCTCTGGGGTATAATACAGGATGTAACTCAGGATCAGTACGGGATCAGTAATGTAATGTATGTACACAGTGACTGCACCAGTAGAATAGTGAGTGCAGCTCTGGAGTATAATACAGGATGTAACTCAGGATCAGTACAGGATCAGTAATGTAATGTATGTACACAGTGACTGCACCAGCAGAATAGTGAGTGCAGCTCTGAAGTATAATACAGGAGGTAACTCAGGATCAGTACAGGATAAGTAATGTAATGTATGTACACAGTGACTGCACCAGCAGAATAGTGAGTGCAGCTCTGGGGTACAATACAGGATGTAATTCAGGATCAGTACAGGATCAGTAATGTAATGTATGTACAGTCATGGCCAAAAGTTTTGAGAATGACACCAAAATTATATTTTCACATGATCTGCTGGCCTCTGGTTTTTATTAGTGTTTGTCTGATGTTTATATCACATACAGAAATATAATTGCAATCATATTATGAGTACCAATAGGTTATATTGACAGTTAGAATGAGTTAATGCAGCAAGTCAATATTTGCAATGTTGCCCCTTCTTCTTCAAGACCTCTGTAATTCTCCCTGGCATGCTCTCAATCAACTTTTGGACCAAATCCTGACTGATAGCAGTCCATTCTTGCATAATCAATGCTTGCATTTTGCCAGAATTTGTTGGTTTTTGTTTGTCCACCCGTCTCTTGATGATTGACCACAAGTTCTCAATGGGATTAAGATCTGGGGAGTTTCCAGGCCATGGACCCAAAATCTCTATGTTTTGTTCCATGAGCCATTTAGTTATCACCTTTGCTTTATGGCAAGGTGCTCCATCATGCTGGAAAAGGCATTGTTGGGTGCCAAACTGCTCTTGGACGGTGGGGAGAAGTTGCTCTTGAAGGACATTCTGGTACCATCCTTTATTCATGGCTGTGTTTTTAGGCAAGACTGTGAGTGAGCCGATTCCCTTGGCTGAGAAGCAACCCCACACATGAATGGTTTCAGGAGGCTTTACAGTTGGCATGAGACAAGACTGGTGGTAGCGCTCACCTCTTCTTCTCCGAATAAGCTGTTTTCCAGATGTCCCAAACAATCGAAAAGGGGATTCATCAGAGAAAATGACTTTGCCCCAGTCCTCAGCAGTCCACTCTCTGTACCTTTTGCAGAATATCAGTCGGTCCCTGATGTTTTTTCTGGAGAGAAGTGGCTTCTTTGCTGCCCTCCTTGAAACCAGCCCTTGCTCAAAGAGTCTCCGCCTCACAGTGCGTGCAGAAGCACTCACACCAGCCTGCTGCCATTCCTGAGCAAGCTCGGCACTGCTGGTAGTCCGATCCCGCAGCTGAAACAGTTTTAAGATATGGTCCTGGCGCTTGCTGGTCTTTCTTGGGCGCCCTGGAGCCTTTTTGACAACAATGGAAGCTCTCTCCTTGAAGTTCTTGATGATGCGATAGATTGTTGACTGAGGTGCAATCTTTGTAGCTGCGATACTCTTCCCTGTTAGGCCATTTTTGTGCAGTGCAATGATCGCTGCACGTGTTTCTTTAGAGATAACCATGGTTAACTGAAGAGAAACAATGATACCAAGAACCAGCCTCCTTTTAAAGTGTCCAGTGATGTCATTCTTACTTAATCATGACTGATTGATCGCCAGCCCTGTCCTCATCAACACCCACACCTGTGTTAATGGATCAATCACTAAAACGATGTTAGCTGCTCCTTTTAAGGCAGGACTGCAATGATGTTGAAATGTGTTTTGGGGGTTAAAGTTCATTTTCTGGGCAAATATTGACTTTGCAAGAACAGTAATTGCTGTTAAGCTGATCACTCTTTGACATTCAGGAGTATATGCAAATTGCCATTACAAAAAATGAAGCAGTAAACTTTGGAAAAATTACTATTTGTCTCATTCTCAATACTTTTGGCCATGACTGTACACAGTGACTGCACCAGCAGAATAGTGAGTGCAGCTCTGGGGTATAATACAGGATGTAACTCAGGATCAGTACAGGATAAGTAATGTAATGTAATGTATGTATACAGTGACTGCACCAGCAGAATAGTGAGTGTAGCTCTGGAGTATAATACAGGAGGTAACTCAGGATCAGTACAGGATAAGTAATGTAATGTATGTACACAGTGACTGTACCAGCAGAATAGTGAGTGCAGCTCTGGAGTATAATACAGGATGTAACTCAGGATCAGTACGGGATCAGTAATGTAATGTATGTACACAGTGACTGCACCAGTAGAATAGTGAGTGCAGCTCTGGAGTATAATACAGGATGTAACTCAGGATCAGTACAGGATCAGTAATGTAATGTATGTACACAGTGACTGCACCAGCAGAATAGTGAGTGCAGCTCTGAAGTATAATACAGGAGGTAACTCAGGATCAGTACAGGATAAGTAATGTAATGTATGTACACAGTGACTGCACCAGCAGAATAGTGAGTGCAGCTCTGGGGTATAATACAGGATGTAACTCAGGATCAGTACAGGATAAGTAATGTAATGTATGTACACAGTGACTGCACCCGCAGAATAGTGAGTGCAGCTCTGGGGTATAATACAGGATGTAACTCAGGATCAGTACAGGATAAGTAATGTAATGTATGTACACAGTGACTGCACCAGCAGAATAGTGAGTGCAGCTCTGAAGTATAATACAGGAGGTAACTCAGGATCAGTACAGGATAAGTAATGTAATGTATGTACACAGTGACTGCACCAGCAGAATAGTGAGTGCAGCTCTGAAGTATAATACAGGAGGTAACTCAGGATCAGTACAGGATAAGTAATGTAATGTATGTACACAGTGACTGCACCAGCAGAATAGTGAGTGCAGCTCTGAAGTATAATACAGGAGGTAACTCAGGATCAGTACAGGATAAGTAATGTAATGTATGTACACAGCGACTCCTGTTCTGTAGATAATGTTAGGGTAATATATAAACAGTGTGTACATGGGAAGCTATTTAGTCATATTGATTGGGGTTAAAGATACAATGAAGTAAAATGGTTATTGGGTGTTTGCTGTAAGAAAATGATGGTTACATGACAATTTCTCGGGAAAAACAAGGGTTAAGGAAATGTGAGTATTTTGAGGGTTTTAGTTTTCATCCTGAATCCTTTGGGTCTTTCATTCCCTGAAACAGTGTGATATTAATAGACAAGTGCTGGAGAAAGGTCAGTGTATCCAGTGTGCGTCTCCATGTAAAACCACAGACAATGCCATGTGTTATTTTAGGCCGGGCTGCAGGACACCGGTTCTGTGTGTTTTATACTCGGCTGTGCTCTCATCTGTGAACGATCTAATACGGCTAACCCACCATCGCTCCCATGTAACCATGAATGTGCCATCAATGAGAGACTCAGACGAGAACCTTGGTAGAGCCCAGAGCTGGTGCTGCGTCGTGCCCAGTGTCAGTGATACAATAAAACAGCTGCTAGACGGCTGGGGTACAAGGAAGCATCCGTGTCTTGTAGCCTAATTGTGTGGCACAGCAATCACCCGGGGCCGGCTCACAATCCTGGCAGGTGACTGGGATAACACTTCCTGGCCTGAACACACTGCAGTTTTGTGTTGTGCTGATGTGCAGTCGTTGTACACCCCAAGCTGAAATGTGTGTGCAGACTGACAGTACTACAGTGAGGTTGGTGTGGTCATTGCCGGGATGCAATGTTGGTACATCCAATACTACATTCCATAAGGGCTCCCATAAGACTTGTCACCAAGCACAAGGCTTCCTCACACCAATATACATGTGTGGTGAAGGAGATAAGCGGCAGTCAGACACCAAATGCTGCTCATCTCCTATGTGAAAGGATTGCACTGTGTCCTCATATACTGGATGATACAGTACATGCATTCCTTTGTAGCAGAAATTTTCCAAAAAACAAGCATGCTCACTCTGATATGGATGGGCTGCAGGTCTCACCTGTTCATTGTTACAGGGGGTGAAATCTGCAGCCCAGTCCTGATAAAATCTGCATGTAATACATGGGTCTGCAGTGGAAATATTCCACCATGTGGAGACTTCTCCTGTGGTTCTGCCTGTGCCTGACTCCCAGTTATTCTCAATGTATCGGCCCAGTGTTTATCAGACCTCCGTGAAGTGTACTGGGAATAGGTATTTATGTACATACAAGGCTATGACGTCTGGGAAAATAAATATTGGTGACTAGGTGTTGGGGGATAGAACAGATGACAGCGACTTTACGTGATTGTCTTCCATCACACGGCAGCAGAGGTGGGGACGTGAGACCTTTCTGCAAAGCACCAAAATCCAAAATTCCAGGACAATGAAAAACACAAGTGTGGGTTCAGTTTTAAAGGGAATCTGTCACCCCCTGGCACTTATCTGACCTACTAATATGGGCATACATGTGATAGAAATGTAAATCTATTCATATCTGTATGCCTCATATTAGAAGTCTTGTTGCTGTGAAATGTCTTTTTATTCAATCATGTTTCTAATGCTTGCAGGACGGGGGACTGGAAGAATATCCCTGCCTACTGTGTGAATTACAATGTTTCCCCCCCTGCATGTCACAGTGCCTGGATTTGGCTGCTGCAACTGCACATCACAGGGCACTGTAACATGCAGGGGAGGGGGGAAACATTGTAATTCACACAGTAGGTGGGGATTTCTTGCGGGCCCCGGGACTGGAACACATCAGAAAAGTGTATGAATAAAAAGACATTTCACAGCAACAAGACCTCTAATATGAGGCATACAAGTATGAATAGATTTACATTTCTATCACCTGTATGCCCATATTAGGGGTCAGTTAAGTGCCAGGGGATGACAGATTCCCTTTAAGGTTAAATCTTACCCATCTGACGGTCATATGTGCATTGCGTTTTAAAGGAACATTTCAGGCTAAGCGAATCCTGTGTTGTGCCATGCTCCTCCCCTGCACTAGACATAAGGATTTTATCTGGTGTCATGCTCCGCCCCTCTGGACCTGCAATCAGTTTTTGTGTAGAATATTCCTTTAAGTTTTGTAAGTTTTGTAAAGCTCTGAGGCATATATTGATTATTTTTCCTAAAGTTGAAGTAGTTTCATGCATCATCCTCGGGTTCTTTAGGATCCATTAACAGCAGTAGTGTCTGTCTATATATTCAGAACTCTCATGCAGGTCTCAGATACTCCACTTACTTCTGACAGAGGGCTGTGTGTTTTTTGGGTCTTTTTTTTAAATAAAGCTTTCAATACATTCGATGACTTGGCGCCGATTCAACAAGCGCTCTGGTTTTTCTTGTCAACTATTGTCTTTCTGTTGGGATGGTTCTGTGTAAATAAAGCTTTACCACTGTATAATAACATGTTCTGCAGCTTTCTAATGTACTAACACTTTTCAGGATCTCTACTTGAGAAACATTTCATGTTTACTTTCAGAAGCTAACAAAACTAGAACAACACAGTTATACTTTCTATCAGCTGCAATTTGCTACCATGAATTAGGGTAAACCCAGGATGGGAGAACTTACACCAAAGAGGGGTGTGTGGGCTTGGGTGCATTGGATCACACTGTGATTGTTTCGATTCTGCATCCTCTGGATGTAAACAAGAATGTTCCCATTTATTGACAGCAAGCAGGGATGTTGACGTTTGTTGTGAAGTTGAAGCCTCTCATAGGAACGATTAATTGGTCGCTGTTCGTTCAACAAACTTTGCACAAATCTATAACTTATGTGAATGTATCAAACTTTGTAATATATATTTTCAAAGAAATAAACTTATTTTTCCACTTATGAGCCACTTCTCCCAACATTGCCTCTTGAACTCTTCTTTCTCCACAAAAACAAGCTCATTAATGTATTAGACTACATCTGTCTATTACAGTTTATGGAGAAAAGGAGGTTGGAGCATGTTAATAGATGGGTAGAGAAAAACAAAGACAAATGGTGCTGCAGCTTACTTTCTAGCAAATGTTAATCTCACCCCAGAAGTGGAATCACAGCTACAGCTTCACACCTACACTGCTCAGCACTGCTTTATAATATCCTTCATAATGCAGATTTCTAGGTGTTTAGCTCACCCTCAGAACTGGATTCACAGCTACACTGCTCAGTACTGCTGTGTAATGTCCTCCATGCTGCTGCTGTTCCTGAACACTTGTTACTTATAGACAGGAGAGCAGGAATCCTTCATGTCTGTGTGTGCTGTGTATGGGAGACATCATAGCAGCTAGTCTCCATGAACTAGCTGAGAGACAACTGAAAATCACAGATGTAGCCTAAGGCCACATTCACACGTTCAGTATTTCACATCTGTATTAAACCAAAAAATAATGAGTACATAATGGCCCGAATAAGAACACCAAGAATGTCCAGTCAAAGGGGCTGCACTTTGACACGTTGACACGAAGGGACGCACGACTCCTGGATACAGTATGGGTGAGCAATAATTTACATTTGGGGACCTGTTAGCACTTTAGAGGGGGCTATAGGGATGGATTCTTCTAACCTTGTTATATCCCTTGTCATAATACTGGGACCCAATTTTGCTACTTTGCACAAGGACCCTTAACTGTACCAGATGCACTTTATCTTCCCTCTGTTGCCTTCGTGTTACTGTTTTCCCCTACCTTGCCTCTCTGCTCAGTCGTTATTGCCTCCAAGATTTGTATAAGCTGTCCACAATGTAACCGATTAATAAACGGAATTGCCTTTTGAGCACTAGCATGGACATTCTTGGTGTTCTTATTCAGGCCATTATGTACTTATTATTTTTTGTTATAAATTTGTATATGGAATAGAAGGCCCTTCCTTAAGTATGTTGATGTCCTGGTTGTGTCCTTTTATTTATTATATTTCACATCAGTATTTATAAGCCAAAATCAGGAGTGGAACAATTAGAGAAAAGTATAATAGAAACACGTCACCACTTCTGTATTTATCACCCACTGCTGGTTTTGGGTTACAAATACTGATGTAAAATACTGACCACATATTGAAGGTGTGAATGTGGCCTAAAGAGGAGAAAACTGGTGCAAAATATAGAATAAAAAGGCCAGATGTCATGTGATTCCTTATGTACACACACAGAACGTATTCTTAAGACACCTGAAAGTATAGATCCGTTGTAAAGCTTTATGTACTGGAGACTGGCAGCCCGAAGATTATCACATGGTATTCTCATGTCAGGAAATGATGGCATATTGCTAGGATATGCCTTTACTTCATTGTTATTGGGGTCTGACCCCTGGAACCCCTACTGATCCTGAGAATGAAGGGGCTTCAGCGTGGATTTACTGTCTCTGAGCTGCGGCGTTATGCTGGGTATTGCAGCACAGCCCTATTCACTGCGCAGTGGAGCGCCGCTGTGCAGGAAAAGACGGTGAATCACCAGTGTAGCCCCTTTTATTCACTGAATCAGTGAAGGTCCTTCTAATCGTAGTGATTGCATACACCAGCAATATTCCACAACTTACGGTACCATAGCTGGTATAGGTCCATCGAGAGCCTTATGTGCTCCATCCCCCATGTCAGGATGTTTCCAGCACATATTAGTGTGAAGTGTGAGCCTTCGTATTATAAAATCCCCCTCTACGCTTGTATGAGGGTACATGCCCGGTACCCACCTGTGTACAACCAACATACATAGAAACACAACGTAAAAGATGGCGAATCCAGTGACCAAGCCGATCATCAGGAACATCTAAGACTCCCACACCCTGTAACAGAACTACAACTCTCAGCATCTCCTGCTAGCCTCATACTTAAGAAACAAATTGGGTATTGTAGACTCATAACGCTGAATGGGTAAAAACGTCTTCATTATCGGGGGGTTTAGGACCAATTATACACCTGTGCTGATAAATTAGTGCCGTGTTCCTAGATCATGGCTGTATATAGCACCCAGTGCACTATATACTCCTCCTGTATACATAGAAGGTCCAAATACTGAACCGTCTATGTTCATTGCAGATCCGTATACTGTACAGTGGAGATCTCTAACTTGTGAGTCTCCAGCTGCCATGAAACTACAAATTCCAGGATGCTTTGACAGCAAGTAAGTCAGTGAATGCTGGGAGTTGTAGTTTCACAGCCAAAGGTTGGAGACCGCTTCTGTACAATATGATGGACATCGATACATTAACTTTGGGACGTTATATACAATATGAAGCCCCCTCTCTCCATAACTTTCCATACTGCTGCAAGCACATGTTCAAATTCAGAGACCCCCCACCCAACCCCACACAAATCTATGCATACAGACGTACAGCTGGCCTCCCTACCTTCCCGCAGATCTCGGTGCTCACAAGTATTTTATATCCTACTAATCCAAAGAGAGAATGAATCTATGGTGCAGATCCTACAACTGTGTTCCCGAGGTCCTGGGACACATGGAAAACCTGAGTGCATGGGAAGCCTGGGGAGGGGCTTACATGGGGGCTACGTGAGAGCACAGCTCCTCAGCCAGCCAGACAGCTTCTCACTGGACTAAAAGGTTCATTACAGACCCCCTAAATATTACAATGTAACGCCTCAGTGCACTATTGATCCCCCACCACCCCAAATTTTGCATCCAATCTTCCTACCGTTCTGCTGCACAGGAGATTCCCGATGACGAGCGTCAGGGGCTGAGCATGGTGCGAGTGAAGGGTCCAGGTGTGGTGAGTCCCGGTCTGGCTCTGAGTCCGGACTGAGCTTCACTCATAGATTTGGGCTCCGCTTATAATGCCGATGTCATCACAGTGACGTGGTGGAAGGGGACGACCGCGGGCAACTCATAATGAACCCTCAATTCCAATTTTTCCTTTAGATTTAACTCTTTAAAGACAATAGAAGAGTCCATCTGCTGCTCCTATATTTTCTCCAGTTGTGGCACTAAATGATGGCAACATAGACGCAGTACATGGACGAGAGAGCTGCCATGTTTCGCTGACCTCATATATCCCCTTTAATCACATTCTCTTGACTGTGCCATTCATTCATCCAGTCGCTGACCCTATGAGGAGACCTGTCCGCTCCAGACGTCATCCTTTTTGTATCTGATTGCATTTTCCCAGTTCTTCAGCATAGTCACGCATACAGTATAGACCAAAAGTTTGGACACACCTTCTCATTTAAAGATTTTTCTGTATTTTCATAACTATGAAAATTGTACATTCACACTGAAGGCATCAAAACTATGAATTAACACATGTGGAATTATATACTTAACAAAAAAGTGTGAAACAACTGAAAATATGTCTTATATTCTAGGTTCTTCAAAGTAGCCACCTTTTGCTTTGATGACTGCTTTGCACACTCTTGGCATTCTCTTGATGAGCTTCAAGAGGTAGTCACCGGAAATCGTCTTCCAACAATCTTGAAGGAGTTCCCAGAGATGCTTAGCACTTGTTGGCCCTTTTGCCTTCACTCTGCGGTCTAGCTCACCCCAAGCCATCTCGATTGGGTTCAGGTCTGGTGACTGTGGAGGCCAGGTCATCTGGCGTAGCACCCCATCACTCTCCTTCTTGGTCAAATAGCCCTTACACAGCCTGAATGTGTGTTTGGGGTCATTGTCCTGTTGAAAAATAAATGATGGTCCAACTAAACGCAAACCGGATGGAATAACATGCCGCTGCTAGATGGTGTGGTAGCCATGCTGGTTCAGTATGCCTTCAATTTTGAATAAATCCCCAACAGTGTCACCAGCAAAGCACCCCCCACACCATCACACCTCCTCCTCCATGCTTCACGGTGGGAACCAGGCATGTAGAGTCCATCCGTTCAGCTTTTCTGCGTCGCACAAAGATACGGTGGTTGGAACCAAATTTGGACTCATCAGACCAAAGCACAGATTTCCACTGGTCTAATGTCCATTCCTTGTGTTCTTTAGCCCAAACAAGTCTCTTCTGCTTGTTGCCTGTCCTTAGCTGTAGTTTCCTAGCAGCTATTTTACCATGAAGGCCTGCTGCACAAAGTCTCCTCTTAACAGTTGTTGTAGAGATGTGTCTGCTGCTAGAACTCTGTGTGGCATTGACCTGGTCTCTAATCTGAGCTGCTGTTAACCTGCGATTTCTGAGGCTAGTGACTCGGATAAACTTATCCTCAGAAGTAGAGGTGACTCTTGGTCTTCCTTTCCTGGGGTAGTCCTCATGTGACACAGTTTCTTTGTAGCGCTTGATGGTTTCTGCAACTGCACTTGGGGACACATTCAAAGTTTGCCCAATTTTTCGGACGGACTGACCTTAATTTCTTAAAGTAATGATGGCCACGCGTTTTTCTTTACTTAGCTGCTTTTTTCTTGCCATAATACAAATTCTAACAGTCTATTCAGTAGGACTATCAGCTGTGTATCCACCAGACTTCTGCACAACACAACTGATGGTCCCAACCCCATTTATAAGGCAAGAAATCCCACTTATTAAACCTGACAGGGCACACCTGTGAAGTGAAGACCATTTCCGGTGACTACCTCTTGAAGCTCATCAAGAGAATGCCAAGAGTGTGCAAAGCAGTCATCAAAGCAAAAGGTGGCTACTTTGAAGAACCTAGAATATAAGACATATTTTCAGTTGTTTCACACTTTTTTGTTAAGTATATAATTTCACATGTGTTAATTCATAGTTTTGATGCCTTCAGTGTGAATGTAAAATTTTCAAAGTCATGAAAATACAGAAAAATCTTTAAATGAGAAGGTGTGTCCAAACTTTTGGTCTGTACTGTAGTCGTGATGGTTCAGAGAGTCCAGTGTCATCCTCTAGCGGCAGCTATGAGGGGGGACTCCGTATTATGGAGCGACTGTGCTCTGGTTATTGTTACTGTCAAGCTCCAGATTTGTGCTGGATGCCAGGCGATTATAAGTCCACTATGATTTCTGCAGTTAACCATTAAAGGGCTCATTTTATTTTCACCCACACAGTAGGATGTAAAGCTCTTTCCTAGGATTTGTACTATGTCATATACTGCATGTTATGCGGAAATGCTCGTTTAATTAGTGTTTTACAGTGAATTTAGTTTTTCATGATGATCTCCCCACTAGGGGTCTACTATATCACAGAATGATATTTCTTCCTGAATCTCCTGCTGATACTGCCCAGGGGCCTGGGAGTCGACCCGTACGCCCATGTGCTTAATTTGGTCAGACCAGTTTGTCCACTTCCATTTTGTCTCCCTTAGACATCACACACTACAGCTTTTCTCAATAATTATAGACCTATTTGAAAGCCATTTTGAAGGTGTATGTTACTGGGCCAGGTATGCCAGGGTTCAGACTAATACCACGCGCCTGGCACACCTGAGATGCCCTCACCTTGCCAGTTCTGCCTCCCTCAGGTGACTAACTACAAGAAGTGCTGCTTATCTGTCTATTGCAAAATGACAACTCCCAGAATGGCTGGAATACAGAATTGAGATCTGATAACTGTCTGCTGGTGTCAGTGTGGTCTGTGTCAGGCCGGGATGTATATTATGACACTACTCTGTATTGTGAGGCCGTCCGCACCTCTGTATAGGATGTAGAGCACAGCATGGGCTATGTGATGTAACCACGCTGCTCGGGGCTCCCTGCAGGCTGTGGCGCCAGCTCCTGCAGCTCTCCTGCTTCACAAATCTGGACTTGGCATTAGAGTAAGGAAACTTAGAACAATGCGATGAACTCAGGTGTCCTCACAAGGGTCATACAGCCCAACACACAGAGGTGGATGATGGGAGTGATCTGTATGTATGTTGTATGTCCTTTGTATGATGGGAGTGATCTGTGTACAGTATATATATGTCCTGTGGATGATGGGAGTGATCTGTATGCAATACATGCATGTCTTCTGCAGGGTCGGACTGGGGTGTCTGGGGCCCACCCTATAGCTGTATGCAAATTTCTGTTAGCTGTTATCTCCGTTATAGTGGAGCGTCGACTGTACTGTGCACCACCATAACTGAGATGTACAATTACAGTAATTTGAATTAAAGGGCTTCTTTGGGTAAAACAAGTTATCACCCATCCATGGGCTCCACATTGATCATTTAGGTCCGACCTTTGGAAACCGCACCGCTCGAAAGACTGGCGAAGTTTTATCTCTGACAGGACACTTATCCCCATTTTAAAATGCAGCGGCAGGTGGGATGTCAGACCGCAGCCTCATTCATTCTCTTGGGGGTTTCCAGGAAAAAACAAGAACAGCCACTGTGGGAATGAATGAATCAGTGGTCGAGTTGTACATGCTGCTCCAGTCTAATGGGATAAAAGCTCCACAATCTGACGATTGGGTCTGCGCAGTCAGACCCCCACCAATCAATAAAATATCACTTATCCTGTGGGGAGGTAATTACTGTTTTTCACCGGAGAACCCCTGTAAGTGCAGCTCTGGCGCTGTGTTCCAAATATTCAATCTCTAATAAAAATAAAGAATCTTCTCCTAATTAATATCAGAGAGAACAAATGACCGCCTTACACAACACAATCCACTATACCAAGACCAATAATGCCACATACAAGGGAGAAATATCACCACACCGTGACCAAACCACATATTACCACCACATAGTGACCGAATAATACCACATACAGGGGAGAACTAGTGCCACACAGTGACCAGACCATATATTACCATCACATAGTGACCGAATAATACCACATACAAGGAACAAATACCGCCACACCGTGACCAGGCCACATATTCCCACCACATAGTGACCGAATAATACCACATACAAGGGACACATACCACCACACCGTGACCAGACCACATTTTCCCACCACATAATGACAGAATAATACCACATACAAGGAACAAATACCGTCACACCACCACCAGATCACATATTGCCACCACATAGTAACCGAATACTACAATACTGATCATGAATACAAACCATAATACTAACACTGTTATTACCACCGGTGACATTATACACAAGAGCTCTGTATATAATATACAGTGTTTAGTGTAAGTGTACAGGTAAAATAGTGATCACCAGTGACATTATACACAGGAGCTCTGTATGTAGTGTACAGGTAATACAGTGGTCACCAGTGACATACACAGAAGCTCAGTATATAGTGTACAGGTAATACAGTGATCACCAGTGACATTATACACAGGAGCTCTGTATATAGTTTACAGGTAATACAGTGGTCACCAGTGACATTATACACAGGAGCTCTGTATATAGTGTCAGTGAACAGGTAATACAGTGATCACCAGTGACATCTCTAGGTGAAGTCCTTCATATTCGCTTTTTTTCTTCATCTGGTTTAGGCCACCATCACTTCTTCCAGCCAGGACTCGTCTCTGCAGAAAATAACACACAGTTATCAATAGCTGATCTCTTCTAGATCACATCCCCCAATTTTTCCCCGACTTCTACACACCAGATGAAGAAAAAGAGCGACATAGTTCTGCCCTACACAGTAACAGAACACCTCTTTTGTTCCTCTCCATGGAAAAGTTTTCCTAAAAAGTAAACTATATTACAGAAGTAATAATGTCCCTAATTGGACCCTAAAGTAATTATGTTTCCCACTTGCCACCATAATTAATAATGTATGTTCCTCAATCTGGCCCCCAAACAGTAATTAAGCCCCCCCATACTGGCGCCCCATGAACCTTGTTCAGCCAACCCCCATATATCCATCCTGGCCCCCATGTGTCTAGCCTGCCCCCCCCATATATCCATCCTGAACCTCTTGTGTCTAACCTGCCCCCCACATATTCATCCTGGCCCCCATGTGTCCAGCCTGCCCCCCCTTATATCCATCCTGACCACCATGTGTCCAGCCTGCCCCCCCCTTTATCCATTCTGGCCCCCATATCTATTCTGGCCCCCCATGTGTCCAGCCTGCCCCCCCCATGTGTCCAGCCTGCCCCCACCCCATATATCCACCCTGGACCCCAATTGTCCATCCTGCCTCCCCATGTGTCAATCCTGCCTCCCCATGTGTCAATCCTGCCTCCCCATGTGTCAATCCTGCCTCCCCATGTGTCAATCCTGCCTCCCCATGTGTCCAGCCTGCCCCCCCCCATGTGTCCAGCCTGCCCCCCCATGTGTCCAGCCTGCCCCCCCATGTGTCCATCCTGCCGCCCCATATATCCAGCCTGGCCCCCATGTGTCCAGCCTGCCCCCATCTCATCCCCCGGCATCCACACACACAAAAAAAAAAAAGATTTCTCTTCCCTTCCTGCACTCCCGGCGCTGTGCGATGTCCTCCTCTGCTTAGATCTGGTGCGCTCCTCTTAAAATGGCCGCCGACCTAGCAGAGGCCAGCGGCTGACTTGAGTGCGCCCGTCACAGCCAGCTCATGACGGTGACGTCATACGCTGGCAACGTCACACGCAGAATCGTCAGATTCTTCTGGACGTGCGACGCTTCAGGAAATGAACGCTGCATGTGAGTACCTCTGCAAATACTCTGCCTGCGCTTTTAAAGGGCCTGTGCCCCTCTCGTCTACAGCAAGGGCCCACCAGGGATTTCCCAAATAACCCGCCAGGCCAGTCCAACCCTGGTCATGTGAATGATGGGAGTGAACCTGCCTTACAGCTTCTTCTCTCTGCTCATGACAGTCCCTGCTGTACAGCCTATGTCTCCCCTCTCTATTGATGACAGACTCTGCCATACAGATTGTATCCCCCCCTCTGTTGATGCCAGACTCTTCTGTACAGCCTGTGTCCTCCTCTGCAGATGACAGACTCTGCTGTACAGGCTGTGTCTACCTTCTGCTGATGAGACTCTGCCATACACCCTGTGGTGTCCCCCTTCTGCTGATGAGACTCTGCTGTACAGCCTGTGACCCCCTCTGTTGGTGACAGACTCTGCCGTACAGCCTATGTCCCCCATCTTGAATGATAGACTTTGCCATACAGCCTGTGTTCCCTTCTGCTGGTTATAGACTCTGCCGTGTAGCCTGCGACCCACTCTGTTGGTGACAGACTCTGGCGTACAGCTTGTGTTGCCCCTCTTCTGATAACGGACTCTGTCATACAACCTGTGTCCCCCTTTGTTGATTATAGAATCTGTCGTACAGCCTGTGTCCCCCATCTGCTGTCAGACTCTGCCGTACAACCTGTGTCCCCCATCTGCTGATGTCAGACTCTGCCGTACAGCCTGTGTCCCCCATCTGCTGATGTCAGACTCTGCCGTACAGCCTGTGTCCCCCATCTGCTGTCAGACTGTCGTACAGCCTGTGTCCCCCATCTGCTGATGTCAGACTCTGCCGTACAACCTGTGTCCCCCATCTGCTGATGTCAGACTCTGCCGTACAGCCTGTGTCCCCCATCTGCTGATGTCAGACTCTGTCGTACAGCCTGTGTCCCCCATCTGCTGATGTCAGACTCTGCCGTACAACCTGTGTCCCCCATCTGCTGATGTCAGACTCTGCCGTACAGCCTGTGTCCCCCATCTGCTGATGTCAGACTCTGCCGTACAGCCTGTGTCCCCCATCTGCTGATGTCAGACTCTGCCGTACAGCCTGTGTCCCCCATCTGCTGATGTCAGACTCTGCCGTACAGCCTGTGTCCCCCATCTGCTGATGTCAGACTCTGTCGTACAGCCTGTGTCCCCCATCTGCTGATGTCAGACTCTGTCGTACAGCCTGTGTCCCCCATCTGCTGATGTCAGACTCTGTCGTACAGCCTGTGTCCCCCATCTGCTGATGTCAGACTCTGTCGTACAGCCTGTGTCCCCCATCTGCTGATGTCAGACTGTCGTACAGCCTGTGTCCCCCATCTGCTGATGTCAGACTCTGCCGTACAGCCTGTGTCCCCCATCTGCTGATGTCAGACTCTGCCGTACAACCTGTGTCCCCCATCTGCTGATGTCAGACTCTGCCGTACAGCCTGTGTCCCCCATCTGCTGATGTCAGACTCTGCCGTACAGCCTGTGTCCCCCATCTGCTGATGTCAGACTCTGCCGTACAGCCTGTGTCCCCCATCTGCTGATGTCAGACTCTGTCGTACAGCCTGTGTCCCCCATCTGCTGATGTCAGACTGTCGTACAGCCTGTGTCCCCCATCTGCTGATGTCAGACTCTGTCGTACAGCCTGTGTCCCCCATCTGCTGATGTCAGACTGTCGTACAGCCTGTGTCCCCCATCTGCTGATGTCAGACTCTGCCGTACAACCTGTGTCCCCCATCTGCTGATGTCAGACTGTCGTACAGCCTGTGTCCCCCATCTGCTGATGTCAGACTCTGCCGTACAGCCTGTGTCCCCCATCTGCTGATGTCAGACTCTGCCGTACAGCCTGTGTCCCCCATCTGCTGATGTCAGACTCTGCCGTACAGCCTGTGTCCCCCATCTGCTGATGTCAGACTCTGCCGTACAGCCTGTGTCCCCCATCTGCTGATGTCAGACTCTGTCGTACAGCCTGTGTCCCCCATCTGCTGATGTCAGACTCTGCCGTACAGCCTGTGTCCCCCATCTGCTGATGTCAGACTCTGTCGTACAGCCTGTGTCCCCCATCTGCTGATGTCAGACTCTGTCGTACAGCCTGTGTCCCCCATCTGCTGATGTCAGACTCTGTCGTACAGCCTGTGTCCCCCATCTGCTGATGTCAGACTGTCGTACAGCCTGTGTCCCCCATCTGCTGATGTCAGACTCTGCCGTACAGCCTGTGTCCCCCATCTGCTGATGTCAGACTCTGCCGTACAACCTGTGTCCCCCATCTGCTGATGTCAGACTCTGTCGTACAGCCTGTGTCCCCCATCTGCTGATGTCAGACTGTCGTACAGCCTGTGTCCCCCATCTGCTGATGTCAGACTCTGTCGTACAGCCTGTGTCCCCCATCTGCTGATGTCAGACTGTCGTACAGCCTGTGTCCCCCATCTGCTGATGTCAGACTCTGCCGTACAACCTGTGTCCCCCATCTGCTGATGTCAGACTGTCGTACAGCCTGTGTCCCCCATCTGCTGATGTCAGACTCTGCCATACAGCCTGTGTCCCCCATCTGCTGATGTCAGACTGTCGTACAGCCTGTGTCCCCCATCTGCTGATGTCAGACTCTGTCGTACAGCCTGTGTCCCCCATCTGCTGATGTCAGACTCTGTCGTACAGCCTGTGTCCCCCATCTGCTGATGTCAGACTCTGTCGTACAGCCTGTGTCCCCCATCTGCTGATGTCAGACTCTGCCGTACAACCTGTGTCCCCCATCTGCTGATGTCAGACTCTGTCGTACATCCTTTGTCCCCTTCCCCCTCTCTGCTGATGACACTGTGCCGTACAGCTTGTGTTTGGCTTGCCATGGCTACTGACTGATGTTGAATGTTTGTCACATGATCTGGCGGTATACAGTGCGGCTTGGGGACATTCCTCCGTCCGTCATTTCATGCCTGTACAGCCTTGTACTTTCTTTGTGTCATTCTAGTCTTCTGAATGTCATTACCGCACCTTGTTCCTCCCACGTGTCCCAGGTGCTTGAAGTTTTGACCTAGTTTCCACTTTTTCTTTCGTCAGTGGCTTTGTATTCTTAGATCTGCTGTGTCACATATTACCCCTCCCTGTGTCTTATCTAATGTGTGTGGTCTAGGAACCTTCACTACAAAAATAGAAGAAGGAATCTTATGTCGCCGTTTTAGATGTTGGGAGTAATTGTCTCTGAATGCGTTATTGTATCCTAAAATACATTTTCCCTCCCTGATCCAATCTACACCCTACTTTCGAATACTCAAGTCTGCTCACAATGTCCCCTTGTCTACGCCATCAATCTGTAGTGAATTAGGACAATTATTATAATAAAAGAAAAAGAAAAGTTTCAATGATTTGCTTTTCATGTAGTTTTCTATTAGCGGTCAAGGCTCTGCGATGAGTCCAGGTGGCTATAAGATGATGGGCCCATACTTGTTACTTCGATCTGTCTCTTCTTATATATGTAACATCTGAGTGTGAACACAGGTTTACATCTGTAGGACAGGACTGACCCAGGGCATTAACCCACTGCCTGGTATACATTGGGGGCCATGGTCCTCTGTGCAGTGGTGATTTGCTGCCATCTAGTGGTTGCTTTAGTAATGACAACTCGTATTCTCCACCGCCTGCTTCTAGTAGTGCTGATAACAGGACCTATAAGAAGATCTCGCTTTTTTAACGCATTATTAACATAGTGCTGTGCACTCGCATCAGTTCCTTGTGTGAACAGGACACCAATTCAAATGAATTCTAGTCACCAAATATAGCCTATTTCACCTTTTTTTTCCCTCTGCAACATACAAATAAATCTCCTGTTGCTGCTTGGAAACCATTAATAAATTGCTGTTGCTGGAGCTGGCTTTATCAGGAGTATTATTTCTGTGTCTCGATTTATTAAGGGAATACAGCACTTTTATAAGGGTCGTGGGTCTCATTGGCTCTTTAACAGTTTCATTCCCCTGAAGCCCTGATCATAAATATATGAAGCCCAGCACTGGTCTCCAGTATATTAAGAGGAATTTTTGGATGTGACAATGAGTATTCAGTATTAATAACAGCCTGCTTGTTGATAGTTTCCATGTATCAATATAGTAAAATAAACTGGAAGTTATACTGTTTTTAAGAGTCTGTCTTCTGTTGACTGATTTAGTATTGTGTTCAGCATTTTCTGGATCATATTGACTACACGGTGATAGGTATTCGTTCTAAGCCAGTTTTAATTATGCTTTAGGGCAAGTAGGAAAAATGCTGTGGATTTTCTTCTGAGGAATTGTTTATGGAATAACCTTACAGTACCAAGTAAGTAAATTTCATTCCCACACTGTGTAAAAGAAATCTGCAACGTAAATTGACCAGAGCTGCTGATTATAAATAGGCAACATGTCATTTATTCTACAGATGGAAATACAAGAGAACAACATTTATATAGGACATTTGTGCATAGGGCGGATGGGGTGATGCTTCCAAAAGATGAGCCAAAGAAATCAAATTAAGGAGAGGTGGTGGTAGTGATAGCTTAATGATCTGGAGTCTGTCTGGTGGAGGTGTGAACTGTGTCCCATGTAGGGTAGGGGTGGGGGACCTCAGGCCCACGGGTTGTTTATGGCTCTCGATGACCTTTTATCCGGGAGAGATTCCCATGGACTGCAGTGCTTGGGCCGGCAGCTGTATTTTGCTGGCCCATTAATTTCTTCTTGCCCTTCGAGCACAGGCATGCAGTGTTCACTACTGAACGTTGAGGCGTGTGTAATAAATATTATGTCCTGACACCAGTGCCAGCATCAGCATGTACTTTGTGGGCAGAATTAGTGCACGATTTGTACGGCCCCTGAAGGAAAGTATAAATGTCCAAATCGCCCTTGGCAGAAAACAGATTCCCCTCCTCTGATGTAGTGAGTCATAAATCCAGGGGTTAAATTGAGTCACATTGTCACAGAGTTGAACATCCTTATCAGTTTGAATTCTCAGATTTTCTTCTGTCTGTCGTCCATAAAATGACCATTCAATATTAAGACTTTTAGATCTGTCATACAGTGTCCAGGTCCAGAGAAATGTTTTCCCGTCCAGTTCATTCTTATTGTATGTCTGTGTAAATTCATCCTCATTTATATTTTTTGCTGAGTTTTGTATCATATATACCACATTGGAGGATGTACATGAGAAGAAATCCATGATCTCCTAGTCCTGATTTTTGTTGGGTATGCGGACTGTATTTTATTGTTACATGGGAATGTGCCTGTCGCTGGTGGTGATGAGAGGACTGACAAGGAGATTCCTTGTGTTAGGGGGCTGTTTGTTGGAGAGAAATGGTTGTTTTGGGAATATTTCTTTGAGTCTGTGGTCTCCGTGGAATATGGGTTGGAGATCACCACCAATCTGCCTTAGGATGTTCATGTGGGGGTTGTATGTGACCACAGGAGGCGCCCTGTTCTTGTCCTCCCTCTGTCTGTAATCCAGGAGGCTGCTTCTTGGGATCCTCGTAGCTTTGAGGATCTGTTCATCTATTACCAGTGGATGGTATCCTTGTTGTAGGAATGTATTCTTCAGTGATAGCAGCTGTAGTTTTCTATACTTACATTCGCATCTCCTCAGACAGTATCTCAGAGCTTGACTATAGATGATGGATTTTTTTCTTTGTCTTGGATAAAAGCTCTTCCATCTAAGATATGCCGGACGTTCTGTGGGTTTTTGGTAAATTGATGTTTGTATGGTATTCTCTTTGATGTATATGGTCGTGTCCAGAAAATGTAATATAATAATAATAATTTTTATTTCTATAGCTCGAACATATTCCACAGAACTTTAGAATTTTAGAGGGGACTTGTACAGACAATAAAGACATTACAGAATAATACACAGCTCAGATCCTAGGAGGAGTGTGGACCCTGCTGCTCGCAGGCTTAGTCTATGAGGAAATAGGGGAGACACGAAAGGTGGATGGTAAAAAGTGCTTACATTGTACGATACAGCCATCAATATAATAAATAGGGTATTCACATAACACTGCATGAACTGGTCTCCATCCAGTATATGTACAGTACAGACACAGAGGGCTATTAAGTGCATGGATGTGTGTGAACAGATGCTATGGGAGTTATGATTTTTAAGAAAATTTTGCATGGGCCAAACAGGGATAGTTATATGAGTGAGGTGAGGCGATAGGCCAGTCTAAATAAATGCGTTTTAGGCCATGCTTAAAACTGTGGGTATTGGGGATTAATCGAATTGTCCGGGGTAGTGCACGTAAGAGGTCTTGGAGACGGGAATGGGAGGTTCAGATTATTGAGGATGTTAGTTTTAAGTTATTAGCAAAATCATTAAGTCAATTCCAAAAACATACTGATAGGGACTTTAGATTGTAAGCCCCAAATGGGGACAGTGCCGATAATGTCTGTAAAGCGCTGTGGAATTAATGGCGCTATATGTGAGTAAAATAAACAGAACGGAGGGCACAGGTAGGGAAGTAGACTGAGACGAGGGAGGAGATGTAGGGTGGTGCTGAAGCATGGAGCGCTTTGTGGACGAGAACGATGAGTTCATATTGAACTCTATATCGGATGGGCAACCAGTGCAACAAATGGCAGAGGATAGAGGCATCGGTGTAGCGGTTGGCGAGGAATATGATTCTGGCTTTTGCATTCAGCATGGATTGCAGAGGGGAGAGTTTGGTAAGAGGGAGACCGATTAGTAAAGAGTTGCAATAGTCCAGACGAGAATGAATAAGAGCTACAGTAAGAGTTTTTTCAGAGTCTAAGGTAAGAAAGGTCAAATTCTAGAGTTGTTTTTGAGGTGTAGGTGACCAGAGCGGGCGAGTGATCGGATGTGGGGAGTGAAGGAAAGATCTGAGTCAAATAAGTATTTGAGAATTTGAGAAATTGAGGGTGAGCTTGATGGTTGGGTGTAACTTGTTGAAGTTATCGTGGAAGATAAGCAGATCATCTTTTGAGCCTGTGCAGATTATTATCAGATCATCAATGTAGCAGAAGTATGCTAGAGGTTTAATAGGGCTAACATATAGCCTCAAAAAACTACAAAATTATATTATTGATAATGTTAAAAAACAGACACAACAAATATCCAAAGTGTGAACATATCCAGAATACTCATGGCCTACCTGACAATCAAAATTTATAGGGTGGTGAATAGGGTCCAAGCTCGGAGTTATATCTGTATCACCCCAGTCCTTCGGATTCCCAGGCTACCAACTATGTATAAGGCCATCACCCTACTCCCCCCTATTTATCATACAAGAACTGGAGGTTCAAGCAGAGTCCTATATGATGTAAGATCAAATATCTGAGGGTCCCGAGCGGATTAAGTGACATAAGTGCATAAAGTGATCAAGTGCATATATAAAAACAAACACAACACGTTTCCCACTAGTCTCTGTAATGAAGACTACAAGACTTCTTAGGCCACGGCCCCACTATCAGAATTCGGTCAGTATTTTTTCTCAGAGTGGGGGCTAAAACCAGGAGTGGGTGATAAATGCAGAATTGGTGACTTGTTTCTATCACCCACTCCTGGTTTTGGCTCCCACTCCTGAGAAAAAATACTGACCGAATACTGACCAAATACTGATAGTGGGGCCGTGGCCTTAGAGGTTTAATAGAGCAAGATAACAAAAACTCCTCCTCTAGTTTAGCCATAAACAGGTCATTCTACAGATGTGTATTTCACTTTTTGCTTTACAAAGGCTGAAAAGTAAAGAATGTCCACACCCTTTCCACAGTTACATCTGCAGTGCTAGTTACTGTTGTGGATTTGATGTTTGTTTTTTTGTGTGTGGAAAATCCACAACATTTGCTAATCTTACCCTACAGTAATTTTTCCATGTCCAGGAAAGTACAATGCAAAGTTATATTATGGTACCGTGTAAGCCGGAAAAATCAGTGTAAATACTTTGATGCCCAAAAATGACAAAAGTATTCTTGGAGTGATACATTTATTGGCTAACCAGAACAAAATATATGTGCAAGCCTTCAGAGCACAGAGGCTCCTTCTTTCAGGCAAGATTACAAATGAAGAATTTTGAAGGCTTTATTAATGAGGCAATCATGGAGCATCTTGACGCTAATAATCTATTAACCCCGAACCAACATGGATTCATGAGGAATCGCTCCTGCCAAACAAACCTGATTGACTTCTACGAGGAGGTTAGCTCTCGAGTAGATCAGGGGGAACCAGTGGATGTCGTGTATCTCGACTTCTCAAAAGCGTTCGATAGCGTGCCACATAATAGGTTGGTATACAAAATGAGAATGATGGGGCTGGGGGAAAATGTCTGCAAGTGGGTAGCTAACTGGCTAAAGGATAGAAGGCAGAGGGTGGTTATAAATGGAATATACTCAGATTGGGTAAGCGTCACTAGTGGGGTACCACAGGGGTCTGTACTAGGCCCAATGTTATTTAATATCTTTATTAACGACATAGTCAACGGGATAAATAGTAAAATATCAATATTTGCAGATGACACAAAGTTATGTAAAACAATTAATACAAAAGAGGATAGTGAAGACCTACAGAGGGATTTGGATAAGCTGGGTAGGTGGAGCATTAAATGGCAAATGAGGTTTAACGAGGAGAAATGTAAGGTCATACATATGGGAAGGAAAAATGGAAGTCACCAGTACTCACTGAATGGGAAATCATTGGGGAATTCAGAGATGGAGAAGGACTTGGGCATCTTGATTGATAGCAAACTAAATTGGAGTGCCCAAAGTCAGGCCGCTGCTGTAAGGGCAAACAGGGTAATGGGATGTATCAGAAGAGGTATAGCTGCAAAGGATGAGAACATTGTTCTTCCACTGTACAAAGCACTGGTCAGACCACACTTGGAATACTGTGCTCAGTTATGGGCCCCAATATATAGAAAGGATATAAATGAGCTTGAAAAGGTACAAAGGAGGGCAACAAAATTAATAAAGGGAATGGAGGGACTGCAATACCCAGAGAGGTTGGCAAAACTAGGACTATTCAGCCTGGAAAAGAGAAGGTTGAGGGGGGACATAATAAATGTGTACAAATATGTTAGGGGACAGTATAGAGACCTTGCCCGGGATTTGTTCAAAAGGAGGGATATTACGGTAACAAGAGGGCACTCACTAAGACTGGAAGAGAAAAGGTTTCAGCACCAGCATAGGAAGGGGTTCTTTACGGTAAGAGCAGTGAGAATATGGAATTCACTGAGTGAGGAGACGGTAATGTCGGATTCACTACACCAGTTCAAGCGGGGACTGGATGCTTTTCTAGATACCAGGCAGATTTCTGCATATACTTAAAAATAGAATAAAATAGTAGGTTGATGCAGGGATTTATTCTGACTGCTGGTTTCAGAGTCGGGAGGGAATTTTTCCTCAGGTGAAGATTGGCTAAATCATTTGGGGTTTTTGCCCTCCTCTGGATCAACTTTAGCAACTACAGAACTTACAGGTCGAACTTGATGGACGCAAGTCTTTATTCGGCTTTACAAACTATGTACTATGTACTATGTACTATGTAATCATAAGTCCTTTTTCTTAGTTGCTCAGTTGCTTTAAAACCACTACCTGAGTGAGAAGTGCGAAATTCTTATCTGTGGGATCCGGCAGTGACTCTTTGTAAATCTGGTCAGTAATATCATGGGAAACCTGTTCTGTGATCAGTCTGTGAATGGCAGCGCTGGACTATCAGTGAGGTGGTACTCTGCTGCCATCTAGAGGACAAACACTCCAACTGCAATAGCTTAAATAATTGTCATGTAACCTAAGAAAGTGTGAAATGTGCAGCTCACACTTATCACTTTCACAGTGATATCCACAGTGGAAATGCTCCATCCAAATCTACCCTAAGGGCCTATTCATATGTCAGTGATTTTTCTTGAGCACAAATAAACATACAGATTTTCATCAGAGTTTGGTCAGTGTGTCCTTTTTTTACCATCAGATTTTTTTTTAGCTTCTCTTATCAAACAAAAATAATATCTTATCAAACAAAAATAATAATGGGACAGGATATGGATAGCATCTTGCTGATGTCTTATCATCCCAACCCCCCTCCCCTCCCAAGGACGCTACTTCTCATATTATCCATAATAAATTATCATGTAAAGTCCTGATCTGTCCGCTTGGCATGCCCTTATCTCTATAAGAGATTATGTATGGCCTTTTATTACCTACAGGACACACAACGGATTCCCTAATAAGACTGGAGTTATATTAATATTGTGCAGTCACCTCTTCCCAGGAGCTGCCACCAGACAGTGATTCCTGGTTTGTCACATCTTGTCTGTGGGTGTGATGTCAGGCGCTGTTTTTTAATTAACTTGAGAGTGGGTGTTTGGCGATGGGACCTAAATACAGGGGTGTGAGCGTGAGGATGGTGTTAATTCGCCACTGGGGTATCTGATTACTCACCGCAGGTCGAAACTTACACAAACATACCGCACATCATCATTACGTATAAAACCAGAATCCTACAGAAGGGTCAGGAAACCTCCACAGAGGTAATAATTCCCCTTTGTACTCTACAGAAAAATTACAAATATAAACCCCTTCATGGCAGTATATATGTTACTATAGAATAAGGCCGAGATGCAGAAAGATGACAAGTATGATGTAGTTTACACCCTTGGCCAGAGTATGTAGTGCACTATACTGTGTAATGTCACTATATTTTTTTCCATAGGGGGCAGTATTATTGTAGTTATATTCTTGTACATAGGGGGCAGTATTATAGTGGTTATATTCTTGTACATAGGGGGCAGTATTATAGTAGTTATATTCTTGTACATAAGAGCAGTATTATAGTAGTTATATTCTTGTACATAGGGGGCAGTATTATAGTAGTTATATTCTTGTACATAGGGGGCAGTATTATAGTAGTTATATTCTTGTACATAGGGGGCAGTATTATAGTAGTTATATTCTTGTACATAGGAGCAGTATTATTGTAGTTATATTCTTGTACATAGGGAGCAGTATTATAGTAGTTATATTCTTGTACATAGGAGGCAGTATTATAGTAGTTATATTCTTGTACATAGGAGCAGTATTATAGTAGTTATATTCTTGTACATAGGAGCAGTATTATAGTAGTTATATTCTTGTATATAGGAGCAGTATTATAGTAGTTATATTCTTGTACATAGGGAGCAGTATTATTGTAGTTATATTCTTGTACATAGGGAGCAGTATTATAGTAGTTATATTCTTGTACATAGGGGCAGTATTATAGTAGTTATATTCTTGTACATAGGAGCAGTATTATAGTAGTTATAGTCTTGTACATAGGGGCAGTATTATAGTAGATATATTCTTGTACATAGGGGCAGTATTATAGTAGTCATATTACTGTACATAGGGGGCAGTATTATAGTAGTTATATTCTTGTACATAAGGGCAGTATTATAGTAGTTATATTCTTGTACATAGGGGCAGTATTACAGTAGTTATATTCTTGTACATAGGGGCAGTATTATAATAGTTATATTATTGTACATATGAGCAGTATTATAGTAGTTATATTCTTGTACATAGGAGCAGTATTATGTACTTATATTCTTGTACATAGGAGCAGTATTATGTACTTATATTCTTGTACATAGGGGGCAGTATTATAGTAGTTATATTCTTGTATATAGGAGCAGTATTATAGTAGTTATATTCTTGTACATAGGGGCAGTATTATAGTAGTTATATTCTTGTACATAGGAGCAGTATTATAGTAGTTATATTCTTGTACATAGGAGCAGTATTATAGTGGTTATATTCTTGTACATAGGGGGCAGTATTATAGTAGTTATATTCTTGTACATAGGGGCAGCATTATAGTAGTTATATTCTTGTACATAGGGGGCAGTATTATAGTAGTTATATTCTTGTACATATGAGCAGTATTATAGTAGTTATATTCTTGTACATAGGAGCAGTATTATGTACTTATATTCTTGTACATAGGAGCAGTATTATAGTAGTTATATTCTTGTACATAGGGGCAGTATTATAGTAGTTATATTCTTGTACATAGGAGCAGTATTATAGTAGTTATATTCTTGTACATAGGAGCAGTATTATGTACTTATATTCTTGTACATAGGAGCAGTATTATAGTAGTTATATTCTTGTACATAGGCGCAGTATTATAGTAGTTATATTCTTGTACATAGGGACAGTATTATAGTAGTTATAGTCTTGTACATAGGGACAGTATTATAGCAGTTATAGTCTTGTACATAGGGGGCAGTATTATAGTAGTTATAGTCTTGTACATAGGGGCAGTATTATAGTAGATATATTCTTGTACATAGGGGCAGTATTATAGTAGTCATATTACTGTACATAGGGGGCAGTATTATAGTAGTTATATTCTTGTACATAGGGGGCAGTATTATAGTAGTTATATTCTTGTACATAAGGGCAGTATTATAGTAGTTATATTCTTGTACATAGGGGCAGCATTATAGTAGTTATATTCTTGTACATAGGGGCAGTATTATAATAGTTATATTATTGTACATATGAGCAGTATTATAGTAGTTATATTCTTGTACATAGGAGCAGTATTATGTACTTATATTCTTGTACATAGGAGCAGTATTATAGTAGTTATATTCTTGTACATAGGAGCAGTATTATAGTAGTTATATTCTTGTACATAGGGGGCAGTATTATAGTAGTTATATTCTTGTATATAGGAGCAGTATTATAGTAGTTATATTCTTGTACATAGGGGGCAGTATTATAGTAGTTATATTCTTGTACATAGGAGCAGTATTATAGTAGTTATATTCTTGTACATAGGAGCAGTATTATAGTGGTTATATTCTTCTACATAGGGGGCAGTATTATAGTAGTTATATTCTTGTACATAGGGGCAGTATTATAGTAGTTATATTCTTGTACATAGGGGGCAGTATTATAGTAGTTATATTCTTGTATATAGGAGCAGTATTATAGTAGTTATATTCTTGTACATAGGGGCAGTATTATAGTAGTTATATTCTTGTACATAGGAGCAGTACTATAGTAGTTATATTCTTGTACATAGGAGCAGTATTATAGTGGTTATATTCTTGTACATAGGGGGCAGTATTATAGTAGTTATATTCTTGTACATAGGGGCAGTATTATAATAGTTATATTATTGTACATATGAGCAGTATTATAGTAGTTATATTCTTGTACATAGGGGGCAGTATTATAGTAGTTATATTCTTGTACATAGGGGCAGCATTATAGTATATTCTTGTACATAGGGGCAGTATTATAAAAAGTTATATTATTGTACATATGAGCAGTATTATAGTAGTTATATTCTTGTACATAGGAGCAGTATTATGTAGTTAAATTCTTGTACATAGGAGCAGTATTATAGTAGTTATATTCTTGTACATAGTAGCAATATTATAGTAGTTATATTCTTGTACATAAGAGCAGTATTATAGTAGTTATATTCTTGTACATAGGAGCAGTATTATAGTGGTTATATTCTTGTACATAGGGGGCAGTATTATAGTAGTTATATTCTTGTACATAGGCGCAGTATTATGTACTTATATTCTTGTACATATGGGGCAGTATTATAGTAGTTATATTCTTGTACATAAGAGCAGTATTATAGTAGTTATATTTTTGTACATAGGCGCAGTATTATAGTAGTTATATTCTTGTACATAGGCGCAGTATTATAGTAGTTATATTCTTGTACATAGGGACAGTATTATAGTAGTTATAGTCTTGTACATAGGGGCAGTATTATAGTAGATATATTCTTGTACATAGGGGCAGTATTATAGTAGTTATAGTCTTGTACATAGGGGGCAGTATTATAGTAGTTATAGTCTTGTACATAGGGGTAGTATTATAGTAGATATATTCTTGTACATAGGGGCAGTATTATAGTAGTCATATTACTGTACATAGGGGGCAGTATTATAGTAGTTATATTCTTGTATATAAGGGCAGTATTATAGTAGTTATATTCTTGTACATAGGGGCAGCATTATAGTAGTTATATTCTTGTACATAAGGGCAGTATTATAATAGTTATATTATTGTACATATGAGCAGTATTATAGTAGTTATATTCTTGTACATAGGAGCAGTATTATGTACTTATATTCTTGTACATAGGAGCAGTATTAGAGTAGTTATATTCTTGTACATAGGGGCAGTATTATAGTAGTTATATCCTTGTACATAGGGGCAGTATTATAGTAGTTATATTCTTGTACATAGGAGCAGTATTATAGTAGTTATATTCTTGTACATAGGGGGCAGTATTATAGTAGTTATATTCTTGTATATAGGAGCAGTATTATAGTAGTTATATTCTTGTACATAGGGGGCAGTATTATAGTAGTTATATTCTTGTACATAGGAGCAGTATTATAGTAGTTATATTCTTGTACATAGGAGCAGTATTATAGTGGTTATATTCTTCTACAAAGGGGGCAGTATTATAGTGGTTATATTCTTGTACATAGGGGCAGTACTATAGTAGTTATATTCTTGTACATAGGGGCAGTATTATAGTAGTTATATTCTTGTATATAGGAGCAGTATTATAGTAGTTATATTCTTGTACATAGGGGCAGTATTATAGTAGTTATATTCTTGTACATAGGGGCAGTATTATAGTAGTTATATTCTTGTACATAGGAGCAGTACTATAGTAGTTATATTCTTGTACATAGGAGCAGTATTATAGTGGTTATATTCTTGTACATAGGGGGCAGTATTATAGTAGTTATATTCTTGTACATAGGGAGCAGTATTATAGTAGTTATATTCTTGTACATAGGAGCAGTATTATAGTGGTTATATTCTTCTACATAGGGGGCAGTATTATAGTAGTTATATTCTTGTACATAGGGGCAGTATTATAGTAGTTATATTCTTGTACATAGGGGGCAGTATTATAGTAGTTATATTCTTGTATATAGGAGCAGTATTATAGTAGTTATATTCTTGTACATAGGGGCAGTATTATAGTAGTTATATTCTTGTACATAGGAGCAGTACTATAGTAGTTATATTCTTGTACATAGGAGCAGTATTATAGTGGTTATATTCTTGTACATAGGGGGCAGTATTATAGTGGTTATATTCTTGTACATAGGGGCAGTATTATAATAGTTATATTATTGTACATATGAGCAGTATTATAGTAGTTATATTCTTGTACATAGGGGGCAGTATTATAGTAGTTATATTCTTGTACATAGGGGCAGCATTATAGTATATTCTTGTACATAGGGGCAGTATTATAATAGTTATATTATTGTACATATGAGCAGTATTATAGTAGTTATATTCTTGTACATAGGAGCAGTATTATGTAGTTAAATTCTTGTACATAGGAGCAGTATTATAGTAGTTATATTCTTGTACATAGTAGCAATATTATAGTAGTTATATTCTTGTACATAAGAGCAGTATTATAGTAGTTATATTCTTGTACATAGGAGCAGTATTATAGTGGTTATATTCTTGTACATAGGGGGCAGTATTATAGTAGTTATATTCTTGTACATAGGCGCAGTATTATGTAGTTATATTCTTGTACATAGGAGCAGTATTATAGTAGTTATATTCTTGTACATAGGAGCAGTATTATAGTAGTTATATTCTTGTACATAAGAGCAGTATTATAGTAGTTATATTTTTGTACATAGGCGCAGTATTATAGTAGTTATATTCTTGTACATAGGCACAGTATTATAGTAGTTATATTCTTGTACATGGGGACAGTATTATAGTAGTTATAGTCTTGTACATAGGGGCAGTATTATAGTAAATATATTCTTGTACATAGGGGCAGTATTATAGTAGTTATAGTCTTGTACATAGGGGGCAGTATTATAGTAGTTATAGTCTTGTACATAGGGGTAGTATTATAGTAGATATATTCTTGTACATAGGGGCAGTATTATAGTAGTCATATTACTGTACATAGGGGGCAGTATTATAGTAGTTATATTCTTGTATATAAGGGCAGTATTATAGTAGTTATATTCTTGTACATAGGGGCAGTATTATAATAGTTATATTATTGTACATATGAGCAGTATTATAGTAGTTATATTCTTGTACATAGGGGCAGTATTATAGTAGTTATATTCTTGTACATAGGGGCAGTATTATAGTAGTTATATCCTTGTACATAGGGGCAGTATTATAGTAGTTATATTCTTGTACATAGGAGCAGTATTATAGTAGTTATATTCTTGTACATAGGGGGCAGTATTATAGTAGTTATATTCTTGTATATAGGAGCAGTATTAGAGTAGTTATATTCTTGTACATAGGGGCAGTATTATAGTAGTTATATCCTTGTACATAGGGGCAGTATTATAGTAGTTATATTCTTGTACATAGGAGCAGTATTATAGTAGTTATATTCTTGTATATAGGAGCAGTATTATAGTAGTTATATTCTTGTACATAGGGGGCAGTATTATAGTAGTTATATTCTTGTACATAGGAGCAGTATTATAGTAGTTATATTCTTGTACATAGGAGCAGTATTATAGTGGTTATATTCTTCTACATAGGGGGCAGTATTATAGTAGTTATATTCTTGTACATAGGGGCAGTATTATAGTAGTTATATTCTTGTACATAGGGGGCAGTATTATAGTAGTTATATTCTTGTATATAGGAGCAGTATTATAGTAGTTATATTCTTGTACATAGGGGCAGTATTATAGTAGTTATATTCTTGTACATAGGAGCAGTACTATAGTAGTTATATTCTTGTACATAGGAGCAGTATTATAGTGGTTATATTCTTGTACATAGGGGGCAGTATTATAGTAGTTATATTCTTGTACATAGGGGCAGTATTATAATAGTTATATTATTGTACATATGAGCAGTATTATAGTAGTTATATTCTTGTACATAGGGGGCAGTATTATAGTAGTTATATTCTTGTACATAGGGGCAGCATTATAGTATATTCTTGTACATAGGGGCAGTATTATAAAAAGTTATATTATTGTACATATGAGCAGTATTATAGTAGTTATATTCTTGTACATAGGAGCAGTATTATGTAGTTAAATTCTTGTACATAGGAGCAGTATTATAGTAGTTATATTCTTGTACATAGTAGCAATATTATAGTAGTTATATTCTTGTACATAAGAGCAGTATTATAGTAGTTATATTCTTGTACATAGGAGCAGTATTATAGTGGTTATATTCTTGTACATAGGGGGCAGTATTATAGTAGTTATATTCTTGTACATAGGCGCAGTATTATGTACTTATATTCTTGTACATATGGGGCAGTATTATAGTAGTTATATTCTTGTACATAAGAGCAGTATTATAGTAGTTATATTCTTGTACATAGGGACAGTATTATAGTAGTTATAGTCTTGTACATAGGGGCAGTATTATAGTAGATATATTCTTGTACATAGGGGCAGTATTATAGTAGTTATAGTCTTGTACATAGGGGGCAGTATTATAGTAGTTATAGTCTTGTACATAGGGGTAGTATTATAGTAGATATATTCTTGTACATAGGGGCAGTATTATAGTAGTCATATTACTGTACATAGGGGGCAGTATTATAGTAGTTATATTCTTGTATATAAGGGCAGTATTATAGTAGTTATATTCTTGTACATAGGGGCAGCATTATAGTAGTTATATTCTTGTACATAAGGGCAGTATTATAATAGTTATATTATTGTACATATGAGCAGTATTATAGTAGTTATATTCTTGTACATAGGAGCAGTATTATGTACTTATATTCTTGTACATAGGAGCAGTATTAGAGTAGTTATATTCTTGTACATAGGGGCAGTATTATAGTAGTTATATCCTTGTACATAGGGGCAGTATTATAGTAGTTATATTCTTGTACATAGGAGCAGTATTATAGTAGTTATATTCTTGTACATAGGGGGCAGTATTATAGTAGTTATATTCTTGTATATAGGAGCAGTATTATAGTAGTTATATTCTTGTACATAGGGGGCAGTATTATAGTAGTTATATTCTTGTACATAGGAGCAGTATTATAGTAGTTATATTCTTGTACATAGGAGCAGTATTATAGTGGTTATATTCTTCTACAAAGGGGGCAGTATTATAGTAGTTATATTCTTGTACATAGGGGCAGTACTATAGTAGTTATATTCTTGTACATAGGGGGCAGTATTATAGTAGTTATATTCTTGTACATAGGAGCAGTATTATAGTAGTTATATTCTTGTACATAGGAGCAGTATTATAGTGGTTATATTCTTCTACATAGGGGGCAGTATTATAGTAGTTATATTCTTGTACATAGGGGCAGTATTATAGTAGTTATATTCTTGTACATAGGGGGCAGTATTATAGTAGTTATATTCTTGTATATAGGAGCAGTATTATAGTAGTTATATTCTTGTACATAGGGGCAGTATTATAGTAGTTATATTCTTGTACATAGGAGCAGTACTATAGTAGTTATATTCTTGTACATAGGAGCAGTATTACAGTGGTTATATTCTTGTACATAGGGGGCAGTATTATAGTGGTTATATTCTTGTACATAGGGGCAGTATTATAATAGTTATATTATTGTACATATGAGCAGTATTATAGTAGTTATATTCTTGTACATAGGGGGCAGTATTATAGTAGTTATATTCTTGTACATAGGGGCAGCATTATAGTATATTCTTGTACATAGGGGCAGTATTATAATAGTTATATTATTGTACATATGAGCAGTATTATAGTAGTTATATTCTTGTACATAGGAGCAGTATTATGTAGTTAAATTCTTGTACATAGGAGCAGTATTATAGTAGTTATATTCTTGTACATAGTAGCAATATTATAGTAGTTATATTCTTGTACATAAGAGCAGTATTATAGTAGTTATATTCTTGTACATAGGAGCAGTATTATAGTGGTTATATTCTTGTACATAGGGGGCAGTATTATAGTAGTTATATTCTTGTACATAGGCGCAGTATTATGTAGTTATATTCTTGTACATAGGAGCAGTATTATAGTAGTTATATTCTTGTACATAGGAGCAGTATTATAGTAGTTATATTCTTGTACATAAGAGCAGTATTATAGTAGTTATATTTTTGTACATAGGCGCAGTATTATAGTAGTTATATTCTTGTACATAGGCGCAGTATTATAGTAGTTATATTCTTGTACATGGGGACAGTATTATAGTAGTTATAGTCTTGTACATAGGGGCAGTATTATAGTAAATATATTCTTGTACATAGGGGCAGTATTATAGTAGTTATAGTCTTGTACATAGGGGGCAGTATTATAGTAGTTATAGTCTTGTACATAGGGGTAGTATTATAGTAGATATATTCTTGTACATAGGGGCAGTATTATAGTAGTCATATTACTGTACATAGGGGGCAGTATTATAGTAGTTATATTCTTGTATATAAGGGCAGTATTATAGTAGTTATATTCTTGTACATAGGGGCAGCATTATAGTAGTTATATTCTTGTACATAAGGGCAGTATTATAATAGTTATATTATTGTACATATGAGCAGTATTATAGTAGTTATATTCTTGTACATAGGAGCAGTATTATGTACTTATATTCTTGTACATAGGGGCAGTATTATAGTAGTTATATCCTTGTACATAGGGGCAGTATTATAGTAGTTATATTCTTGTACATAGGAGCAGTATTATAGTAGTTATATTCTTGTATATAGGAGCAGTATTAGAGTAGTTATATTCTTGTACATAGGGGCAGTATTATAGTAGTTATATCCTTGTACATAGGGGCAGTATTATAGTAGTTATATTCTTGTACATAGGAGCAGTATTATAGTAGTTATATTCTTGTACATAGGGGGCAGTATTATAGTAGTTATATTCTTGTATATAGGAGCAGTATTATAGTAGTTATATTCTTGTACATAGGGGGCAGTATTATAGTAGTTATATTCTTGTACATAGGAGCAGTATTATAGTAGTTATATTCTTGTACATAGGAGCAGTATTATAGTGGTTATATTCTTCTACAAAGGGGGCAGTATTATAGTAGTTATATTCTTGTACATAGGGGCAGTACTATAGTAGTTATATTCTTGTACATAGGGGCAGTATTATAGTAGTTATATTCTTGTATATAGGGGCAGTATTATAGTAGTTATATTCTTGTACATAGGGGCAGTATTATAGTAGTTATATTCTTGTACATAGGGGCAGTATTATAGTAGTTATATTCTTGTACATAGGAGCAGTACTATAGTAGTTATATTCTTGTACATAGGAGCAGTATTATAGTGGTTATATTCTTGTACATAGGGGGCAGTATTATAGTAGTTATATTCTTGTACATAGGGAGCAGTATTATAGTAGTTATATTCTTGTACATAGGAGCAGTATTATAGTGGTTATATTCTTCTACATAGGGGGCAGTATTATAGTAGTTATATTCTTGTACATAGGGGCAGTATTATAGTAGTTATATTCTTGTACATAGGGGGCAGTATTATAGTAGTTATATTCTTGTATATAGGAGCAGTATTATAGTAGTTATATTCTTGTACATAGGGGCAGAATTATAGTAGTTATATTCTTGTACATAGGAGCAGTACTATAGTAGTTATATTCTTGTACATAGGAGCAGTATTATAGTGGTTATATTCTTGTACATAGGGGGCAGTATTATAGTGGTTATATTCTTGTACATAGGGGCAGTATTATAATAGTTATATTATTGTACATATGAGCAGTATTATAGTAGTTATATTCTTGTACATAGGGGGCAGTATTATAGTAGTTATATTCTTGTACATAGGGGCAGCATTATAGTATATTCTTGTACATAGGGGCAGTATTATAATAGTTATATTATTGTACATATGAGCAGTATTATAGTAGTTATATTCTTGTACATAGGAGCAGTATTATGTAGTTAAATTCTTGTACATAGGAGCAGTATTATAGTAGTTATATTCTTGTACATAGTAGCAATGTTATAGTAGTTATATTCTTGTACATAAGAGCAGTATTATAGTAGTTATATTCTTGTACATAGGAGCAGTATTATAGTGGTTATATTCTAGTACATAGGGGGCAGTATTATAGTAGATATATTCTTGTACATAGGGGCAGTATTATAGTAGTCATATTACTGTACATAGGGGGCAGTATTATAGTAGTTATATTCTTGTATATAAGGGCAGTATTATAGTAGTTATATTCTTGTACATAGGGGCAGCATTATAGTAGTTATATTCTTGTACATAAGGGCAGTATTATAATAGTTATATTATTGTACATATGAGCAGTATTATAGTAGTTATATTCTTGTACATAGGAGCAGTATTATGTACTTATATTCTTGTACATAGGAGCAGTATTAGAGTAGTTATATTCTTGTACATAGGGGCAGTATTATAGTAGTTATATCCTTGTACATAGGGGCAGTATTATAGTAGTTATATTCTTGTACATAGGAGCAGTATTATAGTAGTTATATTCTTGTACATAGGGGGCAGTATTATAGTAGTTATATTCTTGTATATAGGAGCAGTATTATAGTAGTTATATTCTTGTACATAGGGGGCAGTATTATAGTAGTTATATTCTTGTACATAGGAGCAGTATTATAGTAGTTATATTCTTGTACATAGGAGCAGTATTATAGTGGTTATATTCTTCTACAAAGGGGGCAGTATTATAGTAGTTATATTCTTGTACATAGGGGCAGTACTATAGTAGTTATATTCTTGTACATAGGGGCAGTATTATAGTAGTTATATTCTTGTATATAGGAGCAGTATTATAGTAGTTATATTCTTGTACATAGGGGCAGTATTATAGTAGTTATATTCTTGTACATAGGGGCAGTATTATAGTAGTTATATTCTTGTACATAGGAGCAGTACTATAGTAGTTATATTCTTGTACATAGGAGCAGTATTATAGTGGTTATATTCTTGTACATAGGGGGCAGTATTATAGTAGTTATATTCTTGTACATAGGGGCAGTATTATAATAGTTATATTATTGTACATATGAGCAGTATTATAGTAGTTATATTCTTGTACATATGGGGCAGTATTATAGTAGTTATATTCTTGTACATAGGGGGCAGTATTATAGTGGTTATATTCTTGTACATAGGGGGCAGTATTATAGTAGTTATATTCTTGTACATAAGAGCAGTATTATAGTAGTTATATTCTTGTACATAGGGGACAGTATTATAGTAGTTATATTCTTGTACATAGGGGGCAGTATTATAGTAGTTATATTCTTGTACATAGGGAGCAGTATTATTGTAGTTATATTCTTGTACATAGGAGGCAGTATTATAGTAGTTATATTCTTGTACATAGGAGCAGTATTATAGTAGTTATATTCTTGTATATAGGAGCAGTATTATAGTAGTTATATTCTTGTACATAGGGAGCAGTATTATAGTAGTTATATTCTTGTACATAGGGAGCAGTATTATTGTAGTTATATTCTTGTACATAGGGAGCAGTATTATAGTAGTTATATTCTTGTACATAGGGGCAGTATTATAGTAGTTATATTCTTGTACATAGGAGCAGTATTATAGTAGTTATAGTCTTGTACATAGGGGCAGTATTATAGTAGTCATATTACTGTACATAGGGGGCAGTATTATAGTAGTTATATTCTTGTACATAAGGGCAGTATTATAGTAGTTATATTCTTGTACATAGGGGCAGCATTATAGTAGTTATATTCTTGTACATAGGGGCAGTATTATAATAGTTATATTATTGTACATATGAGCAGTATTATAGTAGTTATATTCTTGTACATAGGAGCAGTATTATGTACTTATATTCTTGTACATAGGAGCAGTATTATGTACTTATATTCTTGTACATAGGGGGCAGTATTATAGTAGTTATATTCTTGTATATAGGAGCAGTATTATAGTAGTTATATTCTTGTACATAGGGGCAGTATTATAGTAGTTATATTCTTGTACATAGGAGCAGTATTATAGTAGTTATATTCTTGTACATAGGAGCAGTATTATAGTGGTTATATTCTTGTACATAGGGGGCAGTATTATAGTAGTTATATTCTTGTACATAGGGGCAGCATTATAGTAGTTATATTCTTGTACATAGGAGGCAGTATTATAGTAGTTATATTCTTGTACATAGGGTCAGCATTGTAGTAGTTATATTCTTGTACATAGGGGCAGTATTATAATAGTTATATTATTGTACATATGAGCAGTATTATAGTAGTTATATTCTTGTACAGAGGAGCAGTATTATGTACTTATATTCTTGTACATAGGAGCAGTATTATAGTGGTTATATTCTTCTACATAGGGGGCAGTATTATAGTAGTTATATTCTTGTACATAGGGGCAGTATTATAGTAGTTATATTCTTGTACATAGGGGGCAGTATTATAGTAGTTATATTCTTGTATATAGGAGCAGTATTATAGTAGTTATATTCTTGTACATAGGGGCAGTATTATAGTAGTTATATTCTTGTACATAGGAGCAGTATTATAGTGGTTATATTCTTGTACATAGGGGGCAGTATTATAGTAGTTATATTCTTGTACATAGGGGCAGTATTATAATAGTTATATTATTGTACATATGAGCAGTATTATAGTAGTTATATTCTTGTACATAGGGGGCAGTATTATAGTAGTTATATTCTTGTACATAGGGGCAGCATTATAGTATATTATTGTACATAGGGGCAGTATTATAATAGTTATATTATTGTACATATGAGCAGTATTATAGTAGTTATATTCTTGTACATAGGAGCAGTATTATGTAGTTAAATTCTTGTACATAGGAGCAGTATTATAGTAGTTATATTCTTGTACATAGTAGCAATATTATAGTAGTTATATTCTTGTACATAGGAGCAGTATTATAGTAGTTATATTCTTGTACATAGGCGCAGTATTATAGTAGTTATATTCTTGTACATAGGGACAGTATTATAGTAGTTATAGTCTTGTACATAGGGACAGTATTATAGCAGTTATAGTCTTGTACATAGGGGGCAGTATTATAGTAGTTATAGTCTTGTACATAGGGGCAGTATTATAGTAGATATATTCTTGTACATAGGGGCAGTATTATAGTAGTCATATTACTGTACATAGGGGGCAGTATTATAGTAGTTATATTCTTGTACATAAGGGCAGTATTATAGTAGTTATATTCTTGTACATAGGGGCAGCATTATAGTAGTTATATTCTTGTACATAGGGGCAGTATTATAATAGTTATATTATTGTACATATTAGCAGTATTATAGTAGTTATATTCTTGTACATAGGAGCAGTATTATGTACTTATATTCTTGTACATAGGAGCAGTATTATAGTAGTTATATTCTTGTACATAGGAGCAGTATTATAGTAGTTATATTCTAGTACATAGGGGGCAGTATTATAGTAGTTATATTCTTGTATATAGGAGCAGTATTATAGTAGTTATATTCTTGTACATAGGGGGCAGTATTATAGTAGTTATATTCTTGTACATAGGAGCAGTATTATAGTAGTTATATTCTTGTACATAGGAGCAGTATTATAGTGGTTATATTCTTCTACATAGGGGGCAGTATTATAGTAGTTATATTCTTGTACATAGGGGCAGTATTATAGTAGTTATATTCTTGTACATAGGGGGCAGTATTATAGTAGTTATATTCTTGTATATAGGAGCAGTATTATAGTAGTTATATTCTTGTACATAGGGGCAGTATTATAGTAGTTATATTCTTGTACATAGGAGCAGTATTATAGTGGTTATATTCTTGTACATAGGGGGCAGTATTATAGTAGTTATATTCTTGTACATAGGGGCAGTATTATAATAGTTATATTATTGTACATATGAGCAGCATTATAGTAGTTATATTCTTGTACATAGGGGGCAGTATTATAGTAGTTATATTCTTGTACATAGGGGCAGCATTATAGTATATTATTGTACATAGGGGCAGTATTATAATAGTTATATTATTGTACATATGAGCAGTATTATAGTAGTTATATTCTTGTACATAGGAGCAGTATTATGTAGTTAAATTCTTGTACATAGGAGCAGTATTATAGTAGTTATATTCTTGTACATAGTAGCAATATTATAAGAGTTATATTCTTGTACATAAGAGCAGTATTATAGTAGTTATATTCTTGTACATAGGAGCAGTATTATAGTGGTTATATTCTTGTACATAGGGGGCAGTATTATAGTAGTTATATTTTTGTACATAGGCGCAGTATTATGTAGTTATATTCTTGTACATAGGAGCAGTATTATAGTAGTTATATTCTTGTACATAGGAGCAGTATTATAGTAGTTATATTCTTGTACATAAGAGCAGTATTATAGTAGTTATATTTTTGTACATAGGCGCAGTATTATAGTAGTTATATTCTTGTACATAGGTGCAGTATTATAGTAGTTATATTCTTGTACATAGGGACAGTATTATAGTAGTTATAGTCTTGTACATAGGGGCAGTATTATAGTAGATATATTCTTGTACATAGGGGCAGTATTATAGTAGTCATATTACTGTACATAGGGGGCAGTATTATAGTAGTTATATTCTTGTATAGAAGGGCAGTATTATAGTAGTTATATTCTTGTACATAGGGGCAGCATTATAGTAGTTATATTCTTGTACATAAGGGCAGTATTATAATAGTTATATTATTGTACATATGAGCAGTATTATAGTAGTTATATTCTTGTACATAGGAGCAGTATTATGTACTTATATTCTTGTACATAGGAGCAGTATTATAGTAGTTATATTCTTGTACATAGGGGCAGTATTATAGTAGTTATATCCTTGTACATAGGGGCAGTATTATAGTAGTTATATTCTTGTACATAGGAGCAGTATTATAGTAGTTATATTCTTGTACATAGGGGGCAGTATTATAGTAGTTATATTCTTGTACATAGGAGCAGTATTATAGTAGTTATATTCTTGTACATAGGAGCAGTATTATAGTGGTTATATTCTTCTACATAGGGGGCAGTATTATAGTAGTTATATTCTTGTACATAGGGGCAGTACTATAGTAGTTATATTCTTGTACATAGGGGCAGTATTATAGTAGTTATATTCTTGTATATAGGAGCAGTATTATAGTAGTTATATTCTTGTACATAGGGGCAGTATTATAGTAGTTATATTCTTGTACATAGGGGCAGTATTATAGTAGTTATATTCTTGTACATAGGAGCAGTACTATAGTAGTTATATTCTTGTACATAGGAGCAGTATTATAGTGGTTATATTCTTGTACATAGGGGGCAGTATTATAGTAGTTATATTCTTGTACATATGGGGCAGTATTATAGTAGTTATATTCTTGTACATAGGGGCAGCATTATAGTATATTCATGTACATAGGGGCAGTATTATAATAGTTATATTATTGTACATATGAGCAGTATTATAGTAGTTATATTCTTGTACATAGGAGCAGTATTATGTAGTTATATTCTTGTACATAGGAGCAGTATTATAGTAGTTATATTCTTGTTCATAGGAGCAATATTATAGTAGTTATATTCTTGTACATAAGAGCAGTATTATAGTAGTTATATTCTTGTACATAGGAGCAGTATTATAGTGGTTATATTCTTGTACATAGGGGGCAGTATTATAGTCGTTATATTCTTGTACATAGGAGCAGTATTATAGTAGTTATATTCTTGTACATAGGAGCAGTATTATAGTAGTTATATTCTTGTACATAAGAGCAGTATTATAGTAGTTATATTCTTGTACATAGGCGCAGTATTATAGTAGTTATATTCTTGTACATAGGCACAGTATTATAGTAGTTATATTTTTGTACATAGGGACAGTATTATAGTAGTTATAGTCTTGTACATAGGGACAGTATTATAGTAGTTATAGTCTTGTACATAGGGGGCAGTATTATAGTAGTTATAGTCTTGTACATAGGGGCAGTATTATAGTAGATATATTCTTGGACATAGGAGCAGTATTATAGTAGTTATATTCTTGTACATAGGAGCAGTATTATAGTAGTTATATTCTTGTACATAGGAACAGTATTATAGTAGTTATATTCTTGTACATAGGAGCAGTATTATAGTAGTTATATTCTTGTACATAAGAGCAGTATTATAGTAGTTATATTTTTGTACATAGGCGCAGTATTATAGTAGTTATATTCTTGTACATAGGCGCAGTATTATAGTAGTTATATTCTTGTACATAGGGACAGTATTATAGTAGTTATAGTCTTGTACATAGGGGCAGTATTATAGTAGATATATTCTTGTACATAGGGGCAGTATTATAGTAGTTATAGTCTTGTACATAGGGGGCAGTATTATAGTAGTTATAGTCTTGTACATAGGGGTAGTATTATAGTAGATATATTCTTGTTCATAGGGGCAGTATTATAGTAGTCATATTACTGTACATAGGGGGCAGTATTATAGTAGTTATATTCTTGTACATAAGGGCAGTATTATAGCAGTTATATTCTTGTACATAGGGGCAGCATTATAGTAGTTATATTCTTGTACATAGGGGCAATTTTTATTATAAAAAGAAACATAAATACAATTATAACAAACAAAAATCATCCAGTATTACAAAAAGACAAATCACATGGGTTATATATACAAAAAAAAACAAAAAACATTAAAATAATCAGATCATATACATAAATAAATTAAAAAGTCCACGCCTGCGGGAAAGAGAAAAAAAAAAAAAAAATAATAATAATAATAATCATCATATTCCCTAACTGAATTTTACGTTGCTCCATAACTTTATGTTTTTCTGACTCCTTCCAACTTCTAGTGATTTTATCCACCGGAGTTCTGATATCACCTGATTGGCTGCAGCGGTGTGATCGAACGGCTCATTGTGCAGTGATACCCGGGTTCTCATGTGCCAGTGATAGTATTTTATGACACTGATTATAATGTACATGGTCTCTCTGTCGATGTTACTGACAGTGGATGGGACACCATAGATTATGTCAGGATACTTTAGGGCCAGAAGTCTGGGGATTTTTAGATTACCTGACACCTCCTCCCAGATCTTCCTCCCTCCCCAGCAATCACAGATAAAGTGCTCCATAGTCTCCTCCTGCTGACAACCAAGGGGACAATTCCAATCAGAGACACTCAGATGTTTCAGGTTCCCCCTGACAAAGAGCCGACTATGTAGTGAAAGCCAAGAGATGTCAAACAGTTTGGGAGGAAGTCGTTTCCCGTTTAGGAACCTGAGACTTTCCTGCAGGGTGGTGGTGACACAATCTCTCAGGGCCAGTGGAGAAAAGAAGAACGTCCCACATACATGAGCATATAGGTCTCTTCTCGTATTGCTCTCAATGTAAGACCTCTCCAGTCCCCACTTCCTGACACACTTCAGACCGTAGTCCAGATACTGGGGGAGGTGGCCACCTGTCCATCTCCTCCTCTTGAGACTGCCACCTCGCACCCAAGACTCTGCAAAAGGCAATATCCAGTCCTTGATACTATTCACCCACAGGGAGCTACTGTTTGAGTCCATGTTCCCAAAATTCACTTTTAGAAACAAGAAGTCAAAGAAAACCCTTGGATTTAACATATCCAGCCCACCATCTCTCTGCCGTAGGTACGTTACTCCCCTCTTTATTAGGTTCAACCTATTCCCCCACAAGAGCTGGAAGAACAAGCTGAAAAGCCTCGCTGAGAAAGACTCTGGCAAAGGGAAAATAACAGAGACATACAAGAAGATGGGGACCAGGTAGGTCTTCAACATAGCGACCCTTTCTCTGTAGGTCAGCCTCCAGTTCTTCCATCGCTGAACCTTTGCATTTCCGGTTTCCAATTTCTCTTCCCAATTTAGCTTGGCATTATCATCCCTCCCAAATTTAACCCCTAAGATCTTAATATGGGTGGAGGCCTTAGCAAACTGTGGCAGATCAAAGCCGGGATCAGTGTCTAACGTCCACAGAGCTTGACTCTTCTCAAGGTTGACCAGAGACCCGGAGGCCTCAGAGTAGTTTCTGATGGCCGCCGATAACATCCGCACCTCTTGAGGATTGGAGATCACCAACGTCACATCATCAGCATAGGCAACAACAGTCAGAGGCAGGCAGTGGGGGACCGGCACCCCCTGAAAATCACACTCCTGCAGTGACCTCAGAAACGGGTCTATGGCGAAAACATACAGGAGCGGACTCAGTGGGCAGCCCTGTCTCACCCCTGCCTCAACTCCAAAAGTATCACCCTGCCAACCATTAATCAGAGGAAAGCTCAGCGCCTCTCTATACAAAGTCTTCAGCCAATCCACGAATTGTCCCGGAACACCGTACTTTGACAAAGTGGCCCACAGATAATCGTGATCAACCCTGTCAAAGGCTTTAGCCTGGTCCAGACTGACAACATATCTCCCACACCGCAGAGCTTTACATCTCTCAAACATCTCCCGTATCGAGATGACTGCTCCAGAGATGTTCCGCCCTTTTACTGTGCCAAACTGAGAGCCTGCCAACAGTGCCGGGGACAAACAGACTAACCTAGAAAACAGGATCTTTGCCAGAATCTTCCTGTCTACATTCAAGAGGGCAATCGGCCTCCAGTTCTTGATGTCACTCGGCTCTTTACCTTTAGACAGCAGAATTAACGAGGACACTCTCATGGATGGAGGCATCAGGTGATTTTCTAGACAATTCCTATACACATCCACAAGGATTGGAGCCAGGAGGTCTCTGAATTCCTTATAAAATTCTGCTGTTATACCATCTGGACCTGGTGCCTTCTTCAGATATAATTTATCAATAGCCGCCTTAACTTCCTCCACCGTTAATTCTGCTGTCAAAGAAGAAAAGTCCAGATCGTTAGTATCAGGCACTGGAGTTGCCTCCAAGAATTGAGCCATCTTATTTTTATCCAAAACTTTCCTCTGAAACAAGTCAGCATAGTAAGATCTCACGACCCCCAGAATACCCTCCCGTGAATCCTGCAATACACCCTGGGAGTCAGTGAGACCTGGGACCATTTTTTTGGCCACCCTCTCCCTGCAATTCTCAAAGGGATCAGGTGCCCCTAAGGACCCATAATCCCGTTCAAGAACCAGGGAGGTGTACCTGCTGTACTGATACTGCCTTATCTCAAATTTCAGCCGGTCGATCTTCACTTTGTCATCCCCGCCTGCCGAATACAATGACTCCAATTCTTTACACAGCTTTAGGTACTAGCTGTACTTGTTCCTCCCTTTATTAACTGACAGTCTCTTTAAGAGGGATCTGATATCCTCCTTGACGTCCTCCCACCAGTCGGTCATGTTGTCATAAAAATCAACCCTGTCTAGATGGACCTGAATAAGGGAGTGGACACGACTCTGGACCTAGGCATCACCTAGAAGACTGGAATTAAGCTTCCACAACCCTCTACCAATGTCCGGGCGGTTAGAGGTCCCCAGACAGAAGCACAAGGCGAGGTGGTCAGAGTAAGGGACGACCTTCTCACTCAGGGAGCTGACAGCCTCAATAGGACTCGCAAAAACAAAATCTATCCTACTGCTCCTGTTGGAACAAGAATACGTAAATTTTGGCTGACGACCTCCCTGTGTGAAAATGTCAGTCAGTCCTGCCTGCATTATGATGTTATGTAGGACCTTGCCGTCCCTAGTCACTGTCCTACCTGAGGAGCTGTCACCTGATGTCAGTATGGCATTAAAGTCTCCCGCCATCACCACCGGGAGAGAGGTGAAGAGGAAAGGCCTGATGTCATTAAACAGCTGGATCCTGTCAGTCACCGTCTGTGGCCCATAGATGTTAATAAGCCGGAGTCGCCTACCATGGATAGTGACTTCCAGGACCAGACACCTTCCCATGACCACTTCTGTCATCCTATGTACAGTCACATCATGGGTGTTAAACAGGATAGCAACCCCGGCGTAAGGCTCCACAGCCAGTGACCAGAAAGATGGACCGGACCGCCATTCCCTCTCTGCCTCTCTCAAAAGCCCCAGAGATGTCAGTCGTGTCTCCTGCAGGAAGATGACATCTGTGTCCAGGTATCTGAGATGTTCATACACTGCGTGTCTCGTCCTCCTCACCTTAATACTATTCACGTTACTTGATGTCAGTGTTAATGAGAACCCCGCCATCACAACACAATATAGAAGGAGCAGAGTAACAGCCATCATCGTGAATCAGAGATATTCTGTCCACCACCGGTGTCCATGTCAGACTCCACCTGAGGGTCCACAGATAAGGGCTTCCGCTTTGGCGGGGGATGGTCCTCTGTGTCCCTGTCACATTCAGCATCAATTTTCCTCAACTCTTCCTCATAGTCATCATCATTATCCTCAGATAAGACTCCATATTTGTTGGACACAACCATCACATCTGCAGAACTCTGGACCTTCTTACTACCACTCTGACCAGAGTCATATTCTGCCTCAGGTTTACGGGAGGACGTGTTCTTTTTCTTTCTTTTATTATGATTTACGCTCCATTCATCAGATACAGACATTGATGCTGAAGGGGGGGCTACCTGAGGCACGACCTCCATGTTCCCCTCTGCACCCTCTGTACCCCGCTGCTCTGGTGTTACATGGGTGGACTCCTGGCGGGCACCTGAGCTATTCAGTATCCCTGCTGAAGTTAAATCCTCTTCCTCCTGCACCCTTGCCACCACCTCCTGAGCCTCTGCCCCTGCCACCACCTCCTGAGCCTCTGCCCCTGCCACCACCTCCTGAGCCTCTGCCCCTGCCATCACATCCTCATCAGGGAAGGCTTTGCAGATATTGTGCCAGGTGTCTGGACAGTCCCTGTGAGGGTGGCCCATCTTACCACAGAGGTTGCACCTAACGTCCCGGCAGTCTGCAGCGACATGGCCGATTAACCCACACAGGCTGCACTTTAGTACAGTACAGGCATTAGCCAGATGACCTGTTTTACCACATTTAAAGCATTTTCTTGGCTGCCCGGGATAGTAACATGCCCCCTTCTCCCTCCCAATGAAGAAGGAGTTGGGTAGGTGGGCAGTGATGTTGTTATACTGCCGCAGCTTCACCTGGACCTTCCACCCCGTTGTCCAGATACCATCCTCATCTCTGATCTTGGTGAGTCCAGAGACGAGGTCACAATGTCTCTGGAGCCACACCTGGATGTCCTGTGGGGGAACGGCCTCATTCCAGAAGGTGATATTCACAGTGACGGTATCTGGCCTGGAAATGGGAACCAGTATAAACTTATTCCAGCCTTCAGTTTCTCTGAACTTGGGGTAATTGGCCCAGAATCTATCCAGGTCAGGCATGAGCTTAAAGCTGACATCATAGCCCTGCCTGTCCTGCAGATTAGTTACCGCCAGGATTTCAGTCGGCACAAACCCCATCTGGCGGCATAGTAGCTCTCTCACCACATACCTGCGTTGTGGTAGATCCTCCTTGGCACCTAAGAATTTAAAACGCACTACATTTATGCGCCTAAATGTCTGGCCCGTATACCCTGCTCCGGAGGTGAAAGACGGAGCGCCGCGGCTCCAGGCATTCCTGGGGGGCACCTGCCGGGTCACACTAGGCTGGCTGACAGGGATAGGGTCTGCAGCAGGAGGGGCTGTCACACCTTGTGTACTAGATGGTAAAGGGGGACAATCACCCATATCATGCACATTATCATGAACAACATTATCATCATCAGACAGTACAACGTCCATCACAGCCTGTAAATCCCCCCCAGCCACCGACCCCATAGGCACAGCATCATTAGCGCCAGTCTGTGCTTCAGCCTCGGCCTCATCAGCACAAACAGTCTCACATGCAATGTCCTGCTCCTGTGTGGGGCACTCTGGGACTTGTGGTGCCTCTGCTGGAATCTGAGGTATACACTCCCGTTCACACGCCGCTGCCTGCTGTTGCAGTGTTTTTCCAACCTGGAAACAGAAGCGGGGAGCCTGTAACACCGGTCGTGCCTGCAGCTGGGGGGTCTCTGACTTCACATCAGGGGTTCTGGACTCCGCAGCACAGTCCTGCTTATAGGAGGCGAACCGTGCCCGGTTTGCGTAGGTCTCCTTCAGGGGCCCCATGCTTTCCAGCACACTGTCCATGTCCTGCACCACACTCGCCAGCTCTACACCAAGTGAGTTCAGTTTCATGTCACATACAGCGTTACTCTCAGGGTTAGTTGCTTTTAGATTATAGATAAAGTCTATCTGCATCTGCAGCAGTTGTTTGTGCTGCTGCAACTCACCCATCTTCCTGACCAGTCCGGGTATCTCCTCCGCCAGCTGCAGCTCGGGTGCACGCTGCGTCTCCACAGATTTAGGCTTGGCCACAGGGTCAGGGACTCTGAATACTGACTTGTCCCTTGCGTCCACCACAGGTGTTTTTGTGGCTACCTTGTTGGATTCAGGCACTGCGGCAAGTTTACCGCTGACACCAGACTGCGACCTCGTGCGACCTGAATTCACCATGCCGGACACCACATGCTGCTGCTGGAGATTTTCCTGGAGGGTTTGTTTCTCCAGAGACGTCCGTCTCTGTCTGCAGACTGGAGAGCTGAGCTGCACACCTGATGGTGATGGAGGCTGAGCTGCCGGCTGGGGCTGTGCACGGACTGGACTTCCACTGGGTGGATTACAAAGCTTCACACTTTGCTGCATTTCTTTACTCACATCTGGCTTCTTTGTTGCACTTGGAGCTGGTTTTCCTCCCAAAACTTTACACACAGATTCTTTATCTCCTTCTTTCTTGCTGGAGCTTTGTGCTGCAGTCACAGGTCTCACAGTGACTCTGGGTGTATTATTCCCATTGGAAGTAGCCTGGGAGCCTTGTCCCAGTGTAGGCCGAGAAGCCTGGGCCTTGCCTGGGGAGCTTCCCCGCCCAGGGGGGCCCCGCCCTGGGCTTGCTCCAGACATGAGGAGAGCTACAAAACACAACCTCACAGCTTGGGGGCAGTATTATAGTAGTTATATTATTGTACATAGGAGCAGTATTATGTACTTATATTCTTGTACATAGGAGCAGTATTATAGTAGTTATATTCTTGTACATAGGAGCAGTATTATGTACTTATATACTTGTACATAGGAGCAGTATTATAGTAGTTATATTCTTGTACATAGGGGCAGTATTATAGTAGTTATATCCTTGTACATAGGGGCAGTATTATAGTAGTTATATTCTTGTACATAGGAGCAGTATTATAGTAGTTATATTCTTGTACATAGGAGCAGTATTATAGTAGTTATATTCTTGTACATAAGAGCAGTATTATGTAGTTATATTCTTGTACATAGGAGCAGTATTATAGTAGTTATATTCTTGTACATAGGGGGCAGTATTATAGTAGTTATATTCTTGTTCATAGGAGCAGTATTATAGTAGTTATATTCTTGTTCATAGGAGCAATATTATAGTAGTTATATTCTTGTACATAAGAGCAGTATTATAGTAGTTATATTCTTGTACATAGGAGCAGTATTATAGTGGTTATATTCTTGTACATAGGGGGCAGTATTATAGTAGTTATATTCTTGTACATAGGGGGCAGTATTATAGTAGTCATATTCTTGTACATAGGAGCAGTATTATAGTAGTTATATTCTTGTACATAGGGGCAGTATTATAGTAGTTATATTCTTGTACATTGGAGCAGTATTATAGTAGTTATATTCTTGTACATAGGGGGCAGTATTATAGTAGTTATATTCTTGTACATAGGGGCAGTATTATAGTAGTTATATTCTTGTACATTGGAGCAGTATTATAGTAGTTATATTCTTGTACATAGGAGCAGTATTATAGTAGTTATATTCTTGTACATAGGGGGCAGTATTATAGTAGTTATATTCTTGTACATAGGGGGCAGTATTATAGTAGTTATATTCTTGTACATAGGGGCAGTATTATAGTAGTTATATTCTTGTACATAGGGGGCAGTATTATAGTAGTTATATTCTTGTACATAGGGGCAGTATTATAGTAGTTATATTCTTGTACATTGGAGCAGTATTATAGTAGTTATATTCTTGTACATAGGAGCAGTATTATAGTAGTTATATTCTTGTACATAAGAGCAGTATTATAGTAGTTATATTCTTGTACATAGGCGCAGTATTATAGTAGTTATATTCTTGTACATAGGCACAGTATTATAGTAGTTATATTTTTGTACATAGGGACAGTATTATAGTAGTTATAGTCTTGTACATAGGGACAGTATTATAGTAGTTATAGTCTTGTACATAGGGGGCAGTATTATAGTAGTTATAGTCTTGTACATAGGGGCAGTATTATAGTAGATATATTCTTGGACATAGGAGCAGTATTATAGTAGTTATATTCTTGTACATAGGAGCAGTATTATAGTAGTTATATTCTTGTACATAGGAACAGTATTATAGTAGTTATATTCTTGTACATAGGGGCAGTATTATAGTAGATATATTCTTGTACATAGGGGCAGTATTATAGTAGTTATAGTCTTGTACATAGGGGGCAGTATTATAGTAGTTATAGTCTTGTACATAGGGGTAGTATTATAGTAGATATATTCTTGTACATAGGGGCAGTATTATAGTAGTCATATTACTGTACATAGGGGGCAGTATTATAGTAGTTATATTCTTGTACATAAGGGCAGTATTATAGTAGTTATATTCTTGTACATAGGGGCAGCATTATAGTAGTTATATTCTTGTACATAGGGGCAGTATTATAATAGTTATATTATTGTACATATGAGCAGTATTATAGTAGTTATATTCTTGTACATAGGAGCAGTATTATGTACTTATATTCTTGTACATAGGAGCAGTATTATAGTAGTTATATTCTTGTACATAGGGGCAGTATTATAGTAGTTATATCCTTGTACATAGGGGCAGTATTATAGTAGTTATATTCTTGTACATAGGAGCAGTATTATAGTAGTTATATTCTTGTACATAAGAGCAGTATTATAGTAGTTATATTTTTGTACATAGGAGCAGTATTATAGTAGTTATATTCTTGTACATAGGCGCAGTATTATAGTAGTTATATTCTTGTACATAGGCGCAGTATTATAGTAGTTATATTCTTGTACATAGGGACAGTATTATAGTAGTTATAGTCTTGTACATAGGGGCAGTATTATAGTAGATATATTCTTGTACATAGGGGCAGTATTATAGTAGTTATAGTCTTGTACATAGGGGTAGTATTATAGTAGATATATTCTTGTACATAGGGGCAGTATTATAGTAGTCATATTACTGTACATAAGGGGCAGTATTATAGTAGTTATATTCTTGTACATAAGGGCAGTATTATAGTAGTTATATTCTTGTACATATGGGGCAGTATTATAGTAGTTATATTCTTGTACATAGGGGCAGCATTATAGTATATTCTTGTACATAGGGGCAGTATTATAATAGTTATATTATTGTACATATGAGCAGTATTATAGTAGTTATATTCTTGTACATAGGAGCAGTATTATGTAGTTATATTCTTGTACATAGGAGCAGTATTATGTAGTTATATTCTTGTACATAGGAGCAGTATTATAGTAGTTATATTCTTGTTCATAGGAGCAATATTATAGTAGTTATATTCTTGTACATAAGAGCAGTATTATAGTAGTTATATTCTTGTACATAGGAGCAGTATTATAGTGGTTATATTCTTGTACATAGGGGGCAGTATTATAGTAGTTATATTCTTGTACATAGGAGCAGTATTATAGTAGTTATATTCTTGTACATAGGAGCAGTATTATAGTAGTTATATTCTTGTACATAAGAGCAGTATTATAGTAGTTATATTCTTGTACATAGCCGCAGTATTATAGTAGTTATATTCTTGTACATAGGCACAGTATTATAGTAGTTATATTCTTGTACATAGGCACAGTATTATAGTAGTTATAGTCTTGTACATAGGGACAGTATTATAGTAGTTATAGTCTTGTACATAGGGGGCAGTATTATAGTAGTTATAGTCTTGTACATAGGGGCAGTATTATAGTAGATATATTCTTGGACATAGGAGCAGTATTATAGTAGTTATATTCTTGTACATAGGAGCAGTATTATAGTAGTTATATTCTTGTACATAGGAACAGTATTATAGTAGTTATATTCTTGTACATAGGGGCAGTATTATAGTAGATATATTCTTGTACATAGGGGCAGTATTATAGTAGTTATAGTCTTGTACATAAGGGGCAGTATTATAGTAGTTATAGTCTTGTACATAGGGGTAGTATTATAGTAGATATATTCTTGTACATAGGGGCAGTATTATAGTAGTCATATTACTGTACATAGGGGGCAGTATTATAGTAGTTATATTCTTGTACATAAGGGCAGTATTATAGTAGTTATATTCTTGTACATAGGGGCAGCATTATAATAGTTATATTATTGTACATATGAGCAGTATTATAGTAGTTATATTCTTGTACATAGGAGCAGTATTATGTACTTATATTCTTGTACATAGGAGCAGTATTATAGTAGTTATATTCTTGTACATAGGGGCAGTATTATAGTAGTTATATCCTTGTACATAGGGGCAGTATTATAGTAGTTATATTCTTGTACATAGGAGCAGTATTATAGTAGTTATATTCTTGTACATAGGGGGCAGTATTATAGTAGTTATATTCTTGTATATAGGAGCAGTATTATAGTAGTTATATTCTTGTACATAGGGGGCAGTATTATAGTAGTTATATTCTTGTACATAGGAGCAGTATTATAGTAGTTATATTCTTGTACATAGGAGCAGTATTATAGTGCTTATATTCTACATAGGGGGCAGTATTATAGTAGTTATATTCTTGTACATAGGGGCAGTATTATAGTAGTTATATTCTTGTACATAGGGGCAGTATTATAGTAGTTATATTCTTGTACATAGGGGGCAGTATTATAGTAGTTATATTCTTGTATATAGGAGCCGTATTATAGTAGTTATATTCTTGTACATAGGGGCAGTATTATAGTAGTTATATTCTTGTACATAGGAGCAGTACTATAGTAGTTATATTCTTGTACATAGGAGCAGTATTATAGTGGTTATATTCTTGTACATAGGGGGCAGTATTATAGTAGTTATATTCTTGTACATAGGGGCAGTATTATAATAGTTATATTATTGTACATGTGAGCAGTATTATAGTAGTTATATTCTTGTACATATGGGGCAGTATTATAGTAGTTATATTCTTGTACATAGGGGCAGCATTATAGTATATTCTTGTACATAGGGGCAGTATTATAATAGTTATATTATTGTACATATGAGCAGTATTATAGTAGTTATATTCTTGTACATAGGAGCAGTATTATGTAGTTATATTCTTGTACATAGGAGCAGTATTATAGTAGTTATATTCTTGTTCATAGGAGCAATATTATAGTAGTTATATTCTTGTACATAAGAGCAGTATTATAGTAGTTATATTCTTGTACATAGGAGCAGTATTATAGTAGTTATATTCTTGTACATAGGGAGCAGTATTATATTAGTTATATTCTTGTACATAGGGGGCAGTATTATAGTAGTTATATTCTTGTACATAGGAGCAGTATTATGTAGTTATATTCTTGTACATAGGAGCAGTATTATGTAGTTATATTCTTGTACATAGGAGCAGTATTATAGTAGTTATATTCTTGTTCATAGGAGCAATATTATAGTAGTTATATTCTTGTACATAAGAGCAGTATTATAGTAGTTATATTCTTGTACATAGGAGCAGTATTATAGTAGTTATATTCTTGTACATAGGGAGCAGTATTATGTAGTTATATTCTTGTACATAGGAGCAGTATTATAGTAGTTATATTCTTGTTCATAGGAGCAATATTATAGTAGTTATATTCTTGTACATAAGAGCAGTATTATAGTAGTTATATTCTTGTACATAGGAGCAGTATTATAGTAGTTATATTCTTGTACATAGGGAGCAGTATTATATTAGTTATATTCTTGTACATAGGAGCAGTATTATAGTAGTTATATTCTTGTACATAGGGGCAGTGTTATAGTAGCTATATTCTTGTACATAGGGAGCAGTATTATAGTAGTTATATTCTTGTACATAGGAGCAGTATTATATTAGTTATATTCTTGTACATAGTGGCAGTATTATAGTAGTTATATTCTTGTACATAGGGGGCAGAATTATAGTAGTTATATTCTTGTACATAGGGGGCAGTATTATAGTAGTTATATTCTTGTACATAGGGGGCAGTATTATAGTAGTTATATTCTTGTACAAAGGGGGCAGTATTATAGTAGTAATATTATTGTACTCTCATTGGATGTCTGTAACAACCCATTCAATCCCCACTAGCAAGAAATCAAACCATAGGTGTCCATAAACTAAGTTATGTGTCATAAGGAAAAATGACACAGGAACAAAGTATTGAACACATGAAGAAAAGTGCAAGAAGCCATGGAACGTTATGACAGCAGCTGAAATCTATATGTAATTAGAAAGCCATCCTGCTACTTAGTGAAAAGTATTATCAGCTGGTTCAACTGATGGCCTATAAAAAGGTATTTCATTACCAAGGTGCCACATAAGAAACTTCTCATGATGGGTAAAACCAGTGAGCTGTCTCAAGAACTTTGCAATATTATTGTTGCAAAACATACTGATGGCATTAGTTACAGAAGAATTGCTAAACTATTGAAGGTTCCAGTGAGCAATGTTGGGGCCATAATCTGGCTGTAGAAATAACATCGTTTCACCATAAACCGGCCATGACCAGGTGTTTCCCACAAGATTTCAGACAGCGGCGTGAAAATAATTCTCAGAAGAGTTATCCAAGAGTGAAGGACCAACTGTGGAGAACTACAGAAAGACCTGGAATCAGCTGGTACAATTGTTTCAAGCAAATCTACCAATGTACTCAACCTCTACTGCCTGTATGCACGCTCACCTTGCAAGACTCCATTGCTGAACAAAAAGCATGTCCAAACGCTTTTAAAGTTTGCTCAACAACATTTAGACAAGCTGTAGAGACACGGTGGTCAGTGGGTGCTCTTGTCCGCTGGCCTGTCTTTAGAAAGACCTCATGGACCAGAGCTTATACCACTGAACACCTGCTATCTTTTCCCGTGGGCTGAACAGTACTCAGACAACACAGGGTGAGGGTAAAACAGTGTGGAAATAATTTATTGAAGAACCACCAACAAGCAATAACTTATAGAACAGTCCCGGCAAATACCCAAGATGATGCAAATTACAGAGTCTCACCCTTCCGCTGACTCGCCGAAGTTAGAGCTGCTACGACTTCGGGGCTTTCAGGGCCGACTACACCCACTAGTGGCTCCCTGCTTTTGGCGGGCACCCACAGAGAGTAGGTAACGACAAGTTGAGGAAGCTTACCGAGAACAGTGAGATATGTGGCCAGGTGACCTGATTGTCCAAACCTGGATTCTTCGAGACGTCTTTGAGGGTTCAGAGATGATCAATGGAGCAAATCTGTGTTCTTACAGCTGGGGCCTTGGTTCCCTAAGCTGACATCCTGTAGAGTCACTTGGAACAGAGGCAGAGACCCCCTTATATAGTCCACAACTGACCTTCAAGCCATCATTCACAGGTCAAGAGAAAGGGGTGGTGGTATTAACTCGCATTGCTTGAGCATCCACAGTTCATCCCCCAATGTTGACTTGCAAACATGGAAGGAAAATCTATAAATATCCAAACAATGCAAGTCAACAAACTGCATGGGCTGGTATAATGCATAATCAACATATTAGCAAATATTGTTTAGTGACACTGCGTCCCTGCCTTGCAAAGATAACAGCACAATAAACTGTAGGAGCTGATATAAGAGGTAAATAACAGCCATTCAATTTGCAAATATCAAGTCAATCTACAAGAAGAGTTAACATCCAGACTCATGAATAATATTTATGTCTCTGGGCCTACTGAATTTATGTCTGGCATAATTAAGAATAAACGTGGTGTCATCTCCTTCTTAATTAGCCAGACATAATAGGCTTCCGATCATCCTTCTCCATTTTTAGGAACAGTCCATCACCATTTCTTTCAGCACACACATGAATGTAAGAGGTTTCACCTTCATGAGAATGAAACTTGGTATCATTCAGTTTCCTCAAAGCATATTCCATATCTTCCTTGCGAATAAACTCCACAATTCCCATTCCATCCTTGTGCACATCAGCATAGCAGACACTTTCAGCTTCTCTCATATGATCTGTCTGAAATCTTGTGGGGAGCACCTGGTCATGGCCAGTTTATGGTGAAATGATGTTATTTCTACATCCAGATTATGGCCTCAACAGTGCTCACTGGAACCTTCAATAGTTTAGAAATTCTTCAGTAACCAATGTCATCATATGATCATAGGATTTACTGATGGTAGTTTTTTGCCACCCCTATCACTTGGGTCTGTTATTGATCATTTCACTCCACATGCTGCTACCCTGAATGTTGGTATTTATGTTTGATTGCACTATGCACGTTATCCAGTTATACCTCTAGTAGGTTTGTCTGATTAACAGCTGAGGTGGTGATAGTCCTTTACATACTTCTCCCTCTTTTTGAGGTTGAGATTACCACTTGTTCTTGGATACTATCTCAAATAGCAGTAAATAATTTGTTTAGGTTGATACATGTGATGATACAGCTTCTAATCTTAATCAGCCAGACATCTAGATTTGTTAAGCCAAGAGAAATACCCTATTGTGTTTGTGTTGACTTGTGAATGTACAGGTGCATCTCACTAAATTAGAATATCATCAAAAAGTTAATTTATTTCAGTTCTTCAATACAAAACGTGAAACTCATATATTATATTGAGTCATTACAGAGTGATCTATTTCAAGTGTTTATTTCTGTTAATGTTGATGATTATGGCTTACAGCCAATGAAAACACAAAAGTCATTATCTCAGTAAATTAAAATAATTAACAAAAAACACCTGCAAAGGCTTCTTAAGCAATTAAAAAGGTTCCTTAATCTGTTTCAGTAGGCTCCACAATCATGGGGAAGACTGCTGACTTGACAGATGTCCAGAAGGCAGTCACTGACACACTCCACAAGGTCCCAGAGTCTGGAGGAAGAGTGGAGAGGCCACAATCCAAGCTGCTTGAGGTCTAGTGTGAAGTCTCCACAATCAGTGATGGTTTGGGGAGCCATGTCATCTGCTGGTGTAGGTCCACTGTGTTTTATCAAGACCAAAGTCAGCGCAGCCGTCTACCAGGACATTTTACAGCACTTCATGCTTCCCTCTGCCGACAAGCTTTTTGGAGATGGAAATGTCATTCTCCAGCAGGACTTGGCCCCTGTCCACACTGCCAAAAGTACCAATACCTGGTTTACACACAACAGTATCACTGTGCTTGACTGGCAGCAAACTCGCCTGACCTTAACCCCATAGAGAATCTATGGGGTATTGTCAAGAGGAAGATGAGAGACCCCAGACCCAACAATGCAGATGAGCTGAAGGCTGCTATCAAAGCAACCTGGGCTTCCATAACACCTCAGCAGTGCCACAGGCTGATCACCTCCATGACACATTGCCGCATTGATGCAGTAATTGATGCAAAAGGAGCCTGACCAAGTATTGAGGGCATTTACTGAACATACATTTCAGTAGGACAACATTTTGCATTTTAAACACATTTATAAAGTATTCTAATTTACTGAGATAATGACTTTTGTGTTTTCATTGGCTGTAAGCCATAATCATCAACATTAACAGAAATAAACACTTGAAATAGATCACTCTGTAATGACTCTATATAATATGCAAATTGCCTCTTCAGAGAAAAAGAGGACTTGAACTCTATAGCGCCACCTATTGGAAGTAGAAATCCTACAAGTCACAATCAACCGTTTAACAAGTCATGCAATATGACTTAGGATAAAAGCCAAATCAGAATCTCAATTTGCAGACATGTTAATTGTGATTTGTAGGATTGCTGCTTCCAATAGGTGGCACTATAGAGTTCAAGTCCTCTTTTTCTCTGAAGAGGCAATTTGCATATTAAATTTCCCAGAGGAGCATTGCACGGCAAATAAGCCTTCTTACCTTGATATGCCAGAGCCGGTATGTCACTCTCCACAAGGAGAAACATTAACCCTTAGACGTCTATATAATATGAGTTAGTTTCACTTTTTGTATTGAAGAACGGAAATTAACTTGTTGATGATATTCTAATTTAGTGAGATGCACATGTATGTGTGTTTCTGTGGCTGGTCAAGATGAACATACGATTATTTGAACCCTGATTGTTGTCTTCTCTTGGTTGTGAAACAATGATTTTGTTACTATGCTAATTGCATACTATACTAAGCCAGTTGAATGTTGATTTAAAGAGCCCCCTGCTATACCGACTATGTAAATTGATTTGCTCAAACAATGAGACCTGAGTGAGCCCTGCACCTTTACCTCTGATCTGTGACTGATGACCTTAGCCACATATGTAAATATAAAAAAGGGTTTTTCTATCTCGATGGACTGCTAGCTTCCTAAGTTTGCAGATACCTTCTCTCTATGGGGGCCCATCAGAAGCGAGGGGCCACTGATTGCGGTAGTTGGCACTGGAAGTCCCAAAGAGGCAGCTGTTCTATCCCAGGCGGGCCAGTGGAAGGGTGAGGACTGTGTAATGTACCATCTTGGGTATTAGCTGGGACTGTTCTATTTGTTTAATGTCCGCTTTGTGGTTCAATAAAGTATTGCCACGCAGTTTTACCCTCACCCTGTGTTGTCTGAGTAGTGTTACGCCCACAGAAGACCCCAGTGTTTTCACAATACACATTACATTGTGCTAAACAATAGCTTTTCCCTACTTGATGGAATTTTGTGTTTACACACCTTACCACCAGGTTTGTGAATTTTTTGGTGTAAGTTCCCTTCTTTGGTCTTGTTTTTATTGTTGTTGTTTGTATTTTATTTATATCAATAAAATTATGCTTTTTATATGGTAATTTGAGCTAGAGTCTCTTTTTCCCTTGGCCATGATACAGACCTATAGGGATCAAGCATCGACTTTTGATTATCTGGACATATAAGATTAATCTCATATGATCTTTTAGATCCTGCCAACTTCCCAATGGGGGTAGCTCTGAGACGAGGACTCTGTATTCAGTTCGCCGGTATGGGGTCCATTCCTCCTTCACGGACCTCCATATCTTTCCCCTGGTTTCCGGTTTGACCTGGGAAACTCTACACATAACCAACGAGAAACAAATTAGTATCCATTGCGTCCAAACACGGCGTCCTCCGCATCCAGCGGATCCTGGAAGCTGATGAAGGCAAACAGTGTGGCACTACCTTCCCCATGATTCTTCAGCTTGATGGTACGGATCCACCTGTACCAATGGAACAACTCCTCCAACTCCATTTCACGTATATTGGCTGGTAAATTGCCCACGTAAATGAGCCCATTCCCCGAGCGCTGACCCCAGCCACTTGGTGGCCTGGTAAATGCTGTTCTGGGGGGATAATCTCTGGGCTGACCAGGGTGATGGGAGACCTAGGGTTCTGGAGATCCTGGGCCTGGATGTCACTGACCTTGTTCAAAATAAACATGGTGTCATTACACAAGCCTGTGAAATACTGGGAGAATTTAGTCTGGTCAGATGAGACTCTTTAAATGCCAAAATACACACCATGTTTGGAGGCCAAAAGGAACGATGTATCACCCCAAAAATACCATACCCACAGTGAAGTTTAGAGGTGAGAACATCATGGTGTGGGGCTGTTTTTCAGCATACAGCACTGGCAAACTTCATATAATTGAAAGAAGGATGAATGGACAAATGTACTGAGACATTCTTGATAAAAATCTGCTGCCATCTATCAGGATGACAAAGATAAAAGGGTGGACATTTCAGTAATGCCTTCTTCACACATCCGTTTTTTTATGTCCATGTGCAGTCTGTTTTTTTAAGCACCGCACACCCATTGTATTGAATGATGGTGCACACATGTCAGGTTTTTCACATGGACCGTATGTCCTTGTGAAAAATCCGCAGACATGTCCTTTTTTTTCCGGCAGCACGTAGGAAATGTGTGTTGCACATGTGCACAGTGATGACACACGGATGAAATCCGTATGTCATCAGTGTGACACGTACTGGCGTCAGGGAAAAGCTTTACAGTAATCACTGTTCCAAAGTGCCGGGTGCTGAATCAAACTCTCATCATTGTCGCCTTGTGTCCCAGCAATCTGCGTGCTCAGGCAACACTGATGAGACTTGTAGTCAGCACATGCTGTGTATCGTGCGTATTAAAAAAATAAAATAAAAAAACTGTGTGGGGTCCCTCTTAACTTTCTTAGCCAGCTGAGGGAAAGCTGACAGCTGGGGGACTGGTGTTAGTAATCTGGAAAGGGGCCAATAGCCATAAAGGTTCCCAGCTTATTAACAGCTCACAGCTGTTTGCTTAGCCTTTACTGGAAAGTAAGAAGGGTGACCCCCCAAGAAAATGACATGAGGTCCCCCCTATTATTACTGATGTGACTGCTCACCAAACCATTTGGATGTAGCAGAGTTGGGGATCGTCATGGGACATTAGCATTATGGATTGTTGGCGAACAGGTGAGGATTACTTTGATTTTTTATTTTTTGATTAATGGGTAAAAGAGGGTTATTGTGAGGGAGTGTTTTTTTCAATTACAGGATTTTTTTCTGTGTGTGTCTTTATTACTTTTGACTATGAGGTTACTAATGGGGGTGTTTGATAGTCTCCTCTCCATTACTAATCCTTGGGCTTGATGTCATCGGACATAAAACAGCTGACATCAACCCTAAAACTATTACCCCACTTGAAAATGCACCAGGGCAAAAGGGAAAAGCCACCAGATAAGCTAAGCTAAGCGCCAGATTTGGCACATCTAATGGATGAGGCAGCTGAGGGCTTCTGTTCTTAGTGTGGGAGGGGGCCAATATCCTTGGCTATTAATACCTGCCCGCAGCTGTCTGTTTAGCTTTTGCTGGTTAGTAAATATATGGGGGACCCCATGTCATTTCTGTTTTTTTGGGTCCCCATTTTTACTAACCAGTAAAGGCTAAGCAAACAGCTGTGAGCTGTTATTAATAGGCTGGGAACCTTTATGACTATTGGCTCTTTCCCAGATTATTAACATCAATTAAGGGGCACCCCACGTCATTTTATTTATTTATTTAAACCATAAATACAAGTACAGAAAAATAATAATGCAAAGCACTGATTACGGTATATATTACACTGACATATTTCTATCTATCTATCATGTTCCTCATCACTATCTATCTCTAATACATAACACTTTAATTTCTATGCTGCATTTCATTCCATATGAGTCACACTGACAGCACACGGACACACGGATGTCGCTTATGTACAAACGGATGTCACATACGTACACATGGATGGCACACGGACCACGGATCTCACCAGTACTGTTTTTTCCAGTACCGGAATCACCAGGACGTGCGAAGGGGGCCTTAGACAATGATCCCAAACACACACTCAAGGAAACTCAGTTGGTTTCAGAGAAAGAAAATTAAGCTGCTAGAATGGCCCAATGACTCTTGTTAGCCAGGTGCTTCTGTGCCTATCTCTGTCAGTTCGTTGGTCCTTCTGGGACCTCTAGTACCTTTTTGTCAGTTTATCTTTTTGTGTTCCACAACAACTTTCTCTGTTCAGGAGGTGTCCCATTTTTGTTCCAGTCCTTAGTTCTTTTAGGGACTGCTTCCCTTTATGCTATAGGTCTTTGTTCAGACTAGCCGAGAACTAAGGCGGGTCTGTTCGCAAGGAACAGGCAGCCCGCTACATCGTAGGGATTCAGCTTAGTCTTACTGTAGGGATAGCTTTCCCCTTTCTTTCCTTAGTACTTGTTGCAGATCATAACAGTAAGTCTAGCCCAAAAAAAACTAAAGGAAAGAAATTCGGGGATCTGTATGGCTTCCGTCCAGGATTTGGCTCAACGCTTGCAGGGATTGTCTCTGGAGGTGGCCGAGCTCCAGCAACACGTGAGTAGCTGTTCTGGAGCGCATTTTGTGGAACCCAAGGTAGGACTGCCTGATGTTTTTTTATGGTAAACAGCAAGATTTTTTTTCCTTTAAAAATGCTTGTTTGTTATATTTTCCTTTGAGACCAAGGTCCTCTGGGAATGAATCACAGCGCATTGGTTTTATTATGTCACTTTTGCGCTATGAACCACAAGGGTGGGCCTTTTCTCTCCAACCTAATGATCCATGCTTAAGGTCTGTAGAAGAATTTTTTTCTGCTATGGGTCTATTATATGACTATCCTGATCGAATCTCATCTGCTGAGGCAAAACTCAGGCGTTTGAATCAGGGGTCGGATGATGTTGAAAATTATTGCACACACTTTAGAAGGTGGGCTTCAGAAGTCAAATGGAGTGATCCTGCTCTGAAATGTCTATTTCTTGCTGGTCTGAGTGAAAGGGTTAATGATTTGCTAATTGCATTCCCCGCACCTGAGACTCTGCAGGATGCCATGCAATTAGCTGTTCGTGTGGATAGGAGGCTGAGATCTAGGCAGAATAAGGTAAAGACTCCTGTAATGCCAGGTCCTAGTCCCCAGAAAATCTGCTCAGACGGCGGAGAACCGATGGAGGTTGGGGCGATGTTGCTCCGCTCTCAGGAAAGAGACCGGAGGTTCGCCGAGGGATTGTGTCTTTATTGTGGTAAAGCGGACCATTTGATTAAGTATTGTGAGGTTCGGTTAAGTAAAGAAAAAAAAAGGTCAAGTACGCCCGTATAGCTTGTTTACGCTTTGCAGGAGTATTTTTTTCAGGGAGTACTACTTTGCAGGAAAATTTGATTGAATTTCAGGTATTTGTGGATTGTGGTTCAACACTTAATGTGATTGATAAAGGTTTTTTGGAAAAACTTAAATTGAAATCCAAACCTTTGTCATCACCTATTTCTGTGATTGCAATTGATAAAACTCCCTTGAAATGTATTACTCACAAGGTTGCTGCATTTCCCCTCACTATCAATGGACTTCACCAAGAAATTTTGGACTTGGTTGTATTAAATAATTTACCCTCTCCGGTCATTCTAGGATTGCCTTGGTTAAAACTGCACAATCCTTTGCTGGACTGGTATACTAATATGATAAAGTCTTGGAGTCCGAAGTGCTGTGATAAATGTTGTAACGGTCGCATTGCGGCTGTGGAAAAAGAGGAATTACCTGTACCTATTCAAGATTTTTGGAGGGTTTTTTCGGAGGAGGAGTCGCAAGTTTTACCTCCTCGTAGGGATTATGATTGCGCTATTGAGTTTGTTCTGGGAGCTACTCTGCCCAAGAGTCACTTGTTTAATCTGACTATCCCTGAAAGAAAGGCCTTGGAGGAATACATACAGACTAGCCTGGCTGCTACCCATTGCCGTTAATTCCTGACTTGTTTAACCAGTTAGTGGGGGCCAAGTGGTTCTCTAAAATTGATCTCCGGGGGGCATACAATTTGTTACGAGTGAAGGAGGGTGATGAATGGAAAACTGCTTTTAACACTCCGGTAGGTCATTTTGAGAATCTGGTGATGCCTTTTGGTCTTACCAATGCACCTGCATTTTTTCAGAACCTTATTAATGACATCCTGAGACCTTTGATCGGTAAGAATGTGGTTGTGTATTTAGATGACATTTTGATTTATTCGCCAGATCTGGAGTCCCATTGGCAGAGTGTAAGTGAAGTTTTGCAGTTATTGGGTGATAATTTACTCTTTGCTAAGCTGGAGAAATGTGAGTTCGCTGTGCAGAAAATTAGTATTTTGGGCTACATTGTCTCCAACGAGGGCTTTGAGATGGACCCAGTGAAGGTTCAGGCTGTGCAGGAATGGCCTAGGCCTACTGGTTTGAAATCTATACAGAGATTTTTGGGTTTTGCCAATCATTACAGGAAATTCATTAAGAATTTTACTGTAATTGTTAAGCCTCTAACCGATCTCACTAGGAAAGGTGCGAATACGGCCCAGTGGACTACTGAGGCCATTGAAGCGTTTAAGTATCTCAAAGAAAGGTTCAGTTCTGCCCCTATCCTTATGCAGCCTGATGAGACCAAGCCTTTTTTGGTCGCGGTCGATGCTTCATCGGTGGGGTCGGTGCAGTTTTGTCTCAGGAGAACAGAGATGGAGTACATCCTTGTGCCTTCTTTTCGAAAAAAATTTCGGAAACCGAACTGAATTATGATGTTGGAAATCGGGAATTGCTGGCTATTAAACTTGCGTTTGAACATTGGTGTCATTTTTTGGAAGGCGCTAGATTTCCTATTCAGGTTTTCACAGATCATAAGAATTTGATCTATCTGGATTCTGCCAAGCGCTTGAATGCCCGTCAAGCTAGGTGGGCACTTTTTTTTTCTCGGTTTCATTTTTCTGTTACCTATATCCCTGGTATTAAGAATGTTAAAGCTGATGCTTTATCTCGCAGCTTCTCTCCTACGGTCGGTGCCGAGGAGGAGGAGAGCATTTTACAGAAAGGAGTTGTGGTGACGGCATTGGACTCCGATTTGGAGAATGGGATTCTGAATGCTCAAGATGATGCTCCATCTAACACTCCCCATGGGAGGTTGTTCGTGCCTAGAGCCTTTAGGAGAGATTTGTTTGTGTTGTATCATGAGTCTCGGTTAGTAGGTCATCCAGGAATTTCTGAGACTAAGAGACTTATCAGTCGCAGTTTTTGGTGGCCTGGATGGCAGAAGGAAGTCATCAAGTGGGTGCGTCAATGTACGGTGTGTGCTAGGTCAAAGGCTTCACATACTCCTGCTGCGGGGTTGCTTTGCCCTCTGGAGGTTCCTAGTGCGCCTTGGACGCATCTCACAATGGATTTTATTACTGATCTGCTTGTGTCCGAGAGTTTTACTGGCATCTGGGTGGTCGTGGACCGTTTTAGTAAGATGTGTCATTTGGTTCCATTCATTAAGTTGCCCTGCTCCAAGATACTCGCTAAGGCGTTTGTTAAGGAGATTGTCAAGCTTCATGGCGTTCCCACGGATATTGTTTCTGATAGAGGACCTCAGTTTGTGGCTCGCTTTTGGCGTGCTTTTTGTGACAGGTTGGGAGTCCTTTTGTCATTTTTGTCTGGGTATCTTCCTGAGTCTAATGGACAGACTGAAAGAAAGAACCAGGATGTAGAACAGTTTTTGCGTTGTTTTGTGGCGGACAATCAAAAGGTGTGGTCTGATTTTCCGCCTCTCCCAGAATTTGCTCTTAACAATCATACATCCTCCTCAGCTTGGTGTTCTCCTTTTTTTTGTTGCACTGGGAGACATCCGTCTTTTGGTTCATTCTCCAAATTGGGGTCGGCGGTGCCGGAGGAGCAGAATTTTTCCGGTGATTTGGAGAGAGTTTGGACTAATGTACGTTGCAACCTTCAAGAGGCTAACAAGAAGTCCAAGAAGTATTTTGACAGGAAACGTAAGGAGGTTTTGTTTACTGTGGGTAACATGGTTTGGTTGTCCACAAGGAACTTGCGGTTGAGGATTTCCTCTAAAAAACTGGGTCCTAAGTTTGTGGGTCCATTTAAAGTGCTTCAGGTTGTTAACCCGTCTGCTGTTAGGTTGGATGTCCCTACTTCCTGGAAGATTTATCCTGTGTTTCATGTTTCCTTGTTGAAAAAGGCTGATGTGTCAGATAGAGATTCCACTGTCACAGTTCCTCCTGTGGTGGAAGACGGCGAATATGAAATTTATTGTATCTTGAATTCTAGATGGCATAGAGGGAGATTACAGTATCTCGTCTCCTGGAAGGGTTTCGGTCCTGAAGACAACTCCAGGGTAAGGACGGATGATGTCTCTGCTCCTAGGCTTGTTAGAGCTTTCCACAAGAGGTTTCCAGGTAGGCCTGGGCCTGGAGGATCTGGAGGATCCTCATAAAAGAGGGGGTACTGTTAGAACCCTCCTGTTTGTTTTTTCCATCTTCTGTTTTGCGGTCACGTGACCATCTGCCTTTATATTCCAGCTCCACCCTTTTAGCTGTGCTGGACTTCAGTGGTGTTTGACTGTTTTGCTAGCCAGGTGCTTCTGTGCCTATCTCTGTTAGTTCGCTTGGTCCTTCTGGGACCTCTAGTACCTTTTTGTCAGTTTATCTTTTTGTGTTCCGCAACAACTTTCTCTGTTCAGGAGGTGTCCCATTTTTGTTCCAGTCCTTAGTTCTTTTAGGGACCCCTTCCCTTTATGCTATAGGTCTTCGTTCAGACTAGCCGAGGACTAAGGCGGGTCTGTTCGCAAGGAACAGGCAGCCCGCTACATCGTAGGGATTCAGCTTAGTCTTACTGTAGGGACAGCTTTCCCCTTTCTTTCCTTAGTACTTGTTGCAGATCATAACACAAATCATACTCCAGTCGGGAAAGATTTCTGGTAAGACGCAGGCTACTTTACAGACTAGCCTGATTCATTAAGAGCCATGCGTCTGACCTCTGTGCGCCCCCTCAGCATGAACAAGACAGAATGTGCCTGATTCCAGTGCTCCCACTCAGCATTAACAAGATGGCTTGCGCCTGACTCCAGTGCACCCCCTCAGCATGAAAAGACGGCATGCGCCTGACTCCAGTGCGCCCCCTCAGCATGAACAAGACGGGATGTGCCTGACTCCAGTGTGCCCCCACAGCATGAACAAGACAGGTTGCACCTGACTCCAGTGTGCCCCCTCGGCATAAACAAGATGGTATGCGCCTGACTCCAGTGTGCCCCCTCGGCATGAACAAGACAGCATGCACTTGACTCCAGTGCGCCCACTCAGTATGAACAAGATGGCATGCACCTAACTCCAGTGCACCCCCTCGGTATGAACAAGACGGCATGCACCTGACTCCAGTTCTCCGCCTCAGCATGAACAACAATAGTCTTGATTGTGAAGACCCGGGGTCTTCTGTGGGCATACTACTACTCAGACAACACAAGGTGAGGGTGAAACAGTGTGGCAATACTTTATTGAACCACCATATGGACAATAAACACACAGAACAATCCCAGCAAATACCCAAGATGGTGCAAATTACACAGTCTCACCCTTCCGCTGGCTCGCCTGGGAATAGAACAGCTGTGAATTTGGGACTTCCAGGGCCAACTACCTCAACCAGTGGCCCCCTGCTTTTGATAAGCCCCCACAGAGAAGAGGTAGTGGCAAGCTTAGACAGGTGACAGTCCATCGATGTACAAGGCCAGGAGACCCAAGGTTCTCACCCTGGCCTCTCCGAGAGTTTTCATGGGGCCAGATGACCGGCTGGTCCCAATCTGGCTTCTCCGAATGTCTCCATGGGTTCCAGGCGACTGGAGGGTGCCACCTGGCAACCCCATACAACATATCCATGGGGCCAGGTGACTTCATCTTCCCAACCTGGTCTCCTCAAATGTATCCATGGATTCTCTGGTGGTCAATGGAGCAGATCTGTATCCTTCCAGTCGTGGCCGTGTACTCTTAGGCCGGAATCATGTAGAATCCAAATCTGTGTCTCTCTGGATGAAGCCATGCTACCAAGCTGATGTCCTGAAGAGTCTGACTTATGTTTGATTCTCTCTTTCAATTCTGACTGCTCCAGAGGCATATGTCCCTTAAATAGTTAAATTTTTCCTTTCAAGTACACATCCACAGGTCAAGGATTTGGGATGATATTATTCCACAGGGCTCAGGTCTCATTGTTTGTGCATTTAATCAATTTACATAGTTGTCATAGCAGGGGGGCTCTTTAAATCAACAACTAGCTGGCTTTAGTACAATATGTAATTATCATATTAACAAACATTATTGTTTCCAAACCAAGAGAAATCAAAATTCAGGTTTATACACATAATAGTATGTTGTTCTTGACCAGCCAAAGAAAAACACATACATTCACAAGTCAACACAAACACAATAGTGTATTTCTCTTGGCTTAACAATTCTAGATGTCTGGCTGATTAAGATTAGAAGCTGTTTCGTCACATTGATGAACCGGCGCTTATGTTTTTTTTCTCTATTTTAAAAATAGATTGCAGCCAAATGAAAGACAATTTAGAACATTTCCGTCCCAATTCAAATGCATGAGTCTCATTCTGGATTATTTTATTCCATTTTTGTCATCCTAAAACTGATCCAAAAACTGAAATAACTACTGGACGTGTGAACCCAACAGGTGCAGCAGTGACATATGGCCCTGGGAGGAGAAAAATCTCTGTTCTCTTAGGATCAGTTTTGCCTCGTTCATTAATAGCTGTGTGGATTTAAGAGTCATTAGATAAAATGTGATTTCAGTAGAAACTATTGCTTCTGATCACATATGTAACAGACATCTTCCAATACAAGGTTGGACAGCCGTTCACCTAATGTTCAGTAATAATATATAGAAACACACAGACGGTCCCGTAGCTTAGAAAGTTGCACCGAATGCTGCCTGTGGCCCAGTATTTTTATGACAGTGCTGGACCACAGTAATGGTGTCTTTGCTGCACGCACAGAGTTACATTCATGTCTTTCCTCACTCCTCATCTGTGGGGGTCCAGGACCCACCTTCCCTAATTTTAGAAGCTCTGCCCGGGGATGAGAGGCCATCTTCGGTATGTGAAATCTATTCTTCACCACCAGCAGCATTAAGAATAGGGGGATTAAGATGCTTTTGTGAGACACGTCCGCTCTCCTTACATGACAAGCTGCGGATCTCCAGGAGCCTTGTCTCGTTAAAGCAGACAGCTGAACCCAAGATAGACTCCTTGTGACCTTCAGTGAGCTCCCGACTTTGTAACGTCAGCTCTTTATTTAGCCCTGACTGCTTTTCTGTGTATTTATGTCGCTTAAATATATTGACTCCTTATTATTTACTTTCTGAACTGTTCCTTGAGATGTTTGCCTGGCCTCGTCACTCGCTCATAGCAATGGGTGGAAACAGATGGAAACACAAATAAGATGTATTCTGTCCTTCCTATCACCTTAGCGATGTGTTTATGAATAGCGAGGCGTAAAGGAAAACGGTTGAGCCCCCACCGCAACCAATCAGTTTATTCTCTTAATTTTCATAGAGTAACAAGTGCTGAAATTGGATTGCGGCAAGAGCATGTGACCTACACTAATTCTGTGCGCTAACAACATATTTATCCATTTATTCCACCATTTTGGGGTCATGTGGCGAAATTATTCTTCATCTGCTTTGTACCAGCGATCCATTTGGTCACTCTGCCGTAGACCCTCTGGCATTGGATGCAGGAAGTGTTAATAAGAGGCTAGAGCCGGCACATATAAAATCTGCTGGGAAGATTACGTGCGACCTGAGTCCGCTCTAAAATGAAGTGTGAAGATATCACATTAACGGAGATTATCTGGTGCAAATCTGTCACAGCTCCTAGATGTTATGGGAGCTGCAAAGGTCATAAAATGTGTGTGCTTGAGTGACAGAAAACTGGAGGTAGACAGGCACATATCGCTGCGGACCATCAATCGTCAGGAATTACATGATTTCTACTAGCAGCCGTTTATGGAGGCAGCAAAGGATTTAATAAAATAAGGCTGCTTTCTTCCAGAAACAGTGTGACACCTGTCTATAGGTTATGGGTGGTACTGCGTCTCAGCCACACTCACTATTTTTTTAATTGTTAACTGTATACCGTTATAGTCCATGGATCATGGATGTAACTGCTAGACATTCATGTCAGCCTTCACTTAATAAACATGTCTCTATCTTTTCCCAGCTTATGCATTTAAAGGGGTATTCTCAAGATTGGAAGTTTTTCCACATCTATGAGATGGTGGTAATTTCCCGACCGCTGGGACCCCCACGCCACCAATCCCAAGAACTGAGCTCTACACAGTGAATGGAGTAGTGGTCGATCATACCTGCTGTCTTGGAGTGACAGGTCTCCTCCTATACACATATGCAGAGAGAGAACTGTCTCTCAAGGAGAGCGGACAGGGAGAAGCCATTGAGGACACTCCTGTCCGACTAGTCTCTGTGCGACTGCTCCCCAGCAGCTGTTAAACTGTTTTTCTTTGAAACATCGCAGCATTTCAGAGTCAAACATATCTGGCTGAGATCATACAGCCATGGATCGGACAGCATGTATCCAATGTCAGGTTACCTTTAAGCCGTACTGAATAAGAGGCCGTACTTACAGTACAGTTCGCTAAAGGTCCCAATGTTCTATGATAGAATGAGCAAAATACTGCTTAAAGGGAATGTGTCACCCCCCTGGGCAATATCAGACCTCTACTATGGGCATACAGGTGATAGAAAAGTAAATCTATACTTACCTGTATGGCCCATAGCAGAGGTCTGATTGCAGAGAAATCTGGTTTTATAAAGTCTGTTTTCCAGAGTCTTGGTGTCCGGGGGACACCAAGCAAATCCCTCCTATCTGCTTACCAAGCAAATCCCTCCTATCTGCTTACCAAGCAAATCCCTCCTATCTGCTTACCAAGCAAATCCCTCCTATCTGCTTACCATTCCCCTAAATCACCGCCTCTGTGCTAAATTACCATATTCCCCCCCTCCCCTGCATGTCACAGGGCCCTGTGACAGGCCCTGTGACCTGCCCTGCTCTGCCTCCCCTCCCGTGCATGGAGCGCGCTTTGTTTCCCTCCGGCCCCGTTTGGCTGTGCACTGCCAGCGGAGCGGAAGGCTCAGTGACTCACTGTCGCTTGTGTGATACAAGGCTGCGGTGCAGTACGCAGCCAAACAGGACCGGAGGGAAACAAAGCGTGCTCCATGGGAGGGGCGCTCTGCACATGCGCGGGAGGGGAGGCAGAGCAGGGCACATCACAGGGCCTGTCACAGGACCCTGTGACGTGCAGGGGAGGGGGGGGGGAATATGGTAATTTAGCACAGAGGCGGCGATTTAGGGGAATAGTAAGCAGATAGGAGGGATTTGCTTGGCGTCCCCCAGACGCCAAGCCTCTGCAAAACAGACTTTATAAAACCAGATTTCTCTGCAATCAGACCACTGCTATGGGCCATACAGGTAAGTATAGATTTACTTTTCTATCACCTGTATGCCCATAGTAGAAGTCTGATATCTCCCAGGGGGTGACAGATTCCCTTTAACAACCTATTGGTGACACCCAAACACTTATATCGGGCAGGCTAACTCCCCCAGGGGTCCCCAGTCAGTGGCATTCTGCTAATAGCGGCACACCACACGGCCGCTATGAGCCAGCGCCGGCTTCCCCCGCATCGCAAATTCAACTGTGTCGGCATCACAGATGCCGATACAGTTGAAAGCAATAATGGAGGAGAGAGCGTTAGGTGATGCTCACTCTCCCATCATTCCCCCTCTGCCGGAGTGGCCATGATGACATCACTTCAATGCGCGAGGCCAGGGGAATGAGGTATATCTATCAGTCAGTATGTGGTGGCCTTAATACTGCAGGACTATGGGGCTGCATTATACTCAATGGGGCGGCTGCATTATACTCAATGGGGGGGCTGTATTATACTTTATGAGATGGCTGCATTATACTCTCTGGGGGGGGCTGCATTATACTCTCTGGGGGTGCTGCATTATACTTTATTGAGGACTATGGACTGTGCATTATACTATATGGAGGACCATGGGGAGTGTATTATACTATATGAAGGACTATTGGGAGTGCATTATACTATATGAAGGACTTTGGGGAGTGTATTATTATATATGAAGGACTTTGGGGAGTGCATTAATACTATTTGGAGGACTATGGGGAGTGCATTATACTATATGGAGGATTATGGAAAGTGTATTATACTATATGGAGGACCATGGGAAGTTCATTATACTATATGGAGGACTATTGGGAGTGCATTATACTATATGAAGGACTATGGGGAGTGCATTATACTATATGAAGGACTATGGGGAGTGCATTATACTATATGGAGGACTATGGGGAGTGCATTATACTATATGGAGGACTATGGGGAGTGCATTATACTATATGGAGGATTATGGAAAGTGTATTATACTATATGGAGGACCATGGGAAGTTCATTATACTATATGGAGGACTATTGGGAGTGCATTATACTATATGAAGGACTATGGGGAGTGCATTATACTATATGGAGGACTATGGGGAGTGTATTATACTATATGGAGGACTATGGGGAGTGCATTATACTATATGGAGGACTATGGGGAGTGCATTATACTATATGGAGGACTATGGGGAGTATATTATACTATATGAAGGATTATAGGGAATGTATTATACTGTTGGGAGGTGTATTATACTACATGGAGGGCTATGGGGAGTGTATTATACTACATAGAGGGCTATGGGGCATATTATACTATATAGAGGGCTATGGTGCACATTATACTGTATGGAGGACTATGGGGTGTGCATTATACAATATGGAGGACTATGGGGAGTGCATTATACTGTATGGAGGACTATAAAGTGTGCATTATACTATGTGGAGGACTATGGGGAGTGTATTATACTATGTGGAGGACTATGCAGAGTGTATTATATTACATTGAGGGCTATGGGGAGTGTATTATACTACATAGAGGGCTATGGGGCGCATTATACTATTTGGAGGACTATGGGGCGCATTATACTATATGGAGTACTATGGGGTGCATTATACTATGTGGAGGACTATGGGATGTATTGTACTAAACAAGCAAAATGCTGGTCATTCATCAGGTAATTTGATTATTTATACTGGAACAAAAATCATTGTTCTCAGCAGCACATCGCCCGGAGTAAACTTCAGATGTGCTGCTGATAACATGATACTGTTTGAAGACAGATTGATCTTTTAGTGATTGTTCTGTCCCCATCATTCTTCCTCAGCCGGTGTAAAGAGACCGGGAATCAAGTGTCAAATGACTTCAACATTGGTGATCACGCTCGTTTAGGCTGTGTGCCCAGGATGTGTTTTTTAAGCGTTTCCGCAGCGGCAATTCCGCTGCAGAAACGCTTAAAAAACGCTTGGTAGAAGGTCTGCCATGAACACTGTGCACATGCTGCGGAAATTTACGCTGCGGATTATCATTGCGGAAAAAAACGCAGCACTACCAATTATTTTGCGGAAGCGCTGCGTTTTCGCTGCCATTGACTTTCATTGGAACGCATGGATTCCGCATCACTGCATCTGTACATGCGGAATCCATGCGTTTCAATGTGCGGATGGTACCTGGGTCTGGAGGAGAGGAGACTCTCCTCCGGACCCGGGTACCATAGAACCTGTAAAAAAAAAAAAAAGAATAAAATAAATATTATACTTACCTTCTGATGGCCCCCGGTGTGCTTGTCTTCGCTTGCCGGCAGATCGCGGTGGACTCAAGGACCTGCGCTGACGTCATAGTCATGTGACGGCAGGTCCTTCAGTGTAGTGTACCGCGAGCTGCCGACAAGCCAGGACGGATCGAATAAAGACTCCGGAGGCCATCAAAAGGTAAGTATATTTTTATTTTTTTACATTCTTTGGGGTCACACTATATAAATCCATGCCGTTTGCATGGATTTACATAGTGTGACCAAGTTGTCAAGCACTTTCCAAGTGAGGCTAAAATCTCTTGGAAAGCGCTTGTCAACCCGCATGCGGAAATGCATGTGAAGAACGCTTCACTTCCGCATGTCCCTGGCAGGAAAACGCATGTACAATCCGCATGTACAATCCGCATGCGTTTTTTCGGCCAGAGAGATGCAGAAACGTTCAGGAAAAAATCCGGAGCATTTCTGCATCGTGGGCACATAGCCTTAGCAGCCTGAACTCAACGCATATAAATACAACAAAATGTTTGTGTGATATGTTAGCATTTGGGGCCCCACTTTAAACTTTTGCTCAGGGCCCCACTTTGTCTAAAACTGGCCCTGAATGACATCCATATAGTTTGTCAACCAGCTTTACTGGAAACAGAGGAAATGTGTATTTTTTTCAGGTGGGGGTGCTCCTAATATATGACTTATGTAATAATTATGTGTATTTCTAAGCAGTCCACATATCTCTGCATTAGCCGGTCTACCTGCATTTGGCTCAGACACATTGATATTCATAGCGCACTAGATGAAAGGCAATATCATTGTGTCCTGTGTGCCCAGGGAGCTGTGGGGCCGGATATCATTCACTATATGATATGTTCATTTGCTCCTGACATGAGCTCTGTGCCCTGCAGATAAGAGCAGAGCTTGTTGCATGATTGCCCCGGTCAGCTCCCAGCGGGCGCTGTACACACCACTATATTTAGAAGTGTCCTGCGGGCAGAAGAAATCAGATTGAAAACAAAGTTCCTGCTATTTCAATTGTTTTACCCCCATCTGTTGGAAGTGCACAGTAGGCAGCCATTCTGCGAGGTCCGCACACCGCAGATCACTGCATCGATTCAGCTGGCGTCAGAGTATAAAAATACATACAATGAGCCCTAGGTTCATTACAGGAAGACGGGAAGAAATCACGACTGGGTTTATTTGTTTTTCATGGATTTTATTGGTAGGAGTGAGAGGCTTTGAAAGGCAAGTGAGTAATAACAGAGGTCTGCAACCTGCGGCTCTCCAACTGTTGGGAACGGCAAGATCCAATTCATGAGAACTGTTTTGTGTGTCCTGGGATTTATCATACAGACATTTATATTTATGTCAGATACTAATATTGCGGTAGGAAAATATATGAAATATACATTAAAATACCATTGGTGCAATCACACAATGGCCCAAGAGGTAATGAAGACCAACACCATCTCCCAAGAAGGTGGAATTGTGCATTAGGATGAGCTTTTGGACCGCAAAGGGCCCATATATTGCTCTTGCACAGGACCCTATTCTAACCGTGCCCTCCCCTGTGGATGAATGTGATAAATATTGTACTCTGTCATCTTATAGGAAAAAAATGTTGTACTGGCGTGATGCCATCTTCACTTGGCCTTGTGTTTGAACGGTGGCATCAAAACTGTGCTTATTGCAACCAATCTGATTGCTTCTTTCATCTTCTAAAGGGTTTCAGAGCAATGAGAGCTGAAATCTGATTGGATGCTTGCTGGAAGTGCTCCACTTTTCCTTGCACCAGCGTTAATAAATCACCCGCAGGCTGTGTGCACTGGACAATCTCTTTACACTGTAGTGACCCAGCAGAGACTGACACTGGGCTTCATAGTATTCATGGTGACGTCTGTGACTATTGTACTTGTGACAAATCATGTAACGGGGCAGTGGTCTCCAATCTGTAGCTCTCAGAGACTATTCTGGACATGCTGGGCGGTGTAGTTTCACAATTACTGTATAGATTTATTTTCTATTGTCTTTATTCTATAGAAATAATTGTAAATTCATGATGAAATGACGGCATTTACGTAATGTGACCTAGAATGGGACACAGTATATTAGTGTACCTACAATATATTACATAGAGCGGATTAAGAAAAAAAAATCTGGCTCCATTCCAGGAGGAGGAGACAAGATGGGTAACTCGCCTTTTTATTAAATATTTACTAGTAAAGATTTTTCTACCTACATTGTACTCGTGGCTAGATACCATTTCTTTCTAGGCGTTTATTCTTTGTAAGGTAATTTCTCCTCTCCAGTGTCATACACTTGATATAGGTTCTCTACACTCTGTTTTTTGTGTTGTTTTTACTGTTCTTTTGGGCACATTCTGTTCGCTGCTGTTTTTCATACTAAACCCATTACAGGTACTTGGTTCACTGGTCAGGATAATACTCGTATAACACGGTGCTTCCCAAATCCTGTCCTCATGGCCCCCAACACGTCCTGTTCTCAGGATTTCCTTAGTATTGCACAGGTGAGAGAACTGGTGGCAATTTCTGATACATTGATAATAATTCTATCACCTGGGCAATACTAAGGAGATCCTGAACACTTGACGTGTTGGGGGCCGTGAAGACCGGGTTTGGGAAACCCTGATAGGACCGCTTGACTCTGCCTTCAGGATCACCAGCACCGAGCATTTCCCAAATAATGAGCCTCCATTCTTATCAGCTAATGGTTGTAGGTAATTAGAATAATGGAAGACGTCAATGTATGCCAGTGTCTGAGTGACCTGTACGATCCAGATAAGTATATAGCAGGAAATTGCTCTTAGGCCATTCCCATATAAATGAGTATTTATAGATATTCCCATATTCCCATCGTGTTTATCCATTACATTGGAGCCTTAGTATTTTAATGCTGTTTATTATTTCAGGTCACATATTTTCTTATAAATGTAATCACAAAATACAATTACTAGAAAGAGGAAAGAAGCGACACAAAAGACTGTGAAAATATTTGGTTACCTGGTGTGACACATCCTACTAAAGGCTGTGTGGAAATACCTATCTAAAAATATCCCATCTTTGTAGTTTTATCACATTGTGTATCTGCAGGAAACAGCAGTGAAAACACAAGATGCCCTGGTCCGAGAGCCGGAGGATATCCATGTGCAACGGGAAGATCCTAATAAAAGTAATATTGTAATATTAGCAAACATGATCGGAAGAAGATCAAATGTGCAGCGTTCAGGTGTTGTGGTCCTAGAAGGAATATTGTAGATGACTTCTCCTGTTATTTTGCTTGCAGGGTTTTATAATACTCTACAAGGAGGCCATGATCAGTACAGTCCTGACATAGCCGGTCACCCATTACCTCTTTACCATTGCCTCATTCTGCACCACTTTGTGAGTATTTAGGATGCCGACCTGAAGACCGCTCCTGCCGAAAGCCGCACCACCCTGCATATTGCATGCATTTGTACAGATTAAGGCTTTATTCCCATATTACAGGGTACGTAGTACCAAAACAGGATCAGATTTCTTAATGGGAGCACAGGAATCCCTTCCTCCAAATGATTTTTGGAAAAAGTCTCTTCTCTTTTATAATGAAGGCAAGTCCTGTTTTTGATATTGTGACCATGGTATGAGAAGCAACTCCCAAATATCAGGGAATTACTATTCAGGCAATTCTCTGTTAAGCATGGAGCTGCACAATTTCAGTGTAAAATCTGCTGCGATCACTGGTAGAGACATTTTCTAATTCCCCCATCCATCTTATCTTTACAGAATTGTCCGAATATTGATACCAGGTTGGTGGAGTCTTTTTATATTACCAATATTATTATTACTAGCAAAAGCTCATTTAGATGAGCTGATAATCAGGAAGTTTGAACACTCGTCTGCCGATTAGAGGCCGGCAATCTCCCGCTGAACAAGCAAATCACTAGTTTATGAAGTGATTGGATCTCTGATACAGGTATTAAAATTGTTCTCGGCAGCACATCATCCTCTGTACACAGGACATGTGCTGCCAAACCGTGATATTCTGTGCTCACTGGACAATTGTACTATGATCTATGCGCATAGTATCCCGGTCGGCCGGTGAAAACATGTCATTGAACGTCCTCCGATCTGGCTATAGCCAGACAGTGGTCATTTAATGGCCGTGGTCAGCAGCTGTATATGCATCTTAACCACTGTAGCCCTCCAGATATATATGATATATTAATATATGATTTGTGTTTAGTCTGACCTCTGGGGATAACATGGTGACCTGAGCTCCCGACCTGTCATGACAGATGGTCATAACTTATAAGTGGAGCCACCACAGATGAAAAAAAGCTTAACCCCCAGAGGTCAAACTTTGAACTGAGGTTGTCACACGAAACTCCCAAGTTGTGATACCCCTCTCTATGCTGAAGAGTCCTTCTAAAACAACAGTATGTGACATCTGTCACAAAGCGAGAGACATCTCCTCAGAAGTGTGACCCAGCAGCTGCCCCTGCAGACATGAGGAGCAGAGGAGCTGACACATGCTCGGCCAAAGCCTCTCAGGTTTACATATGTATTTATGGCCCTCTCTTCACTTCCAGAACAGCGGCAAAATGCAAGACGGGTCCTTGAGAAAGAAATCTTTGTGTCTGATGAGATGGGATGGGTAGCTTCTGATGGTCGGACTGGGTCTTAAGAGACTTGGTCACACATATAGCGGTAAATGTCTCTCTGACTTCTTGTTATGATCTTGGGCTCTATTCACAATGGCATCCTTAATGCAAAAAGGATCTATAATGTAGCAGCTTCTAATAGTCTATTGGCTTGGGATCTATTTTTTTCTCCTTTACCAGGTAGAATAGGACAGTAGATCAAACAGCAGCCGCAAAAAGGAGCAAGTGTGAACAGTCTCAAGGTGCTCACACACATTGCATGGACAGTTGTATAATCAGTATTCGCATTCCTGATATCAGACTAGTTAAAATCATAAAAAAAATAATAATGTTATTACGAGTTAATAATATGCAATTAAATATTATATATATATATATATATATATATAAATATATATATATGTATATGATGTGACTGTAATAATAAAACTGAAATAACAAATAAATCGTCTGTTGCATCCTTGTTATTATAGTACGTCTTCACCATGTATATTATATGAGCATTGTCTGACCAATTAATGTGTATGGAGATGTCCTTACTCTTCCCTCAATGGCAGGTATCGGGAGAAAATGGGTCAGGCATGTTGGATTTGAGCCTGCTTGATCATCCGTTCCCATGGTACATATGTATATTTTTATGTATGTACAGTGGGTGAAATAAGTATTGAACATGTCACCAATTTTCTAAGTAAATATATTTCTAAAGGTGCTATTGATATGAAATTCTCACCAGATGTCAGTAACAACCCATCCAATCCAGACATGCAAATAAATCATCCATAGATATCCATAGATTAAGTTATGTGTAATAATGATAAATGACACAGTTAAAAAGTATTGAACACATGAAGAAAGAGAGGTGCAAAAAGCCCTGGAAAGTCATGACACCAGCTGAAATCTATCAGTACTTAGAAAGCAATCCTGCCACTTAGTGAAAAATAATATCAGCTGGTTCACCTGATGGCCTATAAAAATGTAAATGGTGTCTTATTATTTCATATATATATATATATATATATCAGTTTTTAAATGCACGGAACAATAAGAATGATACATACAGACACACAAATCATGCACATAAATACTAGATACTGAGTGTACAAATGTTTCTCTAGTGGTGGTCTCTGGAGAATGTGTGATAGCGATGACTTCTGGTGCTGGGCAGTGGCCGGGTCAGGCGGAGAGATTCGGTATTTGCAGGGCTGTCACTTACCTCTGAATGTCAGGCAGCCTCCGGTGGAGAAGGTAGATCTGCCCTGCATGTGGTAGTTTGCTGATTTCTGCAGAACCAGCAGGTTGGACTCTCGCCGATGCTCCTGTTCTTCACCCTGGAGATATTAAGTTGTAATGTAGAGAAATGAATAACCTGAGCTCTAGCATTTGCCGTCCTTACCTATTACAGGTACCAGATGTTGTCCATCCTTCTTGGCTCCTTGAACAGGAAACACAACTGATAAGAGCCCCTGGTTTCATACAAGTCTCCTGCTGGCAAAGAAGCGCAGCATAAATCTCACTTGTGATTAATTTTAAGATGGTGTCTAATCAGATGAGACAGGCTGAGAAGGCAGCTAAGTATTTTCCCTAATTATCTGCCAGACATCCCAAGCCGAAAATAGAGCCCAGATGTCATTGGGGGTGGTGGGTATCAGGTATCAGCTCAAGATTGTTTGCATTTACTTAGTGTCAATTCCGGGAGGGGAAGAAGACCATAAGTTTCGGATTGAATTTCAAGGAGATGTAAAACTGGGCATCTTGCTGTCAAGTCCAAGGGCAAAGACACTTCATAGGATGTTTGAGGTCAACTGGAAAGCATCTGATTGAGGCTTTAGTATTATTTAATGGAGCCAAAAGGCGGAAAACACAAGGTTTATGCACAGTGTGACTAATGTCTAAGGAAGGATACAAGATACTTGTGTGCTGGTCCGGGTTAATCACTGCCGAGTGCCCGATAAAGCCACCATAAGATGTGACATATTCTGTCAATGATAACGATGATGCTTGTAAGGGAATCAAAGATTTAGTTATTCCACTGCCTGACAAATCCAGATAATGCCGATGAGTGTAATAGTAGTGCTGGCTGCCCTCCGCATCGCATTCAGTGTCTATTAACATTGTTGGCAAAATATCATTAAAGTAACTTGGCACTCTGCTGTGAAGTGTCCTTGGCATTTATTTCTGAAGTAGTGACTGGAACCGCCATATTGGTCAGGTATGGAAAAAAAAGCAACTACCATTCCCTAAAGTACTTTACCCCAATAGACAAATATCACCTATCCTGTGGCTAAGTAATAAGTGTGTGATTCTTGGGGGTCAGACATGCACCCTGCCTCTCCACTTAATGTCTACAACACCGACCTCCGCTGTCTCCATCACCTCTGTAGCCTTTAAATGGAGCGGCAGCTTGTGTTCTCTGCAAGTTACAGTTCTTTGCTCCTCTGTCACATAGAGACCCTTAATGTCATCGGTGCGAATCCCAAAGATCAGACATTTATACCCTGTCCTGTGGGTACAAGATAAATGTGTTATAGTATTAGTAGCAGAAATGCCACACAAGTGCCAGCAGAATACTGTAGCCTACGAAATCATCTTATCCATGTCTGAAACAGTGATCACTCTTATTAGAAATGATTATAGAGGAAACAATTGATTCTTATTGATCTATCTCGTTAAAATGTGAAGTCAAATTGGCCGCAAGATGGACACTGGTAATTATAGACCTTATACATGAGGATCAAACAGGTTTTGTCCCTCAAAGATTCCCTGAGTCTAATATTAAGGAACTTTTCTATAACATTTAATAGTATAGGGGGTGCCAGGTCACTCCATCCTGCCTCCGGATGCTATTAAAGCATTCGATAGGGTGGAGGGACCTTTTGTTTTGGCAATTTTAAAGGGATATGGTTTAGAAGCTCATGTTTTAATGGGATCAAACAACTTTATGATCCTCTCTATGTAAGCAAATGTTAATGCGGTACTAACCGATGGTCTTGAATTAATGAGAGGTACACATTACGGCTGTCCCCTCTCCTGTCTTATTTTGCTTTATTGGTGGAGCCTTTTACACATTGGGTTCTCACTTCTCCAATAATCTGGGAATTTACACATGAAGGGAGAGCAGACAAAATCCCACATGTGGACAATAGTGTTATGCTATAGTAATATCTATAGAATTGGAGGAATATAACACTCAGTATTACGCCAGGGGTAAATTATTGTCAGAAGTAAATGGGGACCTGGAAAAATCTTCCTTTGTTTAAAGCTCATAGGATTACTGTACTTAAAAAAAAAATTCTTAATTTTCCCCAAATATTGTTTTTTCTTAACACTCTCCTGTCTTGTTGGATAATGAGGTGCTGAGAGTTGGATAAAAGTGAATCAAAGGAGTTAATTTGGCGAAGGAAGACACCAAGGTCAAAAGTTATTAACTTTATTTATTTTTGGGATTTAATGCACCTAATTTAATATATTTGTTATGTGGCCTCTCAGATTCAGCAATGGATTGCTCCCGGTACAAGTTCTTATATAATGGACATCTGTAGAATTCTTAAAGCAGCACCGCAGTGTTTTTTTATTTCAGCGCTGGAGAAGTGCTACTAATCTAAGTTCCCTGCCCCCGGTGTTATACTTACCAGCCGCCATCTTCATCTGTTCCTAGCACTGCTCCTCTCCGTCTCCAGCAGTTTGTGACTTGCTGGATCGCTCCAGTGTTTGCTAGGTGGGCGGAAGTCACAACTCAGTGTAAATCTATGAGAGCCAGAACAAGGCCAAAATGATTCTCTTGAAAATTTAAATTGGGAGCTTGTGATCATTACCACTGACTTCCGGTAAGTCAGAAGTTGTGGTCGCAAGATGGCGGCGTGGGACCGGAGCGGCGCAGGGAATAGATGAACACGGCGGCTGGTGAGGATATTACTAGGCTCAGAGACCTTCGATTAGTAGCACCAATCCTGTGATGCAATAAAAAAAAATGCTGGAGTGGTGCTTTAACAGAGAAAATGTCTTTCAGGTCCATGAAGGCAATAATATTAGATTTGGGTGTACAGTCTTTTTTCTTTGTTAACTAAGATTTAGGAGGATTTTAAAAAGTTCATGTGGGTGGGCTGTCCAGCCTCAATTTATCCACTTTGAGATAAAAAAATAACACCCCTCATTTGTTACAGTTACTTTATGCTAAATTCTGGGGGGAAAGGAAATAGTCACTGACTCACAGATATTAGAAGAAGGACTTGTACTGCCTTTTGAAGATTAGAGAACTAAGGCTTTTTTCGTCACTTGCAGATGTACCTTCACCCCATGGTCATGATTTTGGGGAACATACCCCTATTATCGATATCGAGCGAGATTTGTAAAGGCAGAATCGGTACCTTATATAGATATTTGATTAATCAGCTATCAAAAAATGCCGAGATTTAATCTAGAAAATTCTGGGAATCAGATTTGGGATGTAACTTATGTACCGGTATATAATGGGAAGTGATACCCAGGATAATAAGTATAAGCATAGAGTCTTTGAAAAATAGGCAGATATTATTGACTGATGGTGTGTTGTTTTTTTCTTTTCCTCTCCTTTTTTGGAGGTGTTGGCTAGGGCGAGTTTAGAAGAAGGGATAAGAGATGAAAAAAAAAATAGATAGTTGTATTTTTTGTGTTGATTTGTCTACTGTTTGTTTGATTATAAAAATAAACATAATTTAAAAAACAAATCCCTCGTCTGTCGCAGTGCTAGTTTATTCCATTCATGAACAAAGATGAATGTCTTATCACCGTGGAGACCAGTAGAGCTTCGCCCTCTTCAATATTATGGAAAGTAGTGACACACTGAAGACAAGAATCCCCCCGCTGATTGGCTATGGCTAACAAACCTTGAGACTTTAGGAAAATGGGATTTCCATTGACACGGCAAATACCTTCCATGAAGGCAGTCAGATCTGCAGCAAAAAAAAGAGCAAAAACAGAAATTGCCTTAGGTCTAAAAAAGAATAAAAATCCTAAAATGTAATGTCATCGCAAACAGGGCAACGTTTCCACCATAAGTTCTAGTGTGGATTTTACCATCAATCCACAGCAAATAGCTGCAGTATTCATATTTATATATGACAGCAGTGATACAGAGGGTTAGATGTGACAAGTGCTGGGGATTTTAGAATGTGAAGCAAATCAATGTGTGAGAATTTTCTGCAATGTGTAGATGAGAGTTAAATATTTAGATTTGAGAGTCCTCAGTGGTTGATACCTTTTAATGGCTAACTGAAAAGATAGCAACAAATTGCAAGCTTGCGAGACTACTCAGGTTTCTTCATCAGGCATAGTATACCACAAAATCTGAAGAATCACATATTTATACAGTGGTGGCCAAAAGTATTGACACCCCTGCAATTCTGTCAGATAATACTCAGTTTCTTCCTGAAAATGATTGCAATCACAAATTCTTTGGTATTATTCTCTTCATTTAATTTGTCTTCAATGAAAAAACACAAAAATAATTGTCCTAAAGCCAAATTGGATATAATTCCACACCAAACCTAAAAAAGGGGGTGGACAAAAGTATTGGCACTGTTTGAAAAATCATGTGATGCTTCTCTAATTCGTGTAATTAACATCACCTGTAACTTACCTGTGGCACCTAACAGGTGTTGGCAATAACTAAATCACACTTGCAGCCAGTTAACATGGATTAAAGTTGACTCAACCTCTGTCCTGTGTCCTTGTGTGTACCACATTGAGCATGGAGAAAAGAAAGAAGACCAAAGAACTGTCTGAGGACTTGAGAAACCAAATTGTGAGGAAGCATGAGCAATCTCAAGGCTACAAGTCCATCTCCAAAGACCTGAATGTTCCTGTGTCTTCCGTGCGCAGTGTCATCAAGAAGTTTAAAGCCCATGGCACTGTGGCTAAGCTCCCTAGATGTGGACGGCAAAGAAAAATTGACGAGAGATTTCAACGCAAGATTGTGCGGATGGTGGATAAAGAACCTCGACTAACATCCAAACAAGTTCAAGCTGCCCTGCAGTCCGAGGGTACAACAGTGTCAACCCGTACTATCCGTCGGCGTCTGAATGAAAAGGGACTGTATGGTAGGATACCCAGGAAGACCCCACTTCTTACCCCGAGACATAAAAAAGCCAGGCTGGAGTTTGCCAAAACTTACCTGAGAAAGCCTAAAACGTTTTGGAAGAATGTTCTCTGGTCAGATGAGACAAAAGTAGAGCTTTTTGGGAAAAAGCATCAACATAGAGTGTACAGGAAGAAAAAAGAGGCATTCAAAGAAAAGAACACGGTCCCTACAGTCAAACATGGTGGAGGTTCCATGATGTTTTGGGGTTTCTTTGCCTCTGGCACTGGACTGCTTGACCGTGTGCATGGCATTATGAAGTCTGAAGACTACCAACAAATTTTGCAGCATAATGTAGGGCCCAGTGTGAGAAAGCTGGGTCTCCCTCAGAGGTCATGGGTCTTCCAGCAGGACAATGACCCAAAACACACTTCCAAAAGCACTATAAAATGGTTTGAGAGAAAGCACTGGAGACTTCTAAGGTGGCCAGCAATGAGTCCAGACCTGAATCCCATAGAACACCTGTGGAGAGATCTCAAAATGGCAGTTTGGAGAAGGTACCCTTCAAATATCAGGGACCTGGAGCAGTTTGCCAAAGAAGAATGGTCTACAATTCCAGCAGAGCATTGTAAGAAACTCATTGATGGTTACCGGAAGCGGTTGTTCGCAGTTATTTTGGCTAAAGGTTGTACAACCAAGTATTAGGCTGAGGGTGCCAATACTTTTGTCTGGCCCATTTTTGGAGTTTTGTGTGAAATGATCAATGATTTGATTTTTGCTTCATTCTCTTTTGTGTTTTTTCCTTGCAAGCAAAATAAATGAAGATAATAATACCAAAGAATTTGTGATTGCAATCATTTTCAGGAAGAAACTGAGTATTATCTGACAGAATTGCAGGGGTGCCAATACTTTTGGCCACCACTGTACACAATAAGACACAAAAATAATGCAATAGATAAGATAGGTGATGGAAAGCAGAGTTATTATGGAAGAGATAAACAGTTCTGGCTATAAATATTTTAGCAGTTAATAGATAAGGAGTGTGAAGGTTTTATTGTCCTGTGACTAGGTCCAGTGTTATGATGGCCTCACAAGTCTGAGGGGCACATTCCTTAGTTGATGTGCTTTCCATCACCTGTCTTATCTATTGCATTATTTTTGTGTCTTATTGTGTATAAATATGTGATTCTTCAGATCTTGTGTTATACTATGCCTGATGAAGAGACCTGAGTAGTCTTGAAAGCTTGCAATTTGTTACCATCTTTTCAGTTAGCCATTAAAAGGTATCAAGCACTGAGGACTCTCAAATCTAAATATTTTTCTATCTACTGGCTAACACGTTACAAGAATATACACTGCTCAAAAAAATAAAGGGAACACTCAAATAACACATCCTAGATCTGAATGAATGAAATATTCTCATTGAATACTTTGTTCTGTACAAAGTTGAATGTGCTGACAACAAAATCACACACAAATCATCAATGGAAATCAAATTTACGAACCAATGGAGGCCTGGATTTGGAGTCACCCCCAAAATTAAAGTGGAAAAACAAACTACAGGCTGATCCAACTTTGATGTAATGTCCTTAAAACAAGTCAAAATGAGGCTCAGTATTGTGTGTGGCCTCCACGTGCCTGTATGACCTCCCTACAACGCCTGGGCATGCTTCTGATGAGGTTGCGGATGCTCTCCTGTGGGATCTCCTCCCAGACCTGGACAAAAGCATCCGCCAACTCCTGGACAGTTTGTAGTGCAACGTGACATGGGTGGATGGAGCAAGACATGATGTCCCAGATGTGCTCAATCGGATTCAGGTCTGGGGAACGGGCGGGCCAGTCCATAGCTTCAATGCCTTCATCTTGCAGGAACTGCTGACACACTCCAGCCACATGAGGTCTGGCATTGTCCTGCATTAGGAGGAACCCAGGGCCAACCGCACCAGCATATGGTCTTACAAGGGGTCTGAGGATCTTATCTCGGTACCTAATGGCAGTCAGGCTACCTCTGGCGAGCACATGGAGGGCTGTGCGGCCCTCCAAAGAAATGCCACCCCACACCATTACTGACTCACTGCCAAACCGGTCATACTGAAGGATATTGCAGGCAGCAGATCGCTCTCCATGGCGTCTCCAGACTCTGTCACGTCTGTCACATGTGCTCAGTGTGAACCTGCTTTCATCTGTGAAGAGCACAGGGCGCCAGTGGCGACTTTGCCAATCCTGGTGTTCTGTGGCAAATGCCAAGTGTCCTGCACGGTGTTGAGCTGTGAGCACAACCCCCATCTGTGGATGTCGGGCCCTCATACCACCCTCATGGAGTTGGTTTCTAACCGTTTGTGCAGACACATGCACATTTGTGGCCTGCTGGAGGTCATTTTGCAGGGCTCTGGCAGTACTCCTCCCGTTCCTCCTAGCACAAAGGCAGAGGTAGCGGTCCTGCTGCTGGGTTGTTGCCCTCCTATGGCCCCCTCCATGTCTCCTGGTGTACTGACCTGTCTCTGGTAGCGCCTCCAGCCTCTGGACACTACGCTGACAGACACAGCAAACCTTCTTGCCACAGCTTGCATTGATGTGCCATCCTGGATGAACTGCACTACCTGAGCAACTTCTGTGGGTTGTAGAGTCCGTCTCATGCTACCACAAGTGTGAAAGCACAACCAACATTCAAAAGTGACCAAAACATCAGCCAGAAAGCATTGGTACTGAGATGTGGTCTGTGGTCCCCACCTGCAGAACCACTCCTTTATTGAGTGTGTCTTGATAATTGCCAATAATTTCCATCTATTGTCTATTCCATTAGCACAACAGCATGTGAAATTGATTGTCAATCAGTGTTGCTTCCTAAGTGGACAGTTTGATTTCACAGAAGTTTGATTCACTTGGAGTTATATTCTGTTGTTTAAGTGTTCCCTTTGTTTTTTTGAGCAGTGAATATTGCCCCTATATCTAGATGAGAGTTAAAATCTCATGAATTGTCATTATTACAGGAAAGTAAGTATTGGCTGGCGGAGATCACTGGAATGAAGGCATTGAAGCCGAGGAGACTGAACAGTTAAGTGTCGGTTAGATTTTTTTATTTTTTTATTTAACACCTGACCTACTGACAAATGTTATATATATTTACACCAAGCGGTTCTTAAACCTGCACCACAGGATATTTGTTGGGCAGATTTAAGGTGGCTGACCAACGGTTTGGGCAGCCAATTGTTGGGTCCTCCATTATTACAGACAGAATCCCTTTTTACCACTTTTGTCTTCTCTAGAGGAAGAGTCTGCTCTGTTGCCAGGTCAATATAATAGATCTACATAGACCTAACAGTGACTCTGACAATACTGATTTCCTCTGCAATGGAACCTCATTTAGAGTGGAAAAATATAGAGTAAAATCTATGTATGTCCCCAATGTTTTTTTTCTACGTTTGGGGGAGGAGGATCTCCCATCGTCTATCATTGGTGAATATTTATTATGCTTAATGAGCCAGAATTTGCATAAGAAAAACCCCAAAAACGTTCTTTCATGACTTGCACAACGCTTATGCGTTTTAGTCCTATTGCGTTCCTCGTCTGACAAGGGACTAAATGTAACATTGTATGGCAAAAATATGCATCAAATTATTAAATATTAATTAAAAACATGCAAATTTATGGCAGAAAGTAAACCAACTAGTAGGTGGAGCAAACTTAGGTTACACAATCTAAAGATGCACTATATTTAATAAAAAACCATAACTCACTGATATATATTTTTTTAATTTTGAAGGTAACCTTTCATATACAAAAGTATGCTGTTTACCTGCAGATATATAGTAGTAATCTGCATGTAAATAGCATTTAAATCATGTCTGGGAGACTTGACTAGAGACACAGCTACAGGGAGAAAATGTAGTTGTATTCCCCCTGCAGCCTTCCTCTTACAGTCATCCGGAGGGCAGTGCAGGATGCTGTTATATAGGGAGTGTGCTGTAAACACGCCCCAGGACTTTGATTGACAGCCCACTCTGCACATACGCTGCAGAGCGAGCTGTCAATCAATTTGCCAGAACATGCACACAATGCTGTGCGCGGTGACTGTAGCTGCTCCGGGCATGCCTCTGTGACTGAATATCTAAGGGGTAACATTTCTCCGTGCAGAGAGTGACATGTTAAGCATGTCACGGTGAGGAGACTTTTAAAGCAGCAATACTCCTCTGGGAAATATGCAAATTGTCTCTTCAGAGAGGAAGAGAACTAGAACTCTATTGCCACCTATAGGAAGTAGCAACTTTAAAAGTCAATATTGACCCTTTAACCCCTTAATAACATCTGACGTACTAATACGCGTCTGTGCCCTGGGACTTAAGAGCCAGACCCGTATTAGTACGTCATCGCGATCGCGCGCGCGCACACAGGCTGTGCGGGCGCGATCGCCGCCGGGTGTCAGCTGATTGTCACAGCTGACACCCGGTACTATGTGCAGGGAGCGGTCCTGCACCGCTCCCAGCACATTAACCCCCGCGATGCTGCGATCGAAGTCGATCGCGGCATTGCGGGGGCAAGGGGAGGTGATCGCCGATACTCACCTCCTCTTCCGGCTTCCAGCGCAGTCTGCAAAGGCTTCCCGGGTGTTGCCATGACAACATCCGGGTCACCAGAGAGCAGGAAGATTGCTTGGACATGCGCAGTGCATCTCCAAGCAATCTTCACACTGTGCACTTCTGACAGCCTTCATGGCATAGGGATGGTGCTCCATTCCTGTGCCATGCAGGCGATCAGAAAAAAAAAAGTGAAAGTCCCTGAGTGGGACAAAGTAATAAAGTGTATAAACTGTGTGAAAGTGGGAAAAAAAAAAAATGTGCAAAAATATTATAAAAAAATAAAAAAAATAATACACCAAAAATAAAAATATAATGTACCCATCAATAAATATTATTATAAAAAAAATTTAAAAAAACAATAAAAGTACACATATTTGGTATCGCCGCGTCCGGAACAACCTGACCTATAAAACTGTCCCACTAGTTAACCGCTTCAGTGAACACGGTAAAAAAAAAAAAAAACGAAGCAAAAAACAATGCTTTATCACCATACCGCCAAACAAAAAGTGGAATAACACGCGATCAAAAAGACGCATATAAATAAAAATGATACCGCTGAAAACGTCATCTCGTCCCGCAAAAAACAAGCCGCCATACAGCTCCATCAGCCAAAAAATAAAAAAGTTATAGCTCTCAGAATAAAGCGATACTAAAAAATATTTTTTTTCTATAAAATAGCTTTTATTGTGTATAAGCGCCAAAACATAGAAAAATGATACAAATGTGGTACCGCTGTAAACGTACTGACCCGAAGAATAAAGCTACCTCATCAATTTTACCACATGCGGAACAGAATTAAAAAAAAAAAAAAAAAAAAAAAAAAAAACAATTCCTGAATTGTTGGTTTTTGTTTATTCTGCCTCCCAAAAATCGGAATAGAAAGCGATCAAAAAATGTCACGTGCCTGAAAATGGCACCAATAACGTCAAGTCATCCCGCAAAAAACGAGCCGTCACATGACTGTCTGCCAAAATCTGGAAAAATTATAGCTCTCAAAATATGGCAATGCAAAAACTAGATTTTACAAAAAATGCGTCTTTTAGTGTGTGACAGCTGTCAGTCATAAAAACCCCATATGATTCTGGTATTGCTGTAATCACACCAACCCGAAGAATAAAGTCGTCTAATCACTTATACCGCACAAGGAACGGCGTCAAAAATAAACTCTTGGGTTAGGATTGGGCTAGGGTTAGGGCTGGGTTTGGGGCTAGGGTTGTGCTGGGGCTAGGGTTGTGCTGGGGCTAGGGTTGTGCTGGGGCTAGGGTTGTGCTGGGGCTAGGGTTGTGCTGGGGCTAGGGTTGTGCTGGGGCTAGGGTTGTGCTGGGGCTAGGGTTGTGCTGGGGCTAGGGTTGTGCTAGGGCTAGGGTTGTGCTAGGGCTAGGGTTGTGCTAGGGCTAGGGTTTTGCTAGGGTTAGGGCTGGGGTTGGGATTTTTTTCAAAAGTAAGAAAAAAAGATGACGATATGGCGACTAGTGTTGAGAGCAAGTGCTCGCTACTTGAGTTTGCATCGGGTGCTCTGGTATGCATTGAGTATCGTGGGTATTTGAGTGACATGCTCGAGTCTCTGCCCCATATGCTTCGCGGCCAAAAAACTTTACGGGGATTGCCTGCCATGCACGAGCGATCCCCGCATGTTTTTTTTTGGGTGTCTAATAACCGTGAAACATGCGGAGCAGGGACTCGAGCATGTCACTCGAGCACACGCTGTACATGGTGCATACCTGAGTACTCGATGCAAACTCAAGTAGCGAGCACTTGCGCTCAAGAATAATGACAACTTATTCAATATGATGACCTAATGTAAACAAATTCTGTGCCGTACCTCTGGGTTCAAAATGTTCACTATACACCTTAATAAAATCCTTGAGGGGTATAGTTTGGACACTTGTGGGGGAGCTCCACTGTTTAGGCACATCACGGGCTCTCCAAACGCGACATGGTGTCCGCTAACAAATTGAATGGAAAATCGGCTCAAATTGTTAGCGGACGCCATGTTGCGTTTGGAGAGCCCCTGTGTGCCCAAACATTGGAGCTGCCCCACAAGTGACCCCATTTTGGAAACTAGACCCCCCAAGGCACCTATCTAGATGCATAGTGAGCACTTGGAATCCCCAGGTGCTTCACAAATTGATTCGTAAAAATGAAAAAGTGAAAAAAAAAAACACTTTTTCATTTTTATGAATCAATTTGTGAAGCACCTGGGGTTCCAAGTGCTCACTATGAATCTAGATAGGTGACTTGGGGGTCTAGTTTCCAAAATAGGGTCACTTGTGGGGGAGCTCCAATGTTTGGGCACGCAGGGACTCTCTAAATGCAACATGGTATCCGCTAACAAATTGAATGGAAAATCGGCTCAAATTGTTAGCGGACACCACATTGCGTTTGGAGAGCCCCTCTGTGCCCAAACTTTGGCGCTCCCCCACAAGTGACCCCATTTTGGAAACTAGACCCCCCAAGGCACCTTTCTAGATGCATAGTGAGCACTTGGAACCCCCAGGTGCTTCACAAATTGATTCGTAATAATGAAAAAGTGAAAAAAAAAAACACTTTTTCATTTTTATGAATCAATTTGTGAAGCACCTGGGGTTCCAAGTGCTCACTATGAATCTAGATAGGTGCCTTGGGGGGTCTAGTTTCCAAAATGGGGTCACTTGTGGGGGAGCTCCAATGTTTGGGCACACAGGGACTCTCCAAATGCAACATGATATCCGCTAACAAATTGTCGGCTCAAATTGTTAGCGGATATCATGTTGCATTTGGAGAGTCCCTGTGTGCCCAAACATTGGAGCTCCCCCACAAGTGACCCCATTTTGGAAACTAGACCCCCCAAGGCACCTATCTAGATGAATAGTGAGCACTTGGAACCCCAGGTGCTTCACAAATTGATTCATAAAAATGAAAAAGTGTTTTTTTTTTCACTTTTTCATTATTACGAATCAATTTGTGAAGCACCTGGGGGTTCCAAGTGCTCACTATGCATCTAGAAAGGTGCCTTGGGGGGTCTAGTTTCCAAAATGGGGTCACTTGTGGGGGAGCTCCAAAGTTTGGGCACAGAGGGGCTCTCCAAACGCAATGTGGTGTCCGCTAACAATTTGAGCCGATTTTCCATTCAATTTGTTAGCGGATACCATGTTGCATTTAGAGAGTCCCTGTGTGCCCAAACATTGGAGCTCCCCCACAAGTGACCCCATTTTGGAAACTAGACCCCCCAAGGCACCTATCTAGATTCATAGTGAGCACTTGGAACCCCTAGGTGCTTCACAAATTGATTCGTAAAAATGAAAAAGTGTTGTTTTTTTTTCACTTTTTCATTATTACGAATCAATTTGTGAAGCACCTGGGGGTTCCAAGTGCTCACTATGCATCTAGAAAGGTGCCTTGGGGGGTCTAGTTTCCAAAATAGGGTCACTTGTGGGGGAGCTCCAATGTTTGGGCACACAGGGGCTCTCTAAACGCAACATGGTGTCCGCTAATTATTCAAGCAAATTTTACAATCAAAAAGTCAAATGGCGCTCCTTCCCTTCCGAGCCCTACAGTGCGCCCAAACAGTGTTTTTTCCCCACACATTGGGTATCTGCGTGCCCAGGGGAAATTGCACAACAAATTTTGCGGTCCATTTTTTCTTGTTACCCCTGTGAAAATAAAAAAAATTGGGTCTAAAATAACATTTTTGTGAAAAAAGTTAAATGTTCATTTTTTTCTTCCACATTCAAAAAATTCCTATGAAGCACCTGAAGGGTTAATAAAGTTCTTGAATGTGGTTTTGAGCACCTTGAGGGGTGCAGTTTTTAGAATGGTGTCACTTTTGGGTATTTTCTGTCATAAAGACCTCTCAAAGTGACTTCAAATGTGATGTGGTCCCTAAAAAAATGGTTTTGTAAATTTTGTTGGAAAAATGAGAAATCGCTGGTCAACTTTTAACCCTTATAGCTCCCTAACAAAAAAAATTTTGGTTCCAAAATTGTGCTGATGTAAAGTAGACATGTGGGAAATGTTATTTATTAACTCTTTTGTGTGACATATCGCTCTGATTTCAGGGCTTAAAAATTCAAATTTTGAAAAATGCAAAATTTTCAAAATTTTCGCCAAATTTCCGTTTTTTTCACAAATAAACGCAAGTGATATCGAAGAAATTTTTCCACAATCATGAAGTACAACATGTCACGAAAAAACAGTCTCAGAATCAGGGGGATCCGTTGAAGCGTTCCAGAGTAATTACCTCATAAAGTGACAGTGGTCAGAATTGTAAAAATTGGCCCGGTCATTAACGTGCAAACCACCCGCGGGGCTTAAGAGGTTAACGAGCCTTGTCACATGACTTAGGATAAAAGCCAGAACCACAAACTCAATTTGCTGTGACTGAAAGCACACCTAATTGCATCATAAGTTTTCAAGGTCTGAACATTAGACAGTCTTGATAAATGTGCCCAATTGTCATAATGTGAGCCTTGCATGTAATAATTCTAAGACTAACACTACAAATAATATATATTTGGACGGTACTATACTTGCTAGAAATATTAACTAAAATGTGAAATGGTCTGATAGTTTGGACCAAATGCTAAAGATTCTAAAAAAAACGACTCTAAGGCCATGTTCACACGATCAGTATCTGGTCAGTATTTTACATCAGTATTTGTAAACCAAAACCAGGAGAGGAACAATCAGAGAAAAGTATAATAGAAACTCGTCACCACTTCTGTATTTATCACCCACTCCTGGTTTTGTCTTACAGATACTGCTGTAAAATACTGACCAAATACTGAACGTGTGAACGTGGCCTAAAGATTTTCCACTTTTAGAAAAATGGTCCCCAAATGATCTGATACTAGTAGCAAAACATCATCCTTCCCCGCTCCATCTCCCATATCTGTGTTTTGGCCGCAGCGATGACGTTACGCCTTTAGTGCATATCACCGCTGCTGCCAGTCACTAAGCTTGGCAATTTACAGTATTTTGTCTATTATTTTTTTTCCAGCAGTTATTTATCTTGCTAGAATCTTTAACTTTCAGACAAAGAAATAAGGAAACAGCAGTGTATTACCTTCCTACTAATTACAGTTTATAGGATTATGTACAGCTCATACTTGTTAGCATGTCCACATGGGATAATCTGCAGGGATTCCTGTATCTAATTATTCTCGGGGCTGGGATTTGTGTCCTTGGAATTGTATTTAATTTAATGCTGGAGATTCCCTTCCTTATATCCTCAGATTCAGGTCCTATTGAATCGCTGCACTGGGAATAAGCATAACGTGTGTCCCCAGGGAGGACGTCCGTTCTTTACTGAGCTGGAAATGTTTTTCAGAAAAATCAAAGCAGAAATCAGTGCAAAGTAGGGACATGGAAGATATTCAGCAAGTTGCTAATACTGATCAGAATGTCAGCAGATTTTCTTGATCATAAACAGTTTATCTTGTTCCTTTGCTTACTGTATGTCATATGAAATATTGGTTTGTGTTCTGTCATAATGTATCCTGGACATAACTGGGTGCAGCTTGAGGCAGTCAAAACAAACAGACTACATTTTTCCCCATTTTCTTTTAATTTTTTTTTATTTTTTTTCCAAAATGCGGCATGCTCCAGCTGTGGAATTTTTCACAGAAGTGTGTGAAAGAAGCTTACATATTACAGTCATCTCATTTTTCAGACATGTGCAAAACATTTTTTTTTTCTATAAAGCAGCTAATTTCACGTTATCTAATAAAAGCTCCTAATTGCCTGTGGCTCGGACAGTACAGATTTTGTATGTTGGCTTTTTTAGATCACTTTTTTTCACTTAGACAAACAGTACTTGTAATTTCGATATATCTGTATCTCCTTGAGATGTCCTGTGGAATGCTTTACCCATATCTGACAGACACACACTACTCTAAGAACGTGACTGAGTTATCCCAAATGTTTTTTTAAGTCCTCACACCGTCTTACAAAGTCAAGTTATATATAGCAATAAAACAAAAGTAAAATAACATTCCATTCAAATCATAATGCACCGCCTTCAGCTGGCACTCGCCATACATAGGAGAACAACTGCTTAGTCTTCACCCACAAGTGTATATAAAAGACAGCTGCCTGGCTCTATACTGTGCAAGGTGGTCTTCCTCTGGGTAAGTTCTCCTACCTTGGGTACCTCTGTTCACTATTAATCAGAACTTTTATTTTATTGTATTTTTTTATTTCTCTTAATTACTGCATACCAATAATCCTATGATTTACCAATTTTTCAGCCAATGAAAACCTGGTGTCTTGGATATAGTTATCAGCTATCCGCAGGAATTCGCAACAATCGGAAGAACAGGGCCCGTCAGAATGGAGTGGCAGTGCTCCTGTGTGACCACTGCTCCATTCATTCCCTATGAGGACATATTTGGCTTGTTCCAGCAGCTCCATAGAGAACGAATGGTCAAGCATCCGACCTGCTGCTCCATTTTGTAATGGGGATAAAAGTTTCCCTTTCTGCCAATTGGTGTGGATCCCAGAGGACAGAGCACAACCTATCCTGAAGATAGACATAACTAGTTTTCACTGAGCAACCCTTTTACAAGGGTTACCTCATCTTCATTAATAGGTACAATTTAAAAGTGCTTGTAAAAGCAAGCAACTTTGCAGTTTACCTCTTATTAAAAATCCTTTAATTTCTCAAGAACAGAGACATTTTTAATTCTGTGTTGTACGGCTCATTACCTAGGTCATTGGCCACCGTGCAGTCTAAGGATTGCTGGCTTACCTATGCAGGAGCACACAATACTTGCGGGCTCTATGGTTTCGAGCCTGCAAGTGTCGATCTGAAGCTGGCTGTATCAGTGCCAGCCTAGTGTCCCCGCGATTCACCCCCATATTGCAGATGCAATGCTACCTGTTTACAGCATGGGAGAGTGCACAGTTCAGAACAGCTGTGCAACCATGCTGCTGGTCTGAACTGTCGCTCTTTAGGAGTACATCGCCCCCCAGAAAGGCAGCAGGAAAGGTAGAGTAGTGGTGTGCCCCTGAAGAAAAAAAGACAGGACAAACCTTTTTAATAACCTGTTTTTTTTCAATGACATATATTAAGCATTATATCAGGTGCTATCCAGCAATAGAAAAACATGGCTGCAGTGGGTATATCTATGGACAGATTTGCTTTATTGTTGCCACACAGTTCTTTGTTCAGACAGTTTCCAGAATACCCTCATGTATTTCTTACCTTTCTCTTCTCTTTTTTCAGGCTAGCTTTGAATTTCATCATCTGGAGATCGCCACAAAGGTTTGAGAATAGTTTGTGCTCATCTCTTTATCCTCCTCATTCGTTTTCTTTTCTTGGCACATGAAGCCAACGCTACAGCACTATGCAAGCATTGAGTATAAGAATCATTAATGACACTGTGGACTAATAATCTCACATTTTTATTGTGTAGCAATTAGTGATGAGCGAGCGTGCTTGTTTATCCCTTTAAACGAGCACGCTCGGGTACTCGCTGAGTAGTTTTGGCGTGCTTGGCATTTCAGTTTCAGCCGTGGCGGCTGCTTGTGTCGCGGCTGTTACACAGCTGTGACACATGTAGGGATTATCTGTTGTGACACATGTAGGAATTGCCTGTTTGTCAGGAAATCCCTACATGTGTCACAGCTGTGTAACAGCCACGACACATGCAGCCGCGGCGGCTGAAACTGAAATGCTGAGCATGCCGAAACTACTCGGCGAGTACCCGAGCGTGCTCGTTTAAAGGGATAAACGAGCACGCTCGCTCATCACTAGTAGCAATATTTTGATTAACCCCTTCATAAAAAAGGAAATTCTGGCCTTTCATTTTTTTTTTCTCTTTAACTAGTTTGGTAAACGTCATAATTAATTTTACAGTTTGATAGATCGGACTTGGCAATACCAAACATGCTTATTTAATTGATCCTTTTTTATTAAAAGGGAAAAAGGGGGTGATTAGAATTTTTATAAACTTATTATTTTTTTTACTTTATTTTTCAGTCCCCTTTGGGGTCTTAAACCGGCAATTGTTTAATTGCTTCTTCTATATACTGCAATAGGTAGTTATAAAGACGTTCTCCTATGAAGTCACTGCAGCCACAGGGGCCTTCAGCAGACTCCCAACCCCAAATAGTAACCCAACAGGACCCAGAGATTGTATTGCTAAGGGTCAGTGGGAGCTGGTGTATGCTCATGTTGGCATTTGTGCTATTTAATTGCTGTTGTCAGTGATTGACAGCGGCATTTAACTGGTTAGACAGCAGCAATCAGAGTAAGCTCCGATTGCTGCTGTTCCAGGAAGATTCTGGCTATGTATCACAGCTGGCATCTCCCAGGTATGGGGTAAAGTCAATCTGCTTTAGATGGGACACTACACTAAACAGACTTGCTTCAGGTTGCACTTGAGCCTCACAATGAACTCTGGGAAAGAAAGTGAGATGTTGCTATACTCTGTTCTAGTTAGAAGGGATCTGTCAGCACAAAATGACTGTTCAAACCAAGTAGTCAGTGCACCATGGTGTGGCCAAACATTTAAGTGCACCTTCCCTCTATCTCCCCCCCTTCTTCTTTGATTGATAGCTCTGGTTTTTCAGAGCTAGAAAAGGGCGGAGACAGATGGAGAACAAGTAAATGAGAATGAGCACTTAAATGTTTGTTCACACCAAGGGTGCACCGATCGCCGGAACTTGGTTTGAACAGTCATCCTGTGCTGTCATACTCCCCTTAAAAACCTTAGATTGATGGGTGGATAGGGTCCACAAAATATTGGAAGGAGCCATATTACCCAAATGTATAATGCAGAAAAGCAAAATTCCTAGGGTATCACATGAATGCACAAGCGCACGTACACAGTGGCTGCAATAGTATAGTATAATAGTAGAATCTAGTACATGAAGGCTTTATAAGACGTTTTCTTGTATTCGTTGCTGCTTTCACAAATACACAGACAGACGCTAGTGATGGAAGAAGTCATATGAAGTTCTGTCAATACCTTACACTAATGCATTACTATGTTAGACACCATTTTCCTCTAACAGGTCTTGCTATCCTGTACAGTTATACTATATATATATATATATATATATATATATATATAGTATGTGTGTGTGCGTGTATATAATATGCATGTGTGTATGTGTGTGTGTGTATATATATATATATATATATATATATATATATATACTATCCTGTATGGCTGTATGATATATTTTGCATTGCACAAAGATCTCATCCATTCCCTTTGTTTTTCAGTAAATTGCAACCATGGGTGACGCGGAAATGGCGGTTTTTGGGGAGGCCGCTTCCTTTCTGCGGAAAAGTGAGAAAGAAAGATTAGAGGCTCAGAATAAGCCATTTGATGCCAAGAATTCATGCTTTGTACATGATGACAAAGAACTGTACGTGAAGGGGGTCATTACTGCACGAGAAAGTGGTAAAATCACAGTGGACACAGATGATGGAAGAGTAAGTGATAGAAAATCATTATTAGTCTGTTTACAGCAATATGGTAATATTGGACCAGCTGAAAGATGGTTATTATTCTTGCAGACTGTAACAGTTAAGGAAGACAAAATTAATCCTCAGAATCCTCCCAAGTTCGATAAAATTGAGGATATGGCTATGCTGACCCACCTGAATGAGGCGTCTGTGCTGTATAACCTCAAAGAGCGTTATGCAGCCTGGATGATCTATGTAAGTATCTGAAGTGAATGTGGCACACTGCAAGGGTCCATTGCCCTGGGTAACAAAAAAAAATCTATCCCTATGGACAGCAAGGAAGAATAGCTAAAGCCTGGGTAAAAACTGAGGGCTAAGAGAGAGGAGATAGGACAGGGGAAGGGAGTGAGTGAGGCAGGGCACAAATTTCCCATTCTGGCAGAATGTCACCGTACCCGCCACAGAATCACTGTACATTGTTCTTTATTCCAGACCTACTCCGGCCTTTTCTGTGTCACTGTCAACCCCTACAAGTGGCTGCCAGTGTACAACCCCGAAGTGGTTAATGGCTACAGAGGAAAGAAGCGTCAAGAAGCCCCACCACACATCTTCTCCATCTCTGATAACGCCTATCAGTTCATGTTAACAGGTAATTACATACAAGTTGTTGCAGTGGTAGGGCAGCAAGGTGGCTCAGTGGTTAGCACTGTTACTCTGCAGTGCTGAGGTCCTGGGTTCAAATCCCACCAAGGACAACATCGGTAAGGAGTTTGTATGTTCTTCCCGTATTTGTGTGGGTTTCCTCCGGGTTCTCCGGTTTCCTCCCACACTCCAAAGACATACTGATAGGGAATTTAGATTGTGAGCCCTAATGGGGACAGTGATGATAATGTATGTAAGGTAATGTGGAATTAATGGCACTATGAATAAATAAAAATAGTGATCTTATTGTCTTTCTCACAGTAAATGGGCAGTTGAAGAAAAAGTATAAAAACGTGTGAACTGTACAGAAACTCATGGTAAAAGCATTGAATAAATGTGTTTTTTGTTTTTGCTTTTCAGATCGTGAAAACCAGTCAATCCTGATTACGTAAGTAGTACAGTTTATAACTTACCGTAAGATAATACTGTGACTAAACTACGAAGGGCCCAGCTCCCAAAACACAGTGAAGGCATAGTGACAAGGGGCAATCAGACTGTATATTCAGTGGATCATTGTTGTATAGGCTGGGAAAGCTCCTGCCATGTCTGTCTAGTCCATCTGCAGGTCCCCACTCACCATGAGTGTCCTTTGACCTCCACCAAGCAAGTGTAGCTTTTTATTTTTGTGATATAGAATAGCATACTCAAATCTGCCATTCTATACGTGTGCACATTTTATCCTGAGATCCTATATAGTGAAAAATTTCCTGATGTTTACCCCGATGTGTACGACAAATGCAGCAAGAATTCGTCCCACCTGGAGTATTGATCACATTTATTTTCTAGCTTCAAAAACCTTTTACTGAGGAAATCACGGTCCTAACCAATGATCTCCATTTTCCACCCTAGCGGAGAATCTGGTGCTGGAAAGACTGTAAACACCAAGCGTGTCATCCAATACTTTGCAACAATTGCAGCTGTTGCTAGTGATTCACAAAAGAAGAAGGAGTCAAGCAACAAGCTGCAGGTAACCTTTGGATAATGAGTAACATGAATATCTAACAATACAGATTCCTGTATACTGCATTACATCACTTCTTGGTGTGGGAATACATCACATATTGTGTATTTTAGGGAACACTGGAAGATCAAATCATCCAGGCCAACCCCCTGCTGGAAGCCTTTGGAAATGCCAAAACTGTGAGAAATGACAACTCCTCTCGTTTTGTAAGTAGCAAAGCTGTTTTAGACTACATATACTTTACTTGTTTTATAAGAAAATAAGTCCTTTACTGAAGTTCCATATATACACAATCCTTAGGGTAAATTCATCAGAATCCATTTTGGAACAACAGGAAAACTGGCTTCCGCTGATATTGAGGCTTGTAAGTCTTAGATTAAAGACTTTAGTCATCTAGTATGTGTCTTCTTACTATCACTGACCTGTAATATCACTCATCTACAGACCTGCTGGAAAAGTCCAGAGTAACCTTCCAGCTTTCAGCAGAAAGGAGCTACCACATCTTCTACCAAATCCAGACGAACAAGAGGCCGGAAGTTGTTGGTGAGTAATTTTAGATTCATTGGTTCAAATTGGAGGTTGACAGTGAGTTGTGGATTTATAGCAAACACCACTTCTTCCTAGAAATGCTTCTCATTACTACAAACCCATACGACTACCCCTCCATCAGCCAAGGTGAAATTTCTGTGAAGAGCATTGATGATGTAGAGGAGTTTATGGCCACAGACGTAAGATATTTTCCTAAGAACCTACTGAGTGCTGTGATCTTTAGTTTTTTTTAAGGCTTGAGCATATAATGACACATATTAAATATATATATATATATACACACCACAGAGCGCCATCGATATCCTGGGCTTCACACCAGATGAAAAGAATGGCATCTACAAGATGACTGGCGCAGTCATGCACCACGGTAACATGAAATTCAAGCAAAAGCAAAGAGAGGAGCAGGCTGAACCCGATGGCACAGAAGGTATAGTAAATAATAATATACAAGGCTTCTGTAGATTGTTAGATTCAGTGAATATAAATGATCATTTCTGCTTCCTTAGTTGCTGATAAAATTGGCTACCTGATGGGTCTGAACTCTGCTGATCTTCAGAAGGCTTTGTGCTACCCAAGGGTCAAAGTCGGAAATGAATATGTCACCAAGGGACAAACCGTTCAACAGGTAAAAATCAATATTAGATCTGTACGACTTTCTAGGAGAAATGTGAGGACACATCTAAGAAGAGAATTTGATGTTTTTTCTCCTTAGGTTTACAACGCCATTGGTGCCCTCACCAAGTCAGTTTATGAGAAGCTTTTCTTCTGGATGGTCGCACGTATCAACCAGCAGCTGGACACTAAACTGCCAAGACAGTACTTCATCGGTGTGCTGGATATTGCTGGATTTGAGATCTTTGATGTGAGTAAAAGTGTGATTATATAAATGAACTGTTGGTCTTTTCTTTTGCTAAATTTTCATACTCATTGACTTTTCCAGTACAACAGTCTAGAGCAGCTCTGCATTAACTTCACCAATGAGAAATTACAGCAGTTCTTCAACCATCACATGTTTGTCCTGGAACAAGAAGAGTACAAGAAGGAAGGAATTGATTGGGAATTCATTGACTTCGGTATGGATCTGGCTGCTTGCATTGAGCTCATTGAGAAGGTTGGTACCAGCTCTACCTATTCATTGCTTATAAAAACAACATAAGAAATCCGAGCTTAATGACGATCGCTTTTTCTTATAGCCCATGGGTATCTTCTCAATCCTGGAGGAAGAGTGCATGTTCCCCAAGGCAACTGACACATCCTTCAAGAACAAGCTCTATGACCAGCATCTTGGAAAGTGCAAGAACTTTGAGAAGCCCAAGCCCAGTAAAGGAAAGGCAGAAGCTCACTTCTCCTTGGTGCATTATGCTGGTACTGTGGATTACAACATCTCTGGCTGGCTGGACAAGAACAAGGACCCACTGAACGAGACTGTTGTTGGCCTCTACCAAAAATCTTCAGTGAAACTCCTGGCTTTCCTATATTCCAGCTACTCCGGAGCCGATTGTAGGTGTTTGCAGAAAATGTAACAATTATTTTTCTGCTACGTTTCTGTATTTATCTGAACACATGGGCATATTTAGGGGAAAAAAACACAAGCAGAGTTTGTTTGATTTCCGTTTGTGTCATTGCAATTCATGGCCCTGTTGACATTTCATCTGAATCCCGTTTTTAGGGATTTTAGAAATGCAGTGTTAATAGCTTGCACTTTTTTCTTTTTCAGCCGCTGATTCAGGTGGAAAAGGTGGAAAGAAAAAGAAGGGTTCTTCTTTCCAGACCGTCTCTGCCCTGTTTAGAGTAAGAAAGTTGTTTTCTCTAGGTTTTACAATAAATTTGTTTTCCTCTGAATGTGGACTGTAGAACTACATTTTTATAAATGACATATATTCCACAGGAAAATCTGAACAAGCTTATGACTAACCTGAGGAGCACCCATCCTCATTTTGTGCGTTGTCTGATTCCCAATGAGACCAAGACTCCAGGTAAAGTCACTTCCAATATCTATCAGAAAAAAATAAGATTAAGGTTAGTATTTTTAGTAGATTATACTGTTTTCATCCAGGTATCATGGAGAATCATCTGATCATCCACCAGCTGAGATGTAACGGTGTGCTGGAGGGTATCAGAATCTGCAGAAAGGGCTTCCCCAGCAGAATCCTCTATGGTGACTTCAAGCAGCGGTAAAGCAATGTATATAATAGATTAGTATATGTGATATAGAACAAACATATTGTAACTTAATTTAACCTCGATCATTCCAGGTACAAGATACTAAATGCCAGCGCGATTCCAGGTGGGGAGTTTATTGATAGCAAAAAAGCATCAGAGAAGCTCCTGGGCTCCATTGATATCGATCACACACAGTACAGATTTGGACACACAAAGGTAGGTGTCTACAACCATTATAGAAGTGTCTAATAAAAAAAATGACATCAACTTGAGGATTTTGGCACTTCACAGGTTTTCTTCAAAGCTGGTCTTTTGGGTGTTCTGGAAGAAATGAGAGATGATAAATTGGCACAACTCATCACCCGCACCCAAGCACGTTGTAGAGGTTTCTTGATGAGAGTTGAGTTCAAGAAGATGGTAGAAAGAAGGTATTAACAACACTATATACTGTAGATGAAACTCACTGTGTGCTTTGTGATGTTAAACTGAACTTTTTGCTCCCACCCCCACCCCCAGGGATGCAATCTTTGTTATCCAGTATAATGTCAGGTCATTCATGAATGTTAAGCATTGGCCATGGATGAAGCTGTACTTCAAGATCAAACCTCTTCTGAAGAGTGCTGAGACTGAAAAGGAGATGGCCAACATGAAGGAAGAGTTTGAGAAGACCAAGACTGCCCTCACTAAAGCCGAATCAAGAAGGAAAGAGCTGGAAGAAAAAATGGTGGTTCTGCTGCAAGAAAAGAATGATTTATTGCTGCAAGTGCAAGCAGTAAGAGAGTATTTTTGTCCTTTACTTTTACAGAAAATTATTCTTTAATATTTCAATAATACAAAAAAACTTTTATTTCAATAGGAAGGAGAAAATTTGACTGATGCAGAAGAGAGGTGTGAAGGTCTCATTAAGAACAAAATTAATTTGGAAGCCAAAATAAAAGAAATCACAGAAAGGCTTGAAGATGAGGAGGAAAGCAATGCAGAACTGACTGCCAAGAAAAGGAAACTGGAAGATGAGTGCTCAGAACTAAAGAAAGACATTGATGACTTAGAGCTTACCTTGGCCAAAGTGGAGAAGGAAAAGCATGCCACTGAAAACAAGGTGAGAAGCATTACAGTCATGGTGCTACTAAATGACTATACATATTTATTACAAACTTCACCTTTACCAAATCTCATCTGTTTAGGTCAAAAACCTTACTGAGGAAATGGCTGGATTGGATGAGACCGTAGCCAAAATTTCTAAAGAGAAGAAAGCTCTCCAGGAGGCTCACCAGCAAACTCTCGATGACTTGCAGGCTGAGGAGGATAAAGTCAGTACTCTGACTAAGGCTAAAATCAAGCTGGAACAGCAAGTGGATGATGTGAGTCTGTGTTGTGGCATCTCAGAAAAGAAATATGTAACTTATCAACATTTACACCGAGGAATGTGCAGTCATTTCTTACTTCATATAATTTATTTAAAATAGCTTGAAGGCTCACTGGAACAAGAGAAGAAACTTCGTCTTGATCTTGAGAGAGCCAAGAGGAAGCTTGAAGGCGATCTGAAATTGGCCCAAGAATCAATAATGGATCTAGAAAATGAGAAACAACAAGCTGAGGAAAAAATAAAGAAGTTAGTGTACTTCTGCATAGTTATAAGTAAGCAGTCCTATCTGTACAATGAGTATGTGTAATTGTGCTGCTTTTAAATACAGGAAGGACTTTGAACTAAGCCAACTACAAGGAAAGATTGAAGATGAGCAGTCCCTGGGTTCTCAGCTGCAGAAAAAGATCAAGGAGCTGCAGGTATAGTGATATAATGAGTCAGTAATATCACATAGCTCCAGGTAAACAGGTAGAATGTAAAACAATCCATCTTTTCACACTAGGCCCGTATTGAAGAACTGGAAGAAGAGATCGAAGCTGAGCGTGCTGCTCGCGCAAAGGTTGAGAAGCAGAGGTCTGATCTCTCTCGTGAACTTGAGGAGATCAGTGAAAGGCTTGAAGAAGCTGGAGGTGCAACCTCAGCTCAGGTTGAGTTGAACAAGAAACGTGAGGCAGAGTTTCAGAAACTGAGACGCGACTTGGAAGAGTCCACACTCCAGCATGAAGCCACCTCAGCTGCCCTGCGCAAGAAGCATGCCGACAGTGTTGCTGAACTTGGAGAACAGAATGATAATCTCCAGCGAGTTAAACAGAAGCTGGAGAAAGAGAAGAGCGAGCTGAAGATGGAAATTGATGACCTTGCTAGCAACTTGGAGAATATCTCAAAATCAAAGGTTTGAGAAGTGCCATGTGAAATATTAAATATTGGTCTGTAAAAATGGAAGTGAATTAAAAAGAAAACTGGTATATTACTGTATTTCTTAGGCCAACCTTGAAAAGGTGAGCCGTGTTCTGGAGGATCAGCTCAGTGAAATTAAGACTAAAGATGACGAGCACCAGCGTATAATCAATGACCTTTCAGCCCAAAGAGCCCGTTTCCAGACAGAAAATGGTGAGTACCTAGAAAACAGAGTCTAGCACTTATTGTTGAGCACTAAAGCTTCCCAACTGCAATCTCTCCTGATCTTTCGCCTCTGAAAAACACATGCACACTCCAAGGAAAGACGAGACATCTATGGCAGCAGCTTATCTCTCTTTGGAACAAAAGTATCGCCTACTGAAATTCAACTCCTCAATCCAAATGATGTTGAGGGGGTGAGAATCAGGAGGTCCTCTATAGTCATTAGAGGGTTGAGTGGTCTAGCTGAAAATATTGGGTTAATTCCATATATTAATCTAATTTGTATGGCCAGCTTAAGAAATATAAGTACCATAAGACTGGACAATGTCTAAGAGTTATCATAAAGGAAGTTAAACCTGAAAAATTATTGGACTAAAAATTGCAATAAATATTATTTTCACCAGGTGAATTGTCTCGTCAACTGGAGGAAAGGGATTCTCTGATTTCTCAGCTGACCAGAGGGAAACAAGCTTTCACTCAGCAGACTGAAGAACTAAGGAGGCAATTAGAGGAAGAAACCAAGGTAAAATAATTAAGATAAAAATAAACCATTATTGTATTTATCCAAGGAGTTAGAATTATGTGACTTATGATTTTACTTTATTTTTTTTTTCACAGGCCAAGAATGCTCTTGCCCATGGTCTGCAATCTTCTCGCCATGACTGTGATTTGCTCCGTGAGCAATATGAGGAGGAGCAAGAGGCAAAGGCCGAGCTTCAGAGAGCTTTGTCCAAGGCCAATGGTGAAGTTGCTCAGTGGAGAACCAAATATGAAACAGACGCCATTCAGCGCACAGAGGAACTGGAAGAGGCCAAGTATGATACCATAATATAAGTAATGTAGGCAAAAAATTATATATAAGTAAGGGTTAACTCACTTTCCCACTATTCATCTTCAGGAAGAAGCTTGCGCAGCGTCTCCAGGAAGCTGAGGAGCAAGTAGAGGCTGTAAACTCCAAATGTGCCTCCCTGGAGAAGACCAAACAGAGGCTGCAGGCTGAAGTAGAGGACCTGATGGTTGATGTTGAGAGGGCAAATAGTGCAGCTGCTGCTCTAGATAAGAAGCAGAGGAACTTTGATAAGGTGTAACAAACTATTAGAAAAATATATAAATCTATAAGTTTGCTAAATTTTCAATTTCAATTTTCAAAACTTGTGTTAACCTACATTGTACCTCTCCAGATTCTGGCAGAATGGAAACAGAAGTTTGAAGAAGGTCAGGCTGAATTGGAGGCAACTCAAAAAGATGCTCGGTCATTAAGCACTGAGATCTTTAAGATGAAAAATGCATATGAGGAGTCTTTGGATCATCTGGAAACTCTGAAACGGGAAAACAAGAACTTACAACGTGAGATTGAAAAGCAATCAAATATTCCTGATGTTGCCCATTTAAAAAACAAACTAAAAATGTATTATTCATATTATTTATCGTTCTGCAGAGGAGATCTCAGATCTAACTGAACAGATTGGAGAGACGGGAAAAACTGTGCATGAACTGGAAAAGGCCAAAAAAATAGTGGAACAAGAGAAGAGCGATCTGCAGGCTGCCCTGGAAGAGGCTGAGGTATAGTAGTATTTTAGTAAGTCATTGGACAACCATCATATACTTTTTCCTTCTCTTATTCCTGATGTCTGTCTTCTATAGGGATCTCTGGAACATGAAGAATCAAAGATTCTTCGCATCCAGCTTGAGCTGAACCAGATTAAATCTGAGGTAGACAGGAAAATTGCAGAGAAAGATGAGGAGATTGAACAACTGAAGAGAAACAGCCAGAGAGTCATTGACACCATGCAGACCACATTAGACGCTGAGATCAGGAGCAGGAATGATGCCCTGAGACTGAAGAAGAAGATGGAAGGAGACCTGAATGAGCTGGAGATTCAGCTGAGCCATGCCAATCGTCAAGCCGCTGAGGCCCAGAAACAGCTCAGAAATGTGCAAACACAACTGAAGGTAATACTAGAGTAGTTAGAGGAAAACTTTTTATTTTGGAAAAACCCTTTATCAATAGGATAGGTAATAACTTGCTGATAGTTGGGGATCCCCTGCAATCCTGAGATCGGGGCTCTGCAGCCCCTTCTCGAATGGAGCAGAGGTGCACATGCTCATCCTACTATGTTCTTTGTCTTTGAGAGGGACGGAGAAAGATGAGTGCTGTACTTGCCTTTTTCCAGTATCCTCATTGAGAATGAATGAAGGTAAGGTCAAGAGTGCGCACCTCCACTCCATTCAGGATGTGGCTGCAGCGCCCCAATCTCAGTACAGCTGGATATGAATGGGAATACCTTGATTTTTTTGGAATAACATTTTAATTTAATTAAATGTCACTGGTGTATGGAGATTTGTTTTGTAAACACTAACCTGCTTCATTTACATATCATCTTTTTTTTACTCTAAAGGATGCTCAGCTCCAGCTTGATGATGCCCTCAGGAGCCAGGAAGACCTAAAAGAACAAGTGACAGTTGTGGAACGTAGGAATAACCTGCAACAGTCCGAAATTGAGGAGATGCGTTCTGCTCTGGAACAGACAGAAAGATCTCGCAAGGTGGCAGAGCAGGAACTTCTGGATTCTAGTGAACGCCTTCAGCTTCTCCACTCCCAAGTAAGATCTTTTACAAGGATGATATTCCTGGAAGAAACATCGAATGTGAGACCAAGGACCATAAGATGCATGCTTCTTTTCCTTAGAACACAAGCCTTATCAACACCAAGAAGAAGTTAGAGAATGATGCCAGTCAACTCCAGAGTGAAGTTGAGGAAGCAGTCCAAGAAGCCAGAAATGCAGAAGAAAAAGCCAAGAAGGCGATCACTGATGTATGTATTATGCTCTTATTTATCATAATTTATTGTTAAAGTAATAGAAATGCTGTAAGTGGAGGTATGGATAAATGTTTATAAATGTATAATTTTGCAGGCTGCTATGATGGCAGAAGAACTGAAGAAGGAGCAGGACACCAGCGCTCACTTAGAGAGGATGAAGAAGAACCTTGATCAGACAGTGAAGGATCTTCAGCACCGTCTGGATGAGGCAGAACAGCTGGCACTGAAGGGTGGCAAGAAACAGCTCCAGAAACTGGAAACCAGGGTCAGCCAATATGTTATTACTCATTATGCAAACAAATGTCCCTTATTTATTCAGATATGTTCATTTTTATAGTAATTTCCCTGACACTCATTTGTATACATATAACTTTGCTTTCTTCATATACGAATACCTGAAAAATATTCATTGTGGTATCCTGGGATAGAACAAACCCAATACACTGAGGAGGATAGGTTATATAGACCCTATATAGACTTCCTGTGCTTTCACAGTGTATAGATCTTATGACAAGGTGATCTCTTCTGTTCTAGGTGCGTGAGCTAGAAAATGAGCTTGATGCTGAACAGAAACGCTCTACTGAATCCATCAAAGGCATTCGTAAATACGAGAGACGTGTAAAGGAGATAACCTACCAGGTACAGACATAGAGCTCCGAGGAATAATCAAGAGGTGACCACATCTCTTCCAGTAAAGTAAAATGTATCTAATTTTGTCATCAGAGTGAAGAGGACAGGAAGAATGTCTTGAGACTTCAGGATCTGGTGGACAAGCTGCAGCTGAAGGTCAAGGCTTACAAGCGGCAGGCTGAGGAATCTGTAAGTCGATCAGATGAAGGCTATTATTTGCACATTGTCTACATTCCAATTTATATATCCTTCGACGCGCACCTCACATTTCCCCTTAAACTTTTCCATAGTTTTTATGAGCTAAGGATCTTAATTTAGAGTAGCTTTCTTAGGATGAATACAGTCTAGTTACATAGTAAAATGAAGATTATAACATTTTAGGGACTCCATATGAACCTTGCAGATCTAGCACTAAATCACAAACATCCCTAGGATCTCAACCTGTGGTACATGGATCCCTGGGAGTACACTGTGTTTCATAGGGGGTACTCACATTGTCATCATGCTGTACTTTTAATAGGTACTGTACACTGCTGGATCATCTCACTGGCAGTATTTGCTGCCATTTACAGTAGGGTGTACTAGGTTTTAAGACAACAAGAATCACTGTTTTTAATAGAAAAAAAAATAAAAGTGTAATGCAATTCTAATATCAATGAATTTTCTTTTCTTTTGGCCTAAAGGAGGAACAGGCTAATGCCCACCTGTCCCGCTTTAGAAAGGTCCAGCATGAGTTGGAGGAAGCTGAGGAAAGAGCGGATATTGCAGAGTCCCAAGTGAACAAACTCAGAGCAAAAAGCCGCGACATTAGTGGCAAGGTACAGGACAGTTTTGCTCATATTTCTATAATAAATGATTGTTTTGGATAACTGTTATAGTGCTAGAAACAAACCTATCTTATTGTTTCTTCTACAGAAGGGAGAAAGCGAGTGATCCCATCTTGAGTCTGAAGTCACTGGAGGAAAAAAAAGCAGAATGCAGTTTTTCTTCCTATGTGGGCATGTAAAATGACAATTCTGTAATGTATAAATAAAATGCAAGTGTTGAAACGCTGTCATTAGTGAATTAATTTAACCAACACCCTTTATGAGCACTGAGCAACCTTAGATAATCAGTAAAAGATTATTCTCAAAATAATGTTATCCTCTAGCCATAGGATAGGGAATAACTTGCTGATCGTAAGAACAGGCCCTGCCGATCCCAGTTGTGATCGGAGCAGAGGCGCATATGCTCATCCTCTACTCCATTCATTATGTTTGGGACTGCCGAAAATGTTGGGGCACTGTACTCTGCTTACACAATGAATGGAGCAGAGGCCGAGCATATGCACCTCTGCCTCAATCTAGGCTGGGCTCTGAAGAGCCCACTTTTGGGATCAGTGGGAGTCCAGCAGTCGGATCCCCAGTGATCAGCAAGCTATTACCTATCTTATGGCTAGGGAATAACCCTTTAATGATAACTTTTGTTTGCCAATTGCTCTTAAACTACAATAACAGATTTGTACCTGCAAGACATAGAGGATGGCTGACAAGTGGTTACATATATACTGTGATGAATTAAGATAATCTGGTAAAACAAAGCTCTTCAGACAATGTGGAGCTGCACACACAACCTCCAAGTTTGTTATCTAAACCTCTACAATCAGCAATCTCCACTTTTACCTAAGGAGTCATGAAGTTATTAACACATAAATGAAGGTGGGTACATAACCTCACCCTATCACAAGGTTAACCCTTAAGATGGCCACACACATCAGAGTAGGGTTAGCTGCACCCGCCGGTTTTGCCATGACCAGTGAAGGATATGGAGAATAGCTCTGTGCCGTAGGGTTTGAGTAATTACAGGAATAATGTGCTGACAACCCATTATTCAGGTATAGTCTTATGTTAGTGAGAACAATGGGGGTGAAGCAACATATCTGGAGAATTGGATTTTTGTACTTGGTGTAAAATCGCTTTCTCTTGGAATACATTGGAGATGAATCACGATCATAGGTACACGCCCTGCCACTAGGAGGTGAAAAATCATTGTCTCTGCCTCTCCTTTAACAATAGGCAATTAGTTCTGTGCTACCAGAAGGAGAGCAACTCTAAAAAAAATTTTTTAAAAGGAATCAACAGGACTTGAATCTGGGGAAGAAAAAACACAGGCCTTAGGCAACTAGAACTGACCCCAGGACTGGAGAACCAAGATAAGGTTGGAGCTATGTTTCCCAATATATTTAGCAAGAAAGTTTTATGACAAGTTCAAAAAGTCAATTTTCTCATTAATGGAGGCGTCCTATTTGCTGGTAAGAGTCTGCAGTTGCTCTTTTTGTCTGAATCCTAATAGTGTGCACACCGCATGCTGTCAGGAGGTTCTGGTATTACTGCCAAAAGTGGGCAGTCACATGACCGCAAGTATGAGATTAGCATAAATGTGGTCACACATCAACTAGACACACTCAGCCTCGCTCACTTCACTAGTAATGAGCAAAGATGGACATGTCTTGTGGGAATGTGGCCAATAGTAAGCAAATCTCATACATGCAGTCACAAGAGTGCCTGCTCTCAGCAGCAATACTGGAGAATCCTGACAGCGTGCCTCAGGAGGATGGGTGACCGGTGGAAATGTGCCTTGCACAGGGAGGTATACCAATGTGGAGTGCACGCTGTGACCTCCCTGGGCGGTGAAGAAAAAAAAATCTAAAATTTGCACAAGACCTAATGCACTCGTGTCTGCCTCCTATGACACTAGGCTAAAACTGGGTTGACCAGTGTTTGAGGACATGTAACAGACCACCAGGCCGAGCGAACACTTTGTATCACTGAATGTCAAGCCTTCTAGTGACAGGACGTGTACCCACCGTACTATGTCCCTCGATGCCACTAACGAGTACAGTATATATCATATGATCTGTAAATGATATTTTAATGTTCTGCTAAGTGTACTGTGAGCAATAATTAGGAATAAAGTATAATTATTTAGCTTGGGGGGCGCTATCGTATTTCAGCCTAGAAAACAACATGCCAACTATATAAAGATGCTTTATAAAAGAATGACTTTTAGCAATGCTGGTTAACTTGCCACATTATGGGGGGCTCAAATGTGGCTTTAAAGTCCATACGAGAGCTATATATCATGCTCAGCCAGGACCAGAATTAAATACGCACACATACCAATACATTGGGCTTCACGGCAGCACATTTTATGTAGTCCGACTACGGCTGTGACACTACTGACCAACAGGCTCACATTTGAAGGAGTTATCCGGCGTTACTCCATTTTGCATAAGCAGCAATGATGTTAGGACCCCCGCACCCTTGCAGAGATGCGTGCACGTGTCCAGCTCATTACCTGATGACGGTGGCGATGTAGCGGCGGTCACCCCCTTAAAGAACACTTTTTACAAATTGAAATTATTAGTAAAATTGGCACCATAGATTTTCCTATTTTACCTTGTACCAACCATCTGGCTTTTACCTTACTATATAACAACCTTGGATCCAGACCTGGAACTGGCTGCTCTAGGCTAAAGAGCTACAGGAATCCTATTCCTAACACCTTCAATGCTTTTATGATAATCTCCTCTATACAAACAGCTGTATAATCTGCCAAGAAATATTTTACAATGACTGAAGGGCGCTGGACCCTTTGCGCCACCTTTGCAGCTATTCGAGAAGGAGGTTATTTGCCCGGCTGTGCCGCTGACACCCACTGTACACACACATGTCATAGTGAGGTTTGTCAGGATCTCTTGTTGCACCAGCCAAGTAGCGATCCGCAGCTGTCACCACAGATTAATAAAGTATCTGTGCAGAGACGGGACCCTGCTGTCCCGCACATCCGTCTCACAGAAAACAGCTATTTATATGCTTTCATCACGGCGACACTTAAGGAATGCGACTTCTTGTGACCGGCTCCTTTCACACCACATTTATTGGCTACATCAGAACAATATATTAATGAGAAGATAAGTGCTCAAAATCAGGGTTGCCAAACTTTTCAGGAATAGCATCCTTTAGCATCTCTTTGACAGGTTCGCATCTGGTTGTTGTGAAGAGTGGCCTAGGCCACGGTACTTTTCAATATCAGCGCCATATACATTTTCGGTTAAAATCCCACTGTACAAATAAATTCATACATTTTTTTTTTGGAAGTGCATTGAGGTGAAGGGTACATTGCTGGAAAAGGAAAAAAAAAAAAAAAAAAAAAAAACACTTTAAATCTCTTAGTTTGCGAGTGTGAACGAGCTGCGTGTGTCCGGAGCGTAAGTGCGAACGAAAGTAAGTGTGTGACTTGTTTTTCAGTGACTTTGGATTCAGGGAGTTTGGAAGGGAGGACTTAGGACTGAATTGCTGACTGTATTTCATTCTTTCTTTACTTTACTTTTTACTTAATTAATCCACCTGACCTACTTAGCTGATTCCCCCGTCCATACTTGATACTTAATTGATCCCCCGTCCATACTTAACTGATCCCCCGACGATATCTAATTGATACACTTGCACATCCCTAATTGATCCCCGTCCATACACCTATATATAAATAATTGTGTTTTGTACTTGTATATATATACTGACTGTATCCCCATATTTAGAATGACGTCCATGTTGGCCGGAGCCGTGCAGTGTACATCTTGTGCAATGTATGCATTCCGCGAGCAACCGCTCGAGGATCCATACTGCTGCGAGAGATGTGAGCATATCGTGCACTTGGAAGCCCAAATTCTGGATCTAAGTGCTCAGATAGCGGTACTGAGGAGCATCGACAACATGGAACAGAGTTTGCTGCTCACCGAGCTGACACTCAATGGGTCAATACTGGGGGTGGAGCATAGAGGGGAAGTGCAGGCTGAACAGGCAGGGAGCTGGATAACAGTTAGGAGGGATAGAGGGAAGAAGTATAGGAAGGCTGGTTCAGAACCGGCATTATTGGAGCACGACAGATCCTCTGACCGCCGGGGGAGTGTATGCTCCAGTAATGAGGGGGAGGGGGGAAGTGTAGGGCAGGCAAGACAGGTTCTGGTAGTGGGTGACTCTATTATTAGGGGGACAGACAGGGCAATCTGTCACAAAGACCGGGATCGCCGAACGGTGTGCTGCCTCCCTGGCGCTCGAGTCCGGCACATCGCGGATCGGATTGACAGGTTACTGGGTGGGGCTGGCGAAGACCCAGCGGTCATGGTCCACATCGGCACCAATGACAAAGTGAGTGGTAGATGGAGGGTCCTTAAAAATGATTTCAGGGACCTAGGTAGGAAGCTTAGGGCAAGGACCTCCAAGGTAGTTTTCTCAGAAATACTACCAATCCCGCGAGCCACACAGGAGCGCCAACGGGAGGTTAGGGAGGTGAATAAGTGGCTAAAGAGTTGGTGCAAGGCAGAACGGTTTGGGTTCAAGGAGAACTGGGCCGACTTCGCGGTCGGCTACAGGCTCTACCGTAGGGACGGGCTGCACCTCAATGGGGAGGGTGCAGCGGTGCTGGGGAAGAAGATGGCTAATAGGTTGGAGGAGTTTTTAAACTAGAGACGGGGGGGGGAAACCAAGGAAATAGGTGGGATGTGAGGCAAGCAAGGGGGAAGGGGAGAAGTGAATATAATGAGGGTGGAGAGGGGGGTGGGGATAGTACAGTTAGATCGTTAGAGAAGAATAGGATGCTAAATAACCCCAAAGTTTTATCTTGCATGCTGACCAACGCAAGAAGCCTGACCAATAAGGCGGATGAGCTGCGGGCGCTTATATCGGAGGAGAGGTATGACATCGTAGGTATAACAGAGACTTGGCTAGACGATAGCTACGACTGGGCGGTAAATTTATTAGATTATAGTTTATTTAGAAGGGACCGGAAACAGGGGAAAGGCGGAGGAGTCTGCTTATATGTAAAGTCATGTCTAAAACCCAGAGTAAGGGAAGATATAGGAGAGGGAGAAGAGGGGGTCGAGTCCATGTGGGTAGAGATAGAGGGGGCAAAAAATAATAATAAAATATTACTGGGGGTCTGCTATAAGCCACCAAATATAACAGAGGAGAATGAGAATCTGCTATTAGGACAAATAGACAAAGTAGCAAAACATAATGAAGTGATTGTTATGGGGGACTTCAACTACCCGGATATTGACTGGGAAACAGAAACCTGTAGAACTCAGAAAGGAAAAAGGTTCTTGACAAATATTAAGGATAATTATCTCTCCCAACTAGTGCAGGAACCAACGAGAGGGAAGGCCGTGTTGGACTTAATATTGACTAATAGGCCTGATAGAATAACTGAGGTACAGATAGGGGGGCACCTAGGTAATAGCGACCATAATATTATCGACTTCAAAATGCCCTTCAGTAGGGTTATCAATAAGGGAACAACAAAAACATTAAACTTTAGGAGGGCGAAGTTTGATCAGCTGAAAGAAAGCCTTCAACTTATTGACTGGGACAAAGTTCTTAATCAAAGGAATACGAATAGTAAATGGGAAACCTTCAACAGAATTCTGAATACTCAGTGCGAGAGGTATATACCGTATGGGAATAAAAGGGCCAGAAATAAGAGGAAACCAATATGGTTGAACAAGAACGTAAAAGGGGCGTTAAATAGCAAAAAAGAGGCATTCAAGAGATTAAAACAGGAAAACAGTAAGGAGGCACTAAAGTGTTACAAGGAAAAAACGAGAACCTGCAAAAAACAAATAAAAATAGCGAAGGAGGAAACAGAGAGACGTATTGCTAGGGAAAGTAGATCAAATCCCAAACTGTTCTTTACGTATATAAATAGTAAAAGGATTAAATCGGATAATATTGGACCGATAAAAAGTGAGGAAGGCAAAATCATAGAGAAAGATGAGGATAAAGCTAATCTATTAAATAATTTTTTTTCGACAACTTTCACAAAGGAAATCGAACTAACAGGAGAAATGAGAAGTGACAAGCTTAATCCTCCACTAAGTATGACAAATCTAATCCAAGCTGGGGTACAGAAACGCCTCAGTAACATTAAAATAAACAAATCACCAGGACCTGATGGCATACACCCACGGGTACTAAGGGAACTAAGTAATGTGATAGACAGACCGTTATATCTTATATTTAAGGACTCTGTTGAGACTGGGTCTGTGCCACTTGATTGGCGACAGGCGAATGTAGTGCCAATATTCAAAAAGGGAGTGAAAAGTGACGCCGGAAACTATCGGCCGGTGAGTCTGACGTCCGTTGTGGGCAAAATTTTTGAAAGCTTCATTAAAGAGGCAATTACGGAGCATCTTGATGCTAATAATCTTTTAATCCCGAACCAACATGGATTCATGAGGAATCGCTCCTGCCAAACAAACCTGATTGACTTCTACGAGGAGGTTAGCTCTCGAGTAGATCAGGGGGAACCAGTGGATGTCGTGTATCTCGACTTCTCAAAAGCGTTCGATAGCGTGCCACATAATAGGTTGGTATACAAAATGAGAATGATGGGGCTGGGGGAAAATGTCTGCAAGTGGGTAGCAAACTGGCTAAGGGATAGAAGGCAGAGGGTGGTTATAAATGGAATATACTCAGATTGGGTAAGCGTCACTAGTGGGGTACCACAGGGGTCTGTACTAGGCCCAATGTTATTTAATATCTTTATTAACGACAACGGGATAAATAGTAAAATATCAATATTTGCAGATGACACAAAGTTATGTAAAACAATTAATACAAAAGAGGACAGTGCAGACCTACAGAGGGATTTGGATAAGCTGGGTAGGTGGAGCATTAAATGGCAAATGAGGTTTAATAAGGAGAAATGTAAGGTCATACATATGGGAAGGAAAAATGGAAGTCACCAGTACTCACTGAATGGGAAATCATTGGGGAATTCAGAGATGGAGAAGGACTTGGGCATCTTGATTGATAGCAAACTAAATTGGAGTGCCCAAAGTCAGGCCGCTGCTGTAAGGGCAAACAGGGTAATGGGATGTATCAGAAGAGGTATAGCTGCAAAGGATGAGAACATTGTTCTTCCACTGTACAAAGCACTGGTCAGACCACACTTGGAATACTGTGCTCAGTTATGGGCCCCAATATATAGAAAGGATATAAACGAGCTTGAAAAGGTACAAAAGAGGGCAACAAAATTAATAAAGGGAATGGAGGGACTGCAATACCCAGAGAGGTTGGCAAAACTAGGACTATTCAGCCTGGAAAAGAGAAGGTTGAGGGGGGACATAATAAATGTGTACAAATATGTTAGGGGACAGTATAGAGACCTTGCCAGGGATTTGTTCAAAAGGAGGAATATTATGGTAACAAGAGGGCACTCACTAAGACTGGAAGAGAAAAGGTTTCAGCACCAGCATAGGAAGGGGTTCTTTACGGTAAGAGCAGTGAGAATATGGAATTCACTGAGTGAGGAGACGGTAATGTCGGATTCACTACACCAGTTCAAGCGGTGACTGGATGCATTTCTAGATACCAGGCAGATTTCAGCATATACTTAAAAATAAAATAAAATAGTAGGTTGATACAGGGATTTATTCTGACTACTGGTTTCAGAGTCGGGAGGGAATTTTTCCTCAGGTGAAGATTGGCCAAATCATTTGGGGTTTTTGCCCTCCTCTGGATCAACTTTAGCAATTACAGAACTAACAGGTCGAACTTGATGGACGCAAGTCTTTATTCGGCTTTACAAACTATGTTACTATACAGTTGAGTTTAGGAAGCAAAAAAAAATGCCACGACAATAGATTTATGTGGTTTGGAAGGGGGTCCTGTATCAGAGCAGCATTTGTTACTTCTACTAGAAATTCTATAAAATTATAAATTTTATCTCATGTCACCTTCCCCAATTTCTACATTTCAGCTTAACCTCCATTTGTAGACATGTATACACCAAGACATTCACAGGTATATATCATAAAGTAAGAGGTCTATATGATGGGGAATGACTAACAAAAATCATACCTTGCCCAATGACTTGCCTAGATGTGTAGTTACACTGATCACTTGTCTATTATCACATATGTTGTATCACACAAAATATGATACATTTGCATTTGAAATTGTGTAAAATAAAATATATATATTTGTTAAGGCATCACTTGGTGTGTTTGCTTCTTTCTGAGCATGTCCGATGCTAGTGGTCACACGCGCTCAGAAGCGCAGTCCCACCACCCAGCTCCTCTTGTACACAGCTCCCAGTATATTTTTACAGCCACAGTCTGGAAAACTACAATTTAGAGGTTTGTTGTTTTTTTTAAGAGCAACATATTTATACCGTTGTCACCGCTTATTAACCAACATTTGAAATAATGAAAAATAGGATCACAAAATAGATGTGAGGTGTTCTTTCTATTCATTATGATTGTTTTCCATATGTTTGCATTTTATAAGCAAGGATAAAAAAATAAATGAAAAATTAGCTCCATGAAAACTAGTCCCATAAAAGAATACTATAAATTCCTGAAAGTCAGGAGAACTATCCCTTGGTAGCCAAAGACCACAGTTAAAAAATACTTTCACAGGCAATAAGGATGAAAAGAGCATCAGAAGCAGTCGGGTCCTGAACCAACAGCTGAGAAGCCAATGTACAAGACTCAGCACCTGCTTGTGAATTTCAGAGCGGCTTGCTTCCTCTAAGGCTATGTTCACATGGAATTTTTTTTTGAGTGGATTGACTCCAAAATCACTTAAAAAAATGCTTGGAAAACTCCAGCTATTCATTTGTATGAGAAATCCACTGTGCTGTTCATATGAGGAGATTTTTAAACAAGTGGTGGGAAGAAAAAGTTCATGTCACTTCTTTGGTGCCGTGATTGATGGAGTCTGCTTTAAACTAGACACTGTCAGATCAAAAAGCTGCAAAATAGCACTTCAAGAAAAAAAAAAACTTCCAAAACCTCTTCAGCAAATAAAAATCTCCAAAAACAAGCTTAACCTCATGCGATTCTGCTTTAAAAAAAAAAAAAAAAAAAAAAAAAATTTTTGAACTTGTTAAAAAAGCGATGAACTCCTGGATGTACTGATTCACACACTCGCACAAATGTTTTTCCGTGTCATGTGCGATCCATTGTGAACATGGACCGAAAATACATTTATCTGACCAATTGTTCACAATGTACAAGTTCACACGCTCTATTTTCAGATCAGACCTCCGGTCCATGTGATAAGAGATCGCAGCATGTCCTTAAATCGGGCCAAACTAGTTCATGTAATTAGTAGACAGCTCCTGCATCCATCCACTATTGATTCAGCGGTCAGATTTGGAGCAGTTTTTCAAGCAAAAATGCCTCAAGAATCAATATGTTGCTTCTTTTTCAACATGGAATAGAAAAGCATTATGTGGGTGTAGTACTAATATTCTTACTCTCTGGATTTAGAGTTGCAGTTAATAATTGAGCACATATTTAGTATTATTTGCAATGGTAACTTCACACATACTGATGCTGCAAATAAAACAAGCACAAACTAGATTACCAGTAAGCACCCAGCGAAAAAAAAACTCAAAAATCAGTTCATGTTGATGACCACAAAGACCTGACGATTACAATGAACCACGGAGACTAAATCCGTACTAATGATGTTATGATGTGACACATCTGCCATGAAAACTAAATATCAATCAAGTAATAACATAAATTTATATATTACCGTAGGTACTAAATACAGAAAAACACAATGAAAAGCTTGATATCAAAAACCGAAAATAAAAAATTTAGAAGAATATTTATAACTGGTGATTGCAGGAACTTTTTTTAGATAGGTTTCAAAACAATTGGAGCATTTATACAAAAAATGTATGAAGCAAATAGCGTATAAAAGCATGGATTAATAAAACTGATGATAAAATGACTAGAAGTGATGGATCAGTTCCTAGATTTCTTATTTTAAATATAAAACCTGTTTCGATATCAAGGGTGTGAACAGAGAGCAATGACTCACTAATACTACAGATGCTGCTTCTGGAAGCTTGAATACACAGTACATCACCAACGATTGATATCTACCATGATAATACAGGAATAATGCAGTATATTCCCTTAATACTCACATATTCCCACCTGCGTCTGCCGGGTCTGAATTCGTACTATATTAAAGACAAGATATGATGATGAACAAGAGGGCGCAGAATTGTGTTTACCGGGGCTCCAAACAAGGTCTTAGAAATGTGCAGGCTGTGAACTTTTTTAGGATATGGTTTCACAATCCGTAGGACAGAATACCAAAGGTCGCTTTATAAGGATCCTCAATAGGAAGGTCCTGTTCATGCTACACAAGAGATTAAAATCTTGCTGAACTCATCATCTATTGCTTTACGCTTCCATGGACATAGGCTCAGGTTTCCCCCACATATCTTAATGCATGTCTAATGCAGCGTTTTAGGGAAGTGTGGCCGCTCTCAGTCACTGTCTTCAGCTGTGCTACTTTAGGAAACTCATTAATTCAATAATCCAGAACTAGAATGGACAACATTACACTTAACATGTGTTGGAAACTGAATAGTTTCTATATAAAATGGCGACATCAAGATGACAAGCGCTGAGGAGCTGCCAACCTTGAACACTCCGAGAGGTCATTATTGTAATAAGATACCAATAATTATGCTTAATAGCGCAGTGGATAGAGATGTACACTTATTGGTCATGACGCTACAGCCACCTGCCTAATATTGTGTAAGACCCTCTTTCTGACCTATGAAATTATGGACTCCGCAATACCTCTAAAGTGTCCGGTAGAGTTGATCAAAAACATTCATAGGACTCTGATCCTGTGGCCACTTAAGTAGTCAGTGTTCACTGGGCCAGAGCCCTGGGACCTTCTCCTACCTGCCAGCATCCCCCAATAACTCTTCTGATTAACCTGCCCTGTGCAACATCAGTAGCCCAGCGTAATGTGACCATTTTGTGCCGCGTTTACTAATCAGAAGAGGTGCTGGGGATACCGGCAGGCAGGAGGAGGATCGCAGGGCTCTAGTTCAATGGTCTACCAAAGTGGCTGCTGGAACAGGATCCTGGGAATCATTTTGCTCAACTCTAATGTACACTGTACAAAACATTAAAACCACCTGGCTAATATTGTGTAGGACCCCCTCTCTGACCCACAAAGGCATGGTTGTACAAGACCTATGAAGGTCTCCTGTGGTATCTGGATCAAAAATTAGTAGAAGATCATTTAATCCCAGTAAGTTGCTCAATGCAGCCTCTAGGGGTTGGACTTATTTTTTATCACATCTGAAGATCTATCGAATTGGGATCTGTGAATCTGGAAAAAAATCACCATCCCAATCGTATTATGTTCTTCAGACCATTCCTGATCTATTAGGAAAAACTGCTGTGATGGGAAGGGGGACTTGATCTGTCCAGTGTTTAGGTAGGTTGCTCATGTCACATCCTTATTAAAAGCAGGACCAATGTTATTCAACAGAACAGTACCCAGAGCATCACATGGCCACTGACAGCTTGCCTTCTTCCCAAAGTGCATCCTGGTGAAAACTCTTCCCTAGGTAAATTACATGTCTGGTCATCCTCATCTTGTAAAATGTGACTTATGCTCCAGTTCTTCTGCCTTCTTCCATTGCTCCATGGTCTAGTCCTGATGCTTACATGCTCATCAGAGGAGCTTCTGGAGGTACTGTGACGGTTCAGAGAGTACAGAGCCTCATACACAAACTGCATTTCATGAGACTATTCCATTATAGCTGTGATACTGTGCATGCTCTGACACTTTTCTATCATAGCTGCAATGCTCTGCCGGTCCTGACATCTTTCTATCATAGCTGTGATGCTCTGAGTGATCGGACACCTTTTGCTATCTTACCTTGTATCACATTCGGTAAATACTAACAACTGCATTATTGTGAACTCCCCACAAGACCTGCCATTTTCATGATGTTCTGACCCAGTCATTGAGCCATAAAATATTGGCCTATGTCAAAGTCGCTGAAATCATTACAATTTCCCAAGACAGTTCTCCTGCTGCTAAATATATCCCACCCCTAGTCAGGTGCCATTGTATTGTTATTCACTTTACCTGGATTTAAAGGGGTTGTCCACTACTCGGACAACCCATTTTCAATCACTATATTCCCTACTTATAAAATAATAACAGCTATAGTCCGGTGCCAGCGCCATCAGCACTGGCTCTCCCGGGGCTCACATGGCATTGTTATGTCACGTGATCCCTGTGGCCAGTTAGTGGCCATTTCATTCTCCTTGCCTTCGGGCAAATCAGACATCCAGAGGAAGTGAGAGATCAGCTGCAGGTCTGGGAGACCCAGTGCCAACACTAGCGCCGGCACCGGAGGAAAGTATAGCTGTTATTATTTTATAAGAGGGGAACATAGTGATTGATAAAGGAGCTGTCCGAGTAGGGGACAACCCATTTAATGCTATGGCTCATCAGTGTTCTTGGTATACATAGCCATAGAGACAAATGTGTGGTCATTTACCATCTTGTGATGGTCACTTGGACATGTCAGAAGATGTTATCATGGAGGTTCAGAAGTTGAAGACCCCACCATTGCTACAATGATAGGGCTGCAGAATTCTGAGAGAAGGGCCCCCAGAGGCCTAAAGACAACGGCCAGCATTTAATAAGACGGGCATACATCAGCAAACAAAGTACACAAGTTGGAGTGATTGAGCCAAATTTATATATAAAAAAAAAGCCTTTTAATAACTTTGTGGAACTTTGACTTCTTCTGGTGGGGAGAGGGCAGTTTTTGGTAAAATCTGTCCTGTTGTCTAGAGGACCACAGAAGTTTTAAAACTAGAATTTGCCTTTTTAAAAGGGTTGTCCAGGCAGAGAACAGAATTGTTGAATTGTGACAGTGTGCAATGTGCATTCACGATCCCTCTGTATTCCTCATGCCCGTGGGCAGTCATGTGGCTATATACTGTATATGCGATTTGCAGACTTACAGTCACGTGCCAACTAGTCTAATGTGACTCCTTAAGTGAAAAAAGAAATCACTATGTGGCTTGCTGATATGAAGAAACACTTGTACCAGGAATCCACTAGGAGTGACACTGACATCTACTCAGAACTACTTTGATTTTATAAATTTAGGACTTGTCTACGAAAACAGTGACCTTCAGCGCTTCTCATGGCATTTTCTACAAGTTGTTTGGTGGACGATAAGACATTCTTCTCCAATAGTATTAATAGTGTGTTAGTGGTCTGAATCTAACCTTCAAGAACTTTGGCAAATATCTATTGTTTTACTGAAAATAGCAGCACCCACCATGAGCCCATCATACGGAGACATGGCCAAAAAGATATATATAAGGGTATCTAACATCTAACAGCATGGAATAGATAGCATGTGTGTGCCTCACAGGTTAAAGGGTAATTATTGCTCGCTGCCTACACAAGTATTTTCACTGTATACTGAAGTAATGGCATACAGACTCCATCAAAAATTTCCTTTATACGAGATCATCCCGAATCATCTCTAAGATTCTATCATCTGCACAATATCTTAGAATACAATTTGTTTTATGTTTTTATCAATTGAAATTTTTGACATGACCAATTAGATTAGTTTGAGTGATTACTACAGTTTGAAAAACCCCATTGGTAATCTTGACTAGCTTGTTGTATTGTACCGATTCATTTCAGAACTGATGTCAATCACACCCTGCCTGTGTAGATATCCTGTTGTCCAATAAATATTCAATGCAATAATACCAGAACTCATTATTAAATTCCAGAATTTAATAATGATCTTCTCAGTCCAGAAGATGCTGGCGTTAGACTGTGCAGCTGCTTCTATACTACATAGGAGGGACTAGAAGCTCATCTCAGCTGAACGGATCACTCTTACTGCCATTTTGTAACCTTCGGCCCTGATTCATCATTTGCGTATTCTTTTAAATCACTTTACTTTTTTGTTTTGTGATATTAGTTGGCATTTTTGGTGCAAAATTCTTTCAAATAGAACACGCACAAAGTCTAAAATGGTCTTTTTTTCTACCTTGAACTGCTTTTGGGACTTCTTGTTTCCAAAAGTAACAAGTTTTGTAAAATGGAGCAAAAACTGTCCCAAAATACCAGTAAACTGCAATATACATGATGTGGGACTGGAGTGGAGCTGCGCCATGTAAAAAGTCACAATTGATGAATTAGTTGAAGACATCTCATATCGTAAAACACAAAGCAGATAACAGGAGAGCCTTTATAAAATAGACTTAAAAAAGGTGCAAATAAAATAATCAATTGGGTACAAATAAAAAACAGGCACAAAACTAGCCAAATAAACAGGTGCAAAGGCAATGATGAATCAGGGCTTTTATTTTGTATTAGCTCTCTATTCTTGTCTGTAAATCTTTTACTAACTAGTATAACTAGTAGTACCAAATTGTGCTGTGCAACGGACTATGATAAAATTATACTTACAGAATAAACCTGATGGATTCCAGGTGTCATCTGCGCTCTAAACACAGGAGAGAGAGACACATATTGCTTTAAAATTGGTGAAATGTAAGATGTCTTTGTTGTCAATCAGAATAAAGACCAGTGCTGTTATGATATAGACATACAGATAAATATGAGATGGATAGATATTCGATAAATAATTTCAAAGTCATGAAAATACAGAAAAATCTTTAAATGAGAAGGTGTGTCCAAACTTTTGGTCTGTACTATATATATATATATATATATATATATATATATATATATATATATATATATATATATGTATTTTTGCACACTTTTATTCCAGGGTGCAGCCAGGCCCATCAGTGCGGGCATTGTAAACTAGTGTGTCTGTTCCCAGGGGGTGCACTTGGATAGTACCGGGCAGCCCGCCTAGTCTAATAGTATGGGCGTAACTAATAGGCTGTAAGCCGGATACTGTGCACTACCCTAGTGTGAACAGCACCCTATACAAGCCATTTTTTGTGCAATTCAAATACTAAGCAGTCACCTCCTCCATGAAATGGTAGGTTGTGAGTGATTGTCTCATCAGTATTTTGCACCTGTATAGCCGCCATCTTTATGTGGGTCTGCTGCATCCTGGTAGTGCATTTGGCTTTGAAGATCTGGGCAGGTAAACATTGCTGCCCTTTTTTGCTGTTTTTTCTTGAGTCAATAAAATACCCCTACTTTTTATATATTTATAGTGCTGCCTCTTTTATATTTAGTAGATATCTAATCAGGTAAATAATATGGGAAAGATATCAGATACATAAATGAACTGATAATAGATAAATATGAGCTAGAAATATATGATTGATAGATAGATACAGTAGATAGATAGATAGATAGATAGATACCGTAGATATAGCTATTAGATGGCTATGACTCAGACAGATAGCTGTATTATTTGCAGGCTCCTTCTCTGAGCACTTAGTTCTTACAATTTGGTGACAGCCAAGTGTGTAGATAACACAAAAGGACAGACAGATGCCTGAGAAATGTTCAGTTATTTTTACTTGTGAAGAACAGAAAGTGTTGGGTTTCTATGGACAGTTATGGGGATGGAGTCATTCCTTACCAGGAGTGCAGTTATGCTGAGGGAGCAGAAAGTTCTGTATATAAACCCTCCAGTCGGCTCCTTACTCGTAACCTCTTGGTAAGTTCTGGCTTCACTGACTTAAGACTGGGATACAAGCTGCAGTCCATTCACTTCTATAACTTGATTTTATTTTCATTTCTTTCAAGGGGCAGAGAAGATCATTTCATCAAGAGCAGCACTAACAGGTAAGTCTCTGTATTAACAAAGCAAGCTAATTTCACACTTACCTATTAATCAATTGTATTCTGTTCTTCACATAAAACATTAATCTCATTTACATCCATGTCTAAGGCTGGAAGAACACATGCAGTTTTTCAGATTTTTTTTTTTTTTAGCCAATGTCAGAAGTGGATCCAGAGGGAATGAGAATTACATATCCTTCTTTTCTTTTTCCCATTATGTCTGAATACATTTCTGGTATTCGTTTAAAAAAAAACTGCACCAAAATCTTTGTGCGATTGGAGCTTTAAGTAGCTCTGGGCGACTAACACATTGATAAATGTAATTTTCTAATGCAACATATTTAGTAGTATTATGTGCTCACCTAGGGATGTGGGCTGTATGTAGGAATCCCATACACACCTGACAACATGTCGCCATGCAGTCCTTAAGTACTGAAGTCTCTGAGACTTTGGCTGCAGGACAGTATGTGGCCAGGAGAGCTCCTTCCTTCTACCTGTGAAGTTTAGGTAGACGCATTATGTTTAATAACACATTTGTCAATGTAGCAGCAGATATCGTTACAATACTCACTGACTTCATTGTGTGCACCACTTTCATGTACACGTCTCTATAGGTATGTATGTAAATGCCCTACCCCACACACACGCAGGTGAATTTCAGCATGATCTATATTATCAAATTTAAAAAAATTGTGGTTTAAGAAGCTAATTCTCCCCTTATAGCCGTCTTAGTAAATAGAGTGGGATTTCCTCTTCAGGACCTTGATGCTTTAATAAATAAGATATATACAAAGAAAGTCCAGCTTGTCACTACAGTGATTAATGTAAACTGTGTAATGCTTGATGTCACCTGTTGGGGGTGCTACAGAGAAAGTGAACCCTTGCTGCCAAAATCTTCCACAGATTACACCCGATTGTGGAGAGTCGCAGCTGCAGGGACTCTGAGAACAGCTGATCAATGGGTGACACTTTGCTTTATTGCTATAAACTACTAAATCTCCTGCCATAATTTCATTTGGATCACACAAATAGATTTGAAACAGTTTCTGTAAAAAAAACTTCATGCTTTGTATTGAATTTCCTTTGCAAACATGACACCATCTTTATCAGGCTGACGAAAAGAGTATATATTTTTATATTTCCAACAGACTGCCTCAACCATGTCGGGAGATGGTGAAATGTCGGTTTTTGGGCCAGCCGCACCCTTCCTGCGGAAATCAGAAAAAGAAAGATTGGAGGCACAGAACAAACCATTTGATGCCAAGAACAATTGCTTTGTGGATGATGCCAAAGAACTGTACGTGAAAGGTCTCATCACCGCTCGCGACAGTGGCAAAGTCACAGTGAAGACCGATGATGGGAAGGTGAACATTACTATCATTCATTTGTTACATAAGGGAAAGTTTACTATCATTAACATAAAATAAATAGTTGGCTATGGGTAGAGAATACTTTCAATCTCCTAACATTAACTAAGGGTCGGTGGCAAATTACAAGTAAATCACTGAAATGTTCAACTAAACCAAGCCTCTTATTCTTTCCAGGATGTAACCGTTAAAGACAGCCAGGTTTACCCCCAGAATCCTCCCAAGTTTGATAAAATTGAGGATATGGCAATGATGACTCACCTGAACGAGGCGTCTGTGCTCTACAACCTCAAAGAGCGTTACGCAGCCTGGATGATCTATGTAAGCCTTCTATCTTTTTGCTATTTGTAAATATCACAAAACTAAAAGGTAGAAATACAAAACCTTAAAAGACATCTTTCTACACTGCTGGCCCTTGACTTAGCAATATATCTTTTTCTGGTTAACCTAAGTTTATGATTAAATCATTTCTGGTATAGCACATATTTGGAACTATTACCTTTACCCTGTAATTCCAGACCTACTCCGGCCTTTTCTGTGTCACTGTCAACCCCTACAAGTGGCTGCCAGTGTACAACCCCGAAGTTGTTGCTGGATACAGAGGAAAGAAGCGTATGGAAGCGCCACCACACATCTTCTCCATCTCTGATAACGCTTATCAGTTCATGTTAACAGGTAATTAAATACAAGTCGTTGCAATAATGATTGCATTGTCTTTCTCACAGTAAATGGGCAGTTGAAGAAAAAGTATAAAAACGTGTGAACTGTACAGAAACTCATGGTAAAAGCATTGAATAAATATGCGTTTTTTGTTTTTGCTTTTCAGATCGTGAAAACCAGTCAATCCTGATTACGTAAGTAGTACAGTTTATAACTTACCGTAAGATAATACTGTGACTAAACTACGAAGGGCCCAGCTCCCAAAACACAGTGAAGGCATAGTGACAAGGGGCAATCAGACTGTATATTCAGTGGATCATTGTTGTATAGGCTGGGAAAGCTCCTGCCATGTCTGTCTAGTCCATCTGCAGGTCCCCACTCACCATGAGTGTCCTTTGACCTCCACCAAGCAAGTGTAGCTTTTTATTTTTGTGATATAGAATAGCATACTCAAATCTGCCATTCTATACGTGTGCACATTTTATCCTGAGATCCTATATAGTGAAAAATTTCCTGATGTTTACCCCGATGTGTACGACAAATGCAGCAAGAATTCGTCCCACCTGGAGTATTGATCACATTTATTTTCTAGCTTCAAAAACCTTTCACTGAGGAAATCACGGTCCTAACCAATGATCTCCATTTTCCACCCTAGCGGAGAATCTGGTGCTGGAAAGACTGTAAACACCAAGCGTGTCATCCAATACTTTGCAACAATTGCAGCTGTTGCTAGTGATTCACAAAAGAAGAAGGAGTCAAGCAACAAGCTGCAGGTAAACTTTGGATAATGAGTAACATGAATATCTAACAATACAGATTCCTGTATACTGCATTACATCACTTCTTGGTGTGGGAATACATCACATATTGTGTATTTTAGGGAACACTGGAAGATCAAATCATCCAGGCCAACCCCCTGCTGGAAGCCTTTGGAAATGCCAAAACTGTGAGAAATGACAACTCCTCTCGTTTTGTAAGTAGCAAAGCTGTTTTAGACTACATATACTTTACTTGTTTTATAAGAAAATAAGTCCTTTACTGAAGTTCCATATATACACAATCCTTAGGGTAAATTCATCAGAATCCATTTTGGAACAACAGGAAAACTGGCTTCCGCTGATATTGAGGCTTGTAAGTCTTAGATTAAAGACTTTAGTCATCTAGTATGTGTCTTCTTACTATCACTGACCTGTAATATCACTCATCTACAGACCTGCTGGAAAAGTCCAGAGTAACCTTCCAGCTTTCAGCAGAAAGGAGCTACCACATCTTCTACCAAATCCAGACGAACAAGAGGCCGGAAGTTGTTGGTGAGTAATTTTAGATTCATTGGTTCAAATTGGAGGTTGACAGTGAGTTGTGGATTTATAGCAAACACCACTTCTTCCTAGAAATGCTTCTCATTACTACAAACCCATACGACTACCCCTCCATCAGCCAAGGTGAAATTTCTGTGAAGAGCATTGATGATGTAGAGGAGTTTATGGCCACAGACGTAAGATATTTTCCTAAGAACCTACTTAGTGCTGTAATCTTTAGTTTTTTTTTAAGGCTTGAGCATATAATGACACATATTAAATATATATATATATATACACCACAGAGCGCCATCGATATCCTGGGCTTCACACCAGATGAAAAGAATGGCATCTACAAGATGACTGGCGCAGTCATGCACCACGGTAACATGAAATTCAAGCAAAAGCAAAGAGAGGAGCAGGCTGAACCCGATGGCACAGAAGGTATAGTAAATAATAATATACAAGGCTTCTGTAGATTGTTAGATTCAGAGAATATAAATGATCATTTCTGCTTCCTTAGTTGCTGATAAAATTGGCTACCTGATGGGTCTGAACTCTGCTGATCTTCAGAAGGCTTTGTGCTACCCAAGGGTCAAAGTCGGAAATGAATTTGTCACCAAGGGACAAACCGTTCAACAGGTAAAAATCAATATTAGATCTGTACGACTTTCTAGGAGAAATGTGAGGACACATCTAAGAAGAGAATTTGATGTTTTTTCTCCTTAGGTTTACAATTCCATTGGTGCCCTCACCAAGTCAGTTTATGAGAAGCTTTTCTTCTGGATGGTCGCACGTATCAACCAGCAGCTGGACACTAAACTGCCAAGACAGTACTTCATCGGTGTGCTGGATATTGCTGGATTTGAGATCTTTGATGTGAGTAAAAGTGTGATTATATAAATGAACTGTTGGTCTTTTCTTTTGCTAAATTTTCATACTCATTGACTTTTCCAGTACAACAGTCTAGAGCAGCTCTGCATTAACTTCACCAATGAGAAATTACAGCAGTTCTTCAACCATCACATGTTTGTCCTGGAACAAGAAGAGTACAAGAAGGAAGGAATTGATTGGGAATTCATTGACTTCGGTATGGATCTGGCTGCTTGCATTGAGCTCATTGAGAAGGTTGGTACCAGCTTTACCTATTCATTGCTTAAAAAAACAACATAAGAAATCCGAGCTTAATGACTATCACTTTCTGCATATAGCCCATGGGTATCTTCTCAATCCTGGAGGAAGAGTGCATGTTCCCCAAAGCTACTGACACATCCTTCAAGAACAAGCTCTATGACCAGCATCTTGGAAAGTGCAAGAACTTTGAGAAGCCCAAGCCTGGTAAAGGAAAGGCAGAAGCTCACTTCTCCTTGGTGCATTATGCTGGTACTGTGGATTACAACATCTCTGGCTGGCTGGACAAGAACAAGGACCCACTGAACGAGACTGTTGTTGGCCTCTACCAAAAATCTTCAATAAAACTCTTATCTTTCCTATATTCCAGCTACGCCGGAACTGATGGCAAGTTGGCAACTGATAGAAGCAGTTCTTGGAGAGGTTATATCTTCTATAATTCTTTTTTTATTTAAAAATTATTTTATAGCTCCTGATGCTGGAGGAAAAGGTGGAAAGAAAAAGAAGGGCTCATCTTTCCAGACTGTCTCTGCTCTCTTCAGAGTAAGCTCATCCACAACCTGAGATGTTTTCCTAACATGTAGAAACATGTGGATTTCTGTAACAAGTCAGTTTTCGTATTCCATAGGAAAATCTGAACAAGCTTATGACTAACCTGAGGAGCACCCATCCTCATTTTGTGCGTTGTCTGATTCCCAATGAGACCAAGACTCCAGGTAAAATCACTTCCAATATCTATTACAAAAAAATAGTTAAAGATTAGAATTTTTTTAATGGTATATTCTGTTTTCATCCAGGTATCATGGAGAATCATCTGATCATCCACCAACTGAGATGTAATGGTGTGCTGGAGGGTATAAGAATCTGCAGAAAGGGCTTCCCCAGCAGAATCCTCTATGGTGACTTCAAGCAACGGTAAATACTTGATCATATCCTGTAGTTACTCAATCCAATCAAAGGTTTGTCCCAGCTGGACAATCCCTTTTTAAATTCAAGCTGCCCCACACCTACTATTTATTTAATTTTCACCTGTTATCATCTGAGAGATGCTCCTTGTGGCCTCTAGAAATGCAGCATAACTTGGACCCTATTGAAATAAATGCATATAAATCTTGTAATAGTGGGTTTTGTTCCGAATACCGGAGCTGAGATGCTCTTTGTAGTGTGTGTCTGGTCTAACTCATACCATGGAGGTTGCAAAAAAAAGAAGTGGTGGTACTACCCTTCTAAATATCTTCTAGAGTTTTGTTGAAATTTCTGTAACACCTCTTGTTGTAGTCTAACAGTTTTATTTTCCTATTGCCATCTTCAGTTATAAGGTCCTCAATGCTAGTGCAATCCCAGATGGACAATTCATTGACAGCAAGAAGGCCTCTGAGAAACTCCTTGGCTCTATTGATGTGGATCATACACAGTACAAGTTTGGACACACCAAGGTAAAGAAATACTTTTTGGAATAGTAGACATAATTAGGCCAATTTTATTTAAAGAAAGGAGATTATTAACTTTACATTCCAACAGGTTTTCTTCAAAGCTGGTCTACTGGGTACTCTGGAAGAAATGAGAGATGAAAAGTTGGCACAGCTCATCACTCGTACTCAGGCTTTGTGCAGAGGTTTCTTAATGAGAGTTGAATTCAAGAAAATGATGGAGAGAAGGTATTTAGCATTGAAACTTAAATAGATTTTTAAAAAATAAATATTGGCGATCATTTTTTATCTTATCAAGTGCATTTTTGATCCCTTAGGGAAGCAATCTTTGTTATCCAGTACAATATCAGGTCATTTATGAATGTTAAGCATTGGCCATGGATGAAGCTGTACTTCAAGATCAAACCTCTTCTGAAGAGTGCTGAGACTGAAAAGGAGATGGCTAACATGAAGGAAGAGTTTGAGAAGACCAAAGAAGCCCTTGCCAAGTCAGAAGCAAGAAGGAAAGAACTGGAAGAGAAAATGGTTGCTTTCCTGCAAGAAAAAAATGACTTAGTCCTGCAAGTGCAATCCGTAAGAAAAAAAAAAACACTAAACAAGTTAATCACTTCTTGATGTCATTTTTATGCAAGTCTTAAATCCTTTAATCCTTTATTTTTTACTTTTAAGGAAGGAGAAAGCTTGGCTGATGCAGAAGAGAGATGTGAAGGTCTCATTAAGAATAAAATCCAACTGGAAGCAAAGATTAAAGAAATAACAGAAAGGCTTGAAGATGAGGAGGAAAGTAATGCAGAACTGACTGCAAAGAAGAGGAAACTGGAAGATGAATGCTCAGAATTGAAGAAAGATATTGATGACTTAGAGCTTACTTTGGCCAAAGTTGAGAAGGAAAAGCATGCCACTGAAAACAAGGTAAATGATTTGACTAGTCTTCTATAGCAATGCCATTCAATTGCAAGAAATACAATTTTACAAAATAACTCATCCTTTATCTCTAGGTTAAAAACCTTACTGAAGAGTTGGCTGTATTGGATGAGAGCATCTCAAAGATTACCAAAGAGAAGAAAGCGCTCCAGGAGGCTCACCAGCAAACTCTTGATGACTTGCAGGCTGAGGAGGATAAAGTCAGCTCTCTGACCAAAGCTAAAACTAAACTTGAACAACAAGTTGACGATGTGAGTATTCTTATTGTAATCTATGAAATTTAATATAATAATCTCAAAAAATGCTTAATAATTTTACATCTTATTAGCTGGAAGGATCCTTGGAACAAGAGAAGAAGCTTCGTCTTGACCTTGAACGAGCCAAGAGAAAGCTTGAAGGTGATTTGAAGTTGTCTCAAGAAACAGTTATGGATCTTGAAAATGAGAAACAGCAAGCTGAAGAAAAACTTAAGAAGTTAGTATGTTTGTTCTAGTTTATCTTTAACAGGAAATGTTTTTGTTTTTTAAATGAATGTAACTTGTAAATGTCTGCAATTTACAAATACAGGAAGGACTTTGAAATAAGTCAGCTGCAAGGAAAGATTGAAGATGAGCAGTCCCTGGGTTCTCAGCTGCAGAAGAAGATCAAGGAGCTGCAGGTATCATTATATAGTGGGTCAGTCAGTAAAAGTATATGGCTCTAGATAAACAGGTAGAATGTAAAACAATCCATCCTTTCATACTAGGCCCGTATTGAAGAGTTGGAGGAGGAAATCGAAGCTGAGCGTACAGCTCGTGCAAAAGTTGAAAAACTGAGGGCTGACCTCTCTAGAGAACTTGAGGAGATCAGTGAAAGGCTTGAAGAAGCTGGAGGTGCAACCTCAGCTCAGGTTGAGTTGAATAAGAAACGTGAGGCAGAGTTTCAGAAACTGAGACGCGACTTGGAAGAGTCCACACTCCAGCATGAAGCCACCTCAGCTGCCCTGCGCAAGAAGCATGCCGACAGTGTTGCTGAACTTGGAGAACAGATTGATAATCTCCAGCGAGTTAAACAGAAGCTGGAGAAGGAGAAGAGTGAGCTGAAGATGGAAATTGACGACCTTGCTAGCAACTTAGAGAATGTCTCAAAATCAAAGGTACAAGAATTACCAACTGGAAACAAAATATTATTTTTGTGTAATAAACTCAGTACTGCTCACATTTTTTATCTGTAAAGGCCAACCTTGAAAAAGTGAGCCGCGTTCTAGAGGATCAGCACAGTGAACTTAAGTCTAAAAATGATGAGCACCAGCGTCTTATCAATGATGTCTCAGCCCAAAGAGCCCGTTTACAGACAGAAAATGGTGAGTATGTCAAAGACTTTTCAAACCTATACCTATTAATAATATTAATAGTTACATTTTAGATTTCATCTGTGTGTACATTTTATTTTCCTTGATTTGCTATGATGTGCTAAGGTAAAAGTTTCCACATTGGATTACATTGTGCTCTATATTACTGTGTTATTTCATATCATTAGGTGAGCTCTCCCGTCAATTAGAAGAAAAAGAAGCTCTGATTTCTCAGCTGACCAGAGGAAAACAAGGATTCACACAGCAGGTTGAAGAGCTCAAGAGGCAACTGGAGGAGGAAACCAAGGTACATATATGTACAATTACGTTTGTTAGACTACTATTCAAATATTAAAATGTTCCAGTCCAAATTTTTTTTTTTTCAAGCACCCACCCTGTATTGCATGTAAATAGCTTGTTTTCCGGTATTTCTAATTTCAATGCAGATTAACAAATTAAAATTATTTTTTACTACATACCAATAGGCCAAAAATGCACTTGCCCATGGTTTGCAATCAGCTCGCCATGACTGTGATTTGCTCCGTGAGCAATATGAGGAGGAGCAAGAGGCAAAAGCAGAACTTCAAAGATCTCTGTCCAAGGCCAATGGTGAAGTATCACAATGGAGAACCAAATATGAGACTGACGCCATTCAGCGCACAGAGGAATTGGAAGAGGCCAAGTAAGATTCTATGTAACAGATTATATGGATGATACAATAGATATGTATCTAAGGTAATTCATCTTCCAACTATTCACCTTCAGGAAGAAACTTGCGCAGCGTCTCCAGGATGCTGAGGAACAAGTAGAGGCTGTAAATTCCAAATGTGCCTCCCTGGAGAAGACCAAACAGAGGCTGCAGGCTGAAGTAGAGGACCTGATGGTTGATGTAGAAAGGGCAAATAGTGCAGCTGCTGCTTTAGATAAGAAGCAGAGGAACTTTGATAAGGTAAGGTCTGCATATAAAATTATTATGGTCAATAGAAGATAATCTTTGTTTGCTTTGGTATAACATAGGAAACATAAGACCATGACTTAATGGCTGTCTTTGTGCAGGTTCTTGTTGAATGGAAACAGAAATATGAAGAGGGTCAGGCTGAGTTGGAGGCAGTTCAGAAGGAAGCCCGTAGCCTGAGCACAGAGATCTTCAAGATGAAGAATGCCTATGAGGAAGCTTTAGAACAAGTTGAAACCTTGAAACGGGAGAACAAGAACTTGCAACGTAAGCACGTTACATTGCTTTATCTTTAATATAAGGCTAGTCATTAATGGTACCGATTACACGCACCCAACTATGGTCAAGACCAGTTCTCATAGAATTAACTTTTGCCTTTATTTTGCAGAGGAGATTTCAGATTTGACTGAACAGATTGCTGAGTCAGGCAAGTCCATCAATGAGCTGGAAAAATCCAGAAAGCAAGTAGAACAGGAGAAGAGTGACCTGCAAGCTGCCTTGGAGGAAGCAGAGGTGCGAAAACATGTTGTAAACTTGAAAACACAAATAAGTTTGTTAGGTGACCAAGATTATAAAAAGTCTGTTATGTCCTTATAGGGATCTCTGGAACATGAAGAAGCAAAGATCCTCCGCATCCAACTTGAGCTAAATCAAGTAAAATCTGAGGTAGACAGAAAAATTGCAGAGAAAGATGAGGAGATTGAACAACTGAAGAGAAACAGCCAGAGAGTCATTGACACCATGCAGACCACATTAGACGCTGAGATCAGGAGCAGGAATGATGCCCTGAGACTGAAGAAGAAGATGGAAGGAGACCTGAATGAGATGGAGATTCAGCTGAGCCATGCCAATCGTCAAGCCGCTGAGGCCCAGAAACAGCTCAGAAATGTGCAAACACAACTGAAGGTAATACTAGAAGTGGCAATGATATTATATTTGCACTTGTAAATTGATGTTCTGCACATCACTGGTGTATGCATCTTTGTCTAGTTGAAGACAGTTTTCTGCAGTCCTAGAACCAAGCTAACATTTAATCTACATAATATTTTCCTATAATTTTGTATTTAAGGATGCCCAACTCCAGCTTGATGATGCCATCAGGAGCCATGAAGATCTAAAAGAACAAGTGGCTGTTGTGGAACGTAGGAATAACCTGCAACAGGCAGAAATTGAGGAGATACGTTCTGCTCTGGAACAGACAGACAGGTCCCGTAAGGTGGCGGAGCAGGAACTTCTGGATGCAAGTGAACGCCTTCAACTTCTCCACTCCCAGGTGAGACCTTCTACAAGGATATTGGGCAATATATAAAATGTGGAGACAGAGGGTGATAATAGCTATGCTGCCCTCCCCACAGAACACAAGCCTAATTAACACCAAGAAGAAGTTGGAGAATGATGCCAGTCAACTACAGAATGAAGTTGAGGAAGCAGTCCAAGAAGCCAGAAATGCAGAAGAAAAAGCCAAAAAGGCGATCACTGATGTATGTATGAAACACTGTATAAACATATTCACCAGTATATGCTGTATAAAAAGTTCTAATTTCCTGGTTTCTATGTTTATAGGCTGCACTAATGGCAGAAGAACTGAAGAAGGAGCAGGACACCAGCGCCCACTTAGAGAGAATGAAGAAGAACCTAGAACAGACAGTGAAGGATCTTCAGCACCGTCTGGATGAAGCAGAACAGCTGGCACTGAAGGGTGGCAAGAAACAGCTCCAGAAACTGGAAGCTAGGGTAGGACTCATATAAGTCTCTTCAGCTTAGATATTTCAAACTTGAATAGCAATAGCTTTAAATATTCACTGTTGTCTCAGGTACGAGAATTAGAAAATGAGCTGGAAAATGAACAGAAGCGTGGTACAGAAGCAATTAAAGGAGTCCGCAAATATGAAAGAAGAGTGAAAGAACTTACTTACCAGGTAAAGTGTTCATTAGTTAATCCTTAAAGTCCACAAATAATGCTAAATGGCACTTCACACTGAATGAAAACAACCACAAACCCAGACTTAATATACCAAAGACTGAGTGCTGAAGAGATCCATAATATTAAAATCAATACTTTTATTGAAACATAAATGCTAAAAAAAACAATAAAAAAGCATAATGACATATAGGGGACGCTGAAGTGGCCAGTAAACAAATAATGTTCAGTATCCTAAAAGAAGGATATAGTTATATGAAAGGTTCTGGGATAATCAAAGTACTGTGACCCCCCACCTACAAGAATCAATGTGGCAAACCTTGAGGTATCACATACCAGGTAACAACAACAGACAAAAAAAAAGGTACAGTATTGGTATAGACAGACACCAAATTAATAAACTCACAAAATTTCTTTGGATATCTAATAATAATAACGATTATAATAATGGGGGCCCACCGATTCCGGAAATTAAGAATATAGCGATCAATAGATAGTGTCAGCCTGAAAAATTAAGGTAATAGCATGTGTTTAAAATAACTGCAAGGCTTATTAATGAAAGGATTATTTCCCACAATCAGAATAGATCAATGCAGAGAAGTGGTGCCAGAGTCCACTATACCTCTCAGAAAGCCCCTCATAGTAATGCAGGTGATGGAAAGCTTCTAGAAATGGTATGGGGACCTTTGGAGAAATGCGATGAATCCTCAAGGATCAGGAGTGACCAGCTCAGTGTCCCCTCACCCCGATGTGCGTTTTGCCGGCAGCTTCTTCCAGGGGCGTTCATCAGGCCATAGGTGATCCATAAGGTATTATTTGATTGCCTTTACTAAATGAATGCTTACTTTTTTGCAGACTGAAGAGGATAGAAAGAATGTCTTGAGACTTCAGGATCTGGTAGATAAGCTGCAGCTGAAGGTCAAGGCTTACAAGAGACAGGCTGAAGAATCCGTAAGTAGGGAAAAAAATTCTTGAATAATTAAATCGACCATGCAGGATCCTTTCAATGTGTATAACTGCTTTGAATGTTGCTTAGCTAACATAATATAGTTTTGTTGAATAACATGTCTTATCTTCTTGTAGGAGGAACAGGCTAATGCCCACCTGTCCCGCTTCAGGAAAGTCCAGCATGAGTTGGAGGAAGCTGAGGAAAGAGCTGATATTGCAGAGTCCCAAGTGAACAAACTCAGAGCAAAGAGCCGAGACATCGGTGGAAAGGTATAGGACATTCTATACACTTGTACATTATATATTGTTAAAGTTATCAACAGCAAATGTTTTTAAAGTGCTAATCTTCCTTATTATAACTTTTGGTATTTTCTTTGTCTTTGCAGAAAGAAAGTGAGGAATGAGAACTCATCCATAAGAGAAAATAATGAAATTTGCAAAATGTGAATTTTGTTCTTTTCTAAGTCCTACTCAAATCTCCCTCCCTTTACAAATAAATAATTTCTAGCTTTTCATAAATGTGTCAGTCTTCTTATTGTTTGTGTGTTATTATAATAGTAACATAAAAGTACTTTATTTTCCTATAATTGCTTGGGAATCATATGAAGTTTCAAGTGTAATAGAATGGATATACTGTAAAAAAAATGAAAATGTAAAATTAACAGAAGATTCAAAGAGCTAATGTAAGGAGGTAGAGGTGTTCCCCACATTCCCCCTTGAAGACACATGTATTGTTACAATGTATTTGGATGCACAATGCTATGTGTTTAGTGATGTGTGTTATTAGCAGTAGAGTTGTGTTTGTCCCCGCCACAGATAGTTGATAGGGACAGGTACAGTTTATGGTTGGGACTAGCCCAGAGTGCAAGGGGATAAAGTGAAGGGACAGAGGGAGATTCCTGTCAGGAAGGCACATAGGGCCTAGCCAGCAGCTAGAGCAGACCTTTGGTCTGATTAGTCAGTTGAGCCGCATGAATTGGGTGTCCCTAAAGTGAGGCAAGGGATAGCGTGATGCAGAGTTGAGACAAGGAAAAGTGTTAGGAGTGAGTCATTCTCCGGAGACTGGGTCTGGGGCATCAAGCCTTGCGGGATGGTAGGGAATTATCTAACAGTCAAATGACGGAGCAGCGCTGAGAAGGAAAGTGGGACGAAGAGAGAGTGCCTCATGCGGTAGTTTCAAGGCGTTGGCAAGCAGAGAATTTAGGCGATGGCCATAGTGGCACAAGTAACAAGGGGAAAAGGATGCGGAACCACAGGTTTAAAAATAGGACTCTCCTTTACTGGTGTTATGAGAGTGTACCACCTCACTCGGTAAAAATAGGTAACACACTAAAATCAGCAACTGATTCTACCAGTTACTGTACAGACTAGAGATCCTGATCTCAAAGTCCCTAGTGGTTCATGCATGAGCTGAGATAGTCCTAATCAGAGACTAGACCATGGCAACTTGAACCTATGCTGCAAGAAAGGCCGTCGGATGCTTTATGTTCCTTATAAATAACTGGAGGCCAGAGCAGAATGCAAATTACCTACAGAAAGGAAAGTGTGCTGAAATAGAAAGAGATCCCAGAGGGAGTAAAACAAACCATGAAATACAAAATAAAGGATTAAGTACGTACAGTTAGATAATAAGCAGCCTACTTCCAAAAAAGAAACAGAAGATAGGTGCAGGGTAACGAAAATAAACAGAAGATAGATAAACCCCAGCTCGTCCTTCACGGACTGGCTTAAATTACAGCAGTATGGCTGGACATCCAAATAAGACTATCACCAGCAGGAAATACCAGCAGGGGAAAAGTATATAAAGCCGCACCCGAAAGGTGATCGGGCAGAAAGATGAGAAAATGAAAACACCTGTTACCCTAAAAAGACTGAATGAAGGATAACAGAAATAAACAACCAGAGAAAAGGTGTATCTGCTGTGGCTCAGCAGACAGAGAAGCCGACCACAAAGCACAGGCTCAAGGGTTTGAAGGGCGTAGCGCTCCCATAGCCAAAGTTCACACACCCAGCCAGGACCCCCTTTTTCATGTAGCGTGCACGAGTACGTCACTCACCGCTACAGCCACACGCCACGTTACACAAGTACCATCTAATAGAAATTTACACCACATACATAATCTCATACTTATACTATTATTCACTTTCATTATTCTCCACCTATTATTCAATGTTTCCTTTTTCATATACACAGTAAAATGCATGGCTTTTACCATATATAGTTTTACAGAAAGTATCTAAATTAGAGATATATTAAATGTAAACAGTCTGCAAAATTAAGGATCAGTATGTAAACTAGTGAATAAACTGACAACTGTTAGAACCCTCCTGTTTGTTTTTTCCATCTTGTGTTTTGCGGTCACGTGACCATCTGCCTTTATATTCCAGCTCCGCCCTTCTGGCTGTGCTGGACTTCAGTGTTGTTGACTGTTTTTCTAGCCAGGTGCTTCGGTGCCTATCTCTGTCAGTTCGCTTGGTCCTTCTGGGACCTCTAGTACCTTTTTGTCTGTTTGTCTTTTTGTGTTCTGCAACAACTTCTCTGTTTAGGAGGTGTCCCATTTTTGTTCCAGTCCTTAGTTCTTTTAGGGACCCCTCCCCTTATGCTATAGGTTTTCGTTCAGACTAGCCGAGGACTAAGGCGGGCCAGTTCGCTAGGAACAGGCAGCCCGCTACATCATAGGGATTCAGCTTAGTCTTACTGTACGGACAGCTTTCCCCTATCTTTCCTTAGTACATATTGCAGATCATAACAGTAAGTCCAGTCTAAAAAACTAAAAGGAAAGAAATTCGGGGATCAGTATGGTTTCCGTCCAGGATTTGGCTCAACGCTTGCATGGATTGTCTCTGGAGGTGGCCGAGCTCCAGCAACACGTGAGTAGCTGTTCTGGAGCACATTTTGTGGAACCCAAGGTAGGACTGCCTGATGTTTTTTATGGTAAAAAGCAAGAATTTTTTTCCTTTAAAAATGCTTGTTTGTTACATTTTCATTTGAGACCAAGGTCTTCTGGGAATGAATCACAGTGCATTGGTTTTACTATGTCACTTTTGCGTGCAAAGAACCACAGGGGTGGGCCTTTTCTCTCCAACCTAATGATCCATGCTTAAGGTCTGTAGAAGAATTTTTTTCGGCTATGGGTCTGTTATATGACGATCCTGATCGAATCTCATCTGCTGAGGCAGAACTCAGGCGTTTGAATCAGGGGTCAGGTGATGTTGAAAATTATTGCACACACTTTAGAAGATGGGTTTCAGAAGTCAAATGGAATGATCCTGCTCTGAAATGTCTGTTTCTTGCTGGTCTGAGTGAAAGGGTTATGGATTTGCTAATTGCATTCCCCGCACCTGAGACTCTGCAAAATGCCATGCAATTAGCTGTTCGTGTGGACAGGAGGCTGAGATTTAGGCTGAATGAGGTAAAGACTCCTGTAATGCCAGGTCCTAGTCCCCAGAAAATCTGCTCTGACGGCAGAGAACCGATGGAGGTTGGGGCGAAGTCGCTCTCCTCTCAGGAAAGAGACCGGAGGTTCGCCGTGGGATTGTGTCTTTATTGTGGTAAAGCTGACCATTTGATTAAGAATTGTGAGCTTCGTTTAAGTAAAGAAAAAAAGAGGTCAGGTACGCCCGTATAGCTAGTTTACGCTCTGCAGGAGTATTTCTTTCAGGGAGTACTACTTTGCAGGAAAATTTGATTGAATTTCAGGTATTTGTGGATTGTGGTTCAACACTTAATGTGATTGATAAAGGGTTTTTGGAAAAACTTAAATTGAGATCCAAACCTTTGTCATCACCTATTTCTGTGATTGAAATTGATAAAACTCCCTTGAAATGTATTACTCACAAGGTTGCTGCATTTCCCCTCACTATCAATGGAGTTCACCAAGAAATTTTGGACTTGGATGTATTAGATCATTTACCCTCTCCGGTCGTTCTAGGTTTGCCTTGGTTAAAACTGCACAATCCTTTACTGAACTGGTCTACTAATGTGATTAAGTCTTGGAGTCCGAAGTGCTATGATAAATGTTGTAATGGTCGCATTGCAGCTGTGGAAAAAGGGGAATTACCTGTACCTATTCAAGATTTTTGGAGGTTTTTTTCGGAGGAGGAGTCGCAAGTTTTACCTCCTCGTAGGGATTATGATTGCGCCATTGAGTTTGTTCCCGGAGCTACTCTTCCCAAGAGTCGCTTGTTTAATCTGACTATCTCTGAAAGAAAGGTCTTGGAGGAATACATACAGACTAGCCTGGCTGCTGGTCACATTAGACCTTCTAAGTCGCCTGTGGCAGTTGGATTTTTCTTTGTTAAAAAAAAGGACGGGGGTTTACGTCCATGTCTAAATTTTCGTGAAATTAATAAGATTACCGTACACAATTCCTACCCATTGCCGTTAATTCCTGACTTGTTTAACCAGTTGGTAGGGGCCAAGTGGTTCTCTAAAATTGATCTCCGGGGGGCATACAATTTGTTACGAGTGAAGGAGGGTGATGAATGGAAAACTGCTTTTAACACTCCGCTAGGTCATTTTGAGAATCTGGTGATGCCTTTTGGTCTTACCAATATACCTGCATTTTTTCAGAACCTTATTAATGACATCCTGAGACCTTTGATTGGTAAGAATGTGGTTGTGTATTTGGATGAAATTTTGATTTATTCACCAGATCTAAAGTCCCATTGGCAGAGTGTACGTGAAGCTTTGCAGTTATTGAGTGATAATTCACTCTTTGCTAAGCTGGAGAAATGTGAGTTCGCTGTGCAGAAAATTAGTACATTGTCTCCAGCGAGGGCTTTGAGATGGACCCCGTGAAGGTTCAGGCTGTGCAGGAATGGCCTAGGCCTATTGGTTTGAAATCTATACAGAGATTTTTGGGTTTTGCCAATTATTACAGGAAATTCATTAAGAATTTTTCTGTAATTGTTAAGCCTCTAACTGATCTCACCAGGAAAGGTGCGAATACGGTCCAGTGGACTACTGAGGCCATTGAAGCGTTTAAGTATCTCAAAGAGAGGTTCAGTTCTGAATTATGATGTTGGAAATCGGGAGTTGCTGGCTATTAAACTTGCGTTTGAACACTGGCGTCATTTTTTGGAAGGCGCTAGACTGGCTATTCAGGTGTTCACAGATCATAAGAATTTGATCCATCTGGATGCTGCCAAGCGCTTGAATGCCCGTCAAGCTAGGTGGGCACTTTTTTTTTCCTCGGTTTCATTTTTCTGTTACCTATATCCCTGGTACTAAGAATGTTAAAGCCAATGCTTTATCTCGCAGCTTCTCTCCTACGGTTGGTGCCGAGGAGGAGAGCATTTTACAGAAAGGAGTTGTGGTGGTGGCTTTGGACTCCGTTTTGGAGAATGGGATTCTGAAAGCTCAAGATGATGCCCCATCTAACACTCCCCATGGGAGGTTGTTCGCGCCTAGAATCTTTAGGAGAGATTTGTTTGTGGAGTGTCATGAGTCTCGGTTGGCAGGTCATCCAGGAATTTCAGAGACTAAGATTTATCAGTCGCAGTTTTTGGTGGCCTGGATGGCAGAAGGAAGTCATCAAGTGGGTGCGTCAGTGTACTGTGTGTGCTAGGTCAAAAAGCTTCACATACTCCTGCTGCGGGGTTGCTTTGCCCTCTGGAGGTTCCTAGTGTGCCTTGGACGCATCTCACAATGGATTTTATTACTGATCTTCCTGTGTTCGATGGTTTTAATGCCATCTGGGTGGTCGTGGACCGTTTTAGTAAGATGTGTCATTTGGTTCCATTCATTAAGTTGCCCTGCGCCAAGACACTCGTTAAAGCGTTTGTTAAGGAGATTGTCAAGCTTCATGGCGTTCCCGCGGATATTGTTTCTGATAGAGGACCTCAGTTTGTGGTTCGCTTTTGGCATGCTTTTTGTGACAGGTTGGGAGTCCATTTGTCATTTTCATCTGGGTATCATCCTGAGTCTAATGGACAGACTGAAAGAAAGAACCAGGATGTAGAACAGCTTTTGCGTTGTTTTGTGGTGGACAATCAAGAGGTGTGGTCTGAGTTTCTGCCTCTTGCAGAATTTGCTCTTAATCATACATCCTCCTCTGCTGGGTGTTCTCCTTTTTTTGTTGTACTGGGAGACATCCGTCTTGTGGTTCGTTCTCCAAATTGGGGTCTGCTGTGCCGGAGGAGGAGAATTTTTCCGATGATTTGGAGAGAGTTTGGACTAATGTACGTTGCAACCTTCAAGAGGCTAACAAGAAGTCCAAGAAGTATTTTGACAGGAAACGTAAGGAGGTTTTGTTTACTGTGGGTGACATGGTTTGGTTGTCCTCAAAGAACCTGCGGTTGAGGATTCCCTCTAAAAAACTGGGTCCTAAGTTTGTGGGACCATTTAAAGTGCTTCAGGTTTTTAACCCGTCTGCAGTTGGGTTGGATGTCCCTACTTCCTGGAAGATTAATCCTGTGTTTCATGTTTCCTTGTTGAAAAAGGCTGATGTATCATGACAACATCCGGGTCACCAGACAGCAGGAAGATATTTTGGTCACAGTGCATGACCAAAGTATCTTCTGCATCAGCAGCGCTGACAGCCTGCATAGCACAGGGATGGTGCTCCATCCCTGTGCTATACAGGCAATCAGAATAAAAAAAGTGAAAGTCCAATAGTGGTACAAAGAATAAAAGTAAAAAAAAAAGTGTCAGAAAGTGAAAAAAATAAATAAAAAAAATTTGTAAAAATATAAAAAAAATAAAAATAAAAAATAATCCACCAAAAATAAAAATATAATGTACCCATCAATAATTATTAATATGAAAAAAAAAAGGAAAAAAAAAACAATAAAAGTACACATATTTGGTATCACCGCGTCCGGAACAACCTGACCTATAAAACTGTCCCACTAGTTAACCCCTTTAGTGAACATGGTAAAAAAAAAAAAAACGAAGCAAAAAACAATGCTTTATGTTACGGATCCGGATGGTGGAACCTCTGGGCTGTGATGCAAGGAGGGACCAGAGGGGTGTAACTAAGTGCCTACCTGGACCAACCCTGGCCACACGGCGGCTTAGTTGACTCCGTGAACCAAGGAGGGACCGGGAAGGTGAACCAGGTGCCACTCTGGGACCGACCTTGTGTGAGAGCAGGCGACTCCCACGGGTCAGATGGCTGAAGCTGACAGGTACAGCAGGTGAACACGGCTGGTAGACAGACAGGTGATATGGGTATGCAAGCAGGCAGGCACGATCGGTAGACTGACAGGTGATATGGGTAGGCAAGCAGGCGGGCTTGACAGGTAGACAGGCTGGCGGGCACGGCTGATAGACCGGCTGGCGGGCGCGGCTGATAGGCAGACTGGCGGGCACTGGAACCTGAGGGCGGAGAAGAGTGTTAGCACACAAACAACAACCTTGTACAGGCACCTCCATTTTGGAGAAGGTGCTTTAAATAGTAGTCCTCTGGCAATTGGCCAGGGACTCTTTAGGACGGCGCGCGCGGCCCCTTTAAGAAGGAGGGAGCGCGCGCGCCCCAAGTACAGTGCCCGGGAGATTGCGCGAGGTGCGCGGTCCTCGGGCAGCAGCAGGGGAGCTGGAGGACGCCGGATTGGGACTGCGGCAGTGAGGGGATTGGCGTCTCTCCCCAGCAGGAGGCAGAGATGCCGACGCTACACTTTTTCATCATACCGCCAAACAAAAAATGGAATAACACGCGATCAAAACGACAAACATAAATAAACATGGTACCGCTGAAAACGTCATCTTGTCCCGCAAAAAACAAGCTGCGATATCGCTCCATCAGCCGAAAAATAAAAAAGTTATAGCTCTCAGAATAAAGCGATGCAAAAAATAACTTTTTCTATAAAATAGCTTTTATTGTGCAAAAGCGCCAAAACATAGAAAAACTATATAAACGTGGTACCGATGTAAACGTACTGACCAGAAGAATAAAGCTACCTTATCAATTTTACCACACGCGAAACAGCATAAAATAATAAAAAATCCTGAATTGTTGGTTTTTGTTTATTGTGCCTCCCAAAAATCGGAATAGAAAGCGATCAAAAAATGTCACATGCCTAAAATGGCACCAATAAAAACGTCAAATCATCCCGCAAAAAACAAGCTGTCACATGACTCTGTTGGCCGAAATATGGAAAAATTATAGCTCTCAAAATATGGCAATGCAAAAACTAGATTTTACAAAAAAAGCGTCTTTTAGTGTGTGACAGCTGTCAATCATAAAAACCCGATATTATTCTGGTATCACTGTAATCGCACTGACCCGAAGAATAAAGTCATCTAATCACTTATACCGCACGAGGAACGGCGTAAAAAATAAACTCTCGGGTTAGGGTTGTGCTAGGGTTAGGGTTGGGATTTTTTTCAAAAGTAAAAAAAGAAAAAAAATGACGATATGGCGACTAGTGTTGAGCGCAAGTGCTCGCTACTTGAGTTTGCATCAGGTGCTTGGGTATGCACTGAGTATCGCAGGTGCTCGAGTGACATGCTTGAGTCTCCGCCCCATATGCTTTGCGGCCAAAAAAACCTTGCGGTTATTGCCTGCCATGCACGAGCGATCCCCACATGTTTTTTTTGGGTGTCTAATAACCGTGAAACATGCGGGTGGGGACTCGAGCATGTCACTCGAGCACCTGCGATACATGGTGCATACCTGAGTACCCGATGCTAACTCAAGTAGCGACCACTTGCGCTCAAGACTAATGACAACTTATTCAATGTGATGACCTAATGTTATAAAATTCTGTGTCATACCTCTGGGTTCAAAATGTTCACTATACCCCTTGATAAAATCCTTGAGGGGTGTAGTTTCCAAAATGGGGTCACTTGTAGGGGGTTTCCACTATTTAGGCACATCAGGGGCTCTCAGAACGTGACATGGCGTCCACTCTCGAGTCCAGCCAATTTTGCGTTCAAAAAGTCACACAGTGCTCCTTCCCTTCTGAACTCTGCCGTGCGCCCAAACAGTGTATTTTCCCCACATATGGGGTATTGGCATACTCGGGAGAAATAGCACATAAGTTTTTGGGGTCCATTTTCTCCTCTTACCCTTGTGAAAATAAAAAAATTGGGGCTAAAACATCATTTTTGTGGAAAAAGTTTGATTATTTTATTTTCTCAGTTCAATGTTATAAACTTCTGTGAAGCACCTGGGGGTTCAAGGTGCTCACCACACATCTAGATAAGTTCCCTGAGGGGTCTAGTTTCCAAAATGGTGTCAGTTGTGGGGGGTTTCTACTGTTTAGGCACCTCAGGGGCTCTCCAAACGCAACATGGCGTCCGCTAATTATTCAAGCAAATTTTCCATTCAAAAAGTCAAATGGCGCTCCTTCCCTTCCGAACCCTGCCGTGCGCCCAAACAGTGGTTTCCCCCCACAAATAGGGTATCTGCTTACTAAGGAGAAATTGCACAACAAACTGCATGGTGCAATTTCTCCTGTTACCCTTATGAAAATGCTAAATTGTGGGCTGAAAAACATTTTTGTGGGAAAAATGTGAACATTTTATTTTTACGGCTCAATGTTATAAACTTCTGTGAAGCATTTGGGGGTTCAAGGTGCTCACCACACATCTAGATAAGTTCCCTGAGGGGTCTAGTTTCCAAGATGGTGTCACTTGTGGGGGGTTTCCACTGTTTAGGCACATCAGGGGCTTTCCAAACGCAACATGGCGTCCGCTAATTATTCAAGCAAATTTTACATTCAAAAAGTCGAATGACGCTCCTTCCCTTCCGAACCCTGCCGTGCGCCCCCAAAACAGTGGTTTTCTCCCACATATGGGGTATCTGTGTGCTCAGGGGAAATTGCACAACAAACTTTGGGGTCCATTTTTTCCGGTTACCCCTGCGAAAATAAAAAAAATTAGGTCTAAAGTAACATTTTTGTGAAAAAAAGTTAAATGTTAATTTTTTTATTCCACATTCCAAAAATTCCTGCAAAGCACCTGAAGGGTTAATAAAGTTCTTGAATGTGGTTTTGAGCACCTTGAGGGGTGCAGTTTTTAGAATGGTGTCACTTTTGGGTATTTTCTGTCATAAAGACCCCTCAAAGTGACCTCAAATGTGATGTGGTCCCTAAAAAAATGGTTTTGTAAATTTTGTTGGAAAAATGAGAAATCGCTGGTCAACTTTTAACCCTTATAGCTCCCTAATAAAGAATTTTGGTTCCAAAATTGTGCTGATGTAAAGTAGACATGTGGGAAATGTTATTTATTAACTATTTTGTGTGACATATCTTTCAGATTTAAGGGCATAAAAATTCCAATTTTGAAAATTGCTACATTTTCAAAATTTTCGCCAAATTTCTGTTTTATTCACAAATAAACACAAGTGATATCGAAGAAATTTTACCACAATTATGAAGTACAAGATGTCACGAAAAAACAGTCTCATAATCAGGGGGATCCGTTGAAGCGTTCCAGAGTAATTACCTCAAAGTGACAGTGGTCAGAATTGTAAAAATTGGCCCGGTCATTAACGTGCAAACCACCTTGGGTTGTAAAGGGGTTAATTCGTGCACATTCATAAAATAAACTATTGTAGATGGTATACAGAATACAGCAGTGTAAACAAAGCCTTACAGACATCTATCCATCATCCATGTATCTAATTGCAAAAAAAGAACTACAGTGAATTCCAATAAAATCTACAGAAAAAAAAATAAAAATGTGAATTACTTAATTTAACAAATGACACTTATTTTTTTCTTGGGAAGTAATCACTAAAGTAAATAAAAATGGTAATTGTCTTGTTACACTAATAGAAATCAGTCCTAGAATGTGATTATTATTTTTATGATTTCTAGAGTGATTTCCTCTCTAGATGAAATGAGTGTAATTAAGAGTTTATTAATAATTACATTTCCTTTATTTTTTTATTCCCAGAGAACCCTTCTAAACCTAACATTTATCGGAGTGTATTGAACTGTTGTAGATTCCTCACAATCGACTGCTTGTGGCCAAGGATCAAATCTAATCACTATTATATGAAGGTGTACGGCACTCCTCCAGTAGGTGGTGCTCGAGTATGGTCCTAAGCCGTGATCAGCATTATAAAGAGCAGTGCAGTTGTATACGTTTTGGAAAGATATTTGAAATGTATTTATAGCAGTCCATCAATTGTTAAAGCTTTTTTTTCTACTTTTAAAAATGTGATCCCCAAACAATTGCAGTCATGTAAAATCACAAAGATAGATAGTACTTGTAATCACAGGCCCGTTGGCCAACGCATCAACAGCTCCAGTAGTTCTGGAGCACAGTCCATACAGCCCTGACCTGGCTCGAATCTTCGGGTTGTCCGTTTCCTCCCCTCCCCCTTTTGTGAACAACAGTCCCTTTAAGTTGCACAGTCCCTCAATCCAGCATGGGGGGAATACACAACCAGCCAGGCGTAAAACAACTGGGAGGGGGGAAAACATAAACCTTCGGCCATCCTGGCCTACAACCGGTCAGTTCTGGGCCTCCTGTCCTCAGGAACACGGGACAGTTCCTTTAGTGGTTCTTTTTCAGTGTAACAGGCATAACTGAACCTTCAGTGCCATATTCTTATTCTCGGCCTCCATTTTGGATTTTGCGGCCTCCTCACACCAATGTCTCCCTTACTCCAGCCTGCCCGACATAGGTGGTTGAGTGGGGGCCCTGGGAAACGATCATGGTGGCCGGAGCACTGGCCGGCTAAGTCAGGGCCGGACACTTGGTACTGGCAGTGGAGGATGCGCTGCTGGACCCTAATTCCCCGCTGTTTGTTTGAGTCCGCTCAGTGATGCCACAGAGCACAGTACTGGGAGGCGTCGGAGCCCTGGTTGCGAGCTCCACCAGACGCAGCTGAGTGGCCGCCTGGGGATTCAACCCTTTCTGGCCGTGTTGTCGGAGGATCTTCTTTCCGGTGTACACACTGTTTACTGTGAGGATTTTCTGGTGTCAGTGCCGGGAACGGTGGTCATGTGACAGCAAACATATGATATGCATACTCCCGGCCACAATCCGAATAGATGGACACGGCCTCGCTCAACTTACTTGCATAGTCGGATTGTGGCCGGAAGTATGCAAATCACGTAATGCAGTCACATAACTGCCGTTTCCAACGCTGACACCAGAGAGTCCTCACAGCAAGCAGTGCATGATGTGTGGATTCACAAGCCTGCAGTCACTTAGAGTCACAGAGTGACGGCAGATTTGTAGTTTTAGACCAGAAAACCCCTTTAACACTGTAGCCGATAATGGGAAACTGATTATCGATCCATCTAAACAGGCTGTCAATCACCCGATGCACAACCAAAACTTTCATTCGTTGGGCAAAATAAATTTTAAGTTTACTGAAAGGGAGTCTGTCACCCCAGAAGGACAATTAGACTGCATAAAGATTGATACAGGGGACTTAGCCCCTACTAAAATAATACCAGGCATATACAGTGTAGCGTAATATTTGCAGAAAAACGACATGTAATATGCAAATGCACCAACTAAGCCTTGATGCACTGTTATGACCTAACATTTGAAAAATTAAAGCGAACTTGTCACCAGGTTTTCCCTATATAAAGTACAGCCAGCACCTATAACCCCTCTGATACAGCATACTAGAATGCTGTATATATGTCCTCAATCCCCTATGCAAGGCACCGCTCTGTCTGTGGATATAATAAAAGCTATTTTTTGTGCCTTGCAAAGGGGATTGGGGACATATAGACAGCATACCAGATTACTGTAATAGAGGGCTTATAGGCACTGGCCGTACCTTATATGGGGAAAACCTGGTGACAGGTTGCCTTTAAAGTCAGTCCCTTGTCTTGATAGTGATCTGTTGGTAAAAGGGAGCACAGTCTAACATTAGTTCACCAGTCTGCGCTTGCGCACCCACACTGGAGAAGCACAGCAGCACGCTCCAAATGTCAGTGCGGGTATGCATACTATGTGGCTGCTTTCTGATGTCTGGATCCTGTCTGTCTGCGGTTCCCACTCGGTGCACCTGGAAGTAGCGAGCGAGCGGCTTCAGTGAGGAGGGGACAAGGCGTTGAAGTGAGCAGACAGCACATCACAACGCCCTTCCTCCTCATTGAGTCTGCAGCCTAAGGCTGCGTGCCCACTATGCGTTTTTCAAGCGTTTTTGCCACGGAATTTCCGCAGCGAAAACGCTTAAAAAACGCTTGGTAATACGTGCCCCATGGTCCCCAATGATAATCCGCATGTGCTGTGCACATGCTGCGGAAATTTCCGCTGCGGATTATCATTGCGGAAAAATACGCAGCATGTCCATTAATTTTGTGGACACGCAGCGTAATTGCCGCCATTGACTTGCATTGAATCGCTTAATATCTGTGTCAGTACATTTGTACACATGGATATTATGCGTTTCTATGTGCGGATGGTACCCGGGTTTGGAGAAGATGAGACTCTCCTCTGGACCCGGGTACCATAGAACCTGTTAAAAAAAAAGAATTTAAAATAAAAAATAAAGATTATACTTACCTTCTGATGTCCTCCCGGTGTTTTCTCCCCTCCGTCTGGTCAGCTGTATGGGTTGCGGTGTTGTGAAGGACCTGCCATGACATCATTGAGTCATGTGACCTGACACACGACTCAATGATGTCACCGCAGGTCCTTCACAACACCACGAGCCGCCCAATACACCAGACGGAGCGGAGAAAACACCGGGAGGACATCGGAAGGTGAGTATAATCTTTATTTATTTATTTTTTTTACCATTCTTATTCTTTTTTTTTTAACTAACTTGGTCACACTACTATAAATCCATGCTGGTTGCATGGATTTATATAGTGTGAACAAGTTGTCAAGCACTTTTCCAAGTGATGCTAAAATCGCTTGGAAAAGCTTTTATTAACCCGCATGCAGAAATGCATGCAAAAACGCTTGACAAACGCTTCTACCTGGCGGAAAAATTTCCTGCCAGGGAGAAGAGGAAAAAATATGCAGCATTTCTGCATCGTGGGCACATAGCCTCAAGCAGGCAGCAACCAAGCATCAGAACGCACCTGGAGTCTCATTGTGTGCGCGGTCACATTGACACATGGAGTGCTACTGTGCTCCTCTAGTGTCAGGATACAAGCACAGAAATGCAAAGTTATTTTAGAGAGCACATACTCTCACCAAAGGATCTCTGTCAATTATAACAAAGGAATGGCTTTAATATGCAAATATGAGGGTGTAACGGCGCACCAAGGCATAGGCCACGCCTAGGGTGCATAGATATGCCCCCATTTGCATATAAAACAATAAAATATTAAGCCAAGTTAAAACTGTATATTCCTGGGCTATGTCCCCTATTTAAATGCGTATGCAGAATTGGTATTTTGGGGGTGAAAGACTCCTTATATATATCATTGTTCTCAGCAACACATTGTCCTGTGTACACATGTGCTGCTGAGAGCAATGCTTTTCTATGTGCACAGGACACTCATGTTAACCATCGTTCTGTGCACATGATAGTGAGGCCAGATCCTTTAAACAGGTTATTAAGCAGCTGCTGATCAGCTTCATATAACAGCAGTGTATGTACATGCACCTTAGATCTAAATACCTAACTACATGATGACTTCTCACAGCCACAGCGCGTCTCTGCAGGCTTCCTTCTTCTCCAGTCTTCTGCAGAACATCTGTGAGTCCTTTTAAATTCCAGATGATTGGAATTTTTAATAAAAGGAACTTCTGATCCTTCCGACTACGCCAAATTACAGGTGCATCTCATTAAATTAGAATATCATCAAAAAGTTAATTTATTTCAGTTCTTCAATACAAAAAGTGAAATTCATATATTATAGAAGAAGCCTTTGCAGGTGTTTTTTGTTAATTATTCTAATTTACTGAGATAATGACTTTTGTGTTTTTATTGGCTGTAAGCCATAATCATCAACATTAACAGAAATAAACACTTGAAATAGATCACTGTGTTTGTAATGACTCTATATAATATATGAGTTTCACTTTTTGTATTGAAGAACTGAAATAAATTAACTTTTTGATGATATTCTAATTTAGTGAGGCGCACCTGTATGTTTTGACAAGTTTTTAACACTAAGGTTCGGATACGGCTTTAAAGAAGGTGACCACTTGCGATATAACGCAATTTTATTTATAATAGTTAATTTAATAGATAAAATACACAATGAAAGGAATAGTATGATATTATGATGCTGCGTACACTTTTGTATATGTTAACATTAGTGATGAGCGAGCATGCTCGTCACTGCTCGGTACTCGCCTGAGCATCTCACTGCTGGAGATGCTCGGCGCTCCTCGAGTATTTCCGAGATGCTCGGGCGGGAGCTCGGGTCCCCTCCCGACATGTTTGGCGCTCTTTACAGAGCCAATGAACATGCAGGGATTGCCTGCCACTCACTGTAATGCTGTAGCCATGTTGGTTGTGTCATTACAGTGATTGGCTTGCCGCATAGCGTCATCAGGTCTATATAAGACCCAGTGACCCTATACTCGTCACAGTGTACCCCGGAAACACGCAGAGTAGGGAGAGCTGCTGATGAGTAAGGGAGAGATTTGCTTGTTTATTAATTAGTAAAGGTATTCCACAACATATATATATGTATATATCCATCTGAACTAACAGTCCTTCTGATATTACTGGTGATAGCAGAAGTTAGGCAGCGTTTGTGGCAGTGTATACAGCACAATAGGGTCCATTGTAAGTTCTGTGCACATTCTGTCTGCTGCTGCTGTTACATATCTACATAGCCCTAGATATCAGGGCTATTTTCTTTTGCTCTTAATCCTGATTATTTGCTTAAAAAAGCAATACAGTACTCCATTTTACTGCTCCATTTGCTTGTTAGCAGAATACAGGCAGATTTTTTTTATATTATTCGCATTACTGTACTGTGTAAGCAGAGAAACTTTTACATCACATCACACGTGATCGCATATTACTGCGGTAATAATCGTGACATTTTTTGGAGCGTGCCAAACATTCCACTTCATTTAAAGTCAGCCATCTGTGTTTTATTGAACCTATTCACACTTGGATGCTGACCAATACTATACTACAAGGCCACAGTCTAACACTGTGGTCGTCACACGTGATCACATATTACTGCGGTAATAATACAGACATTTTGTGGAGGTGCCAAATATTCCACTCCATTTAAAGTTAGCCATCTGTGTTTTATTAAACCTATTCACACTTGGTTGCTGACCAATACTATATTACAAGGCCATCACCTAAAACCGTGGTCGTCACGTGACAGCATATTACTGTGGCAATAATTCAGACATTCTGTGGAGCGTGCCAAATATTCCACTCCATTTAAATTGGTAAATGTGCGTGGCAAGGGACATGGGGAAGGGAAGTGGTGGTGGTGCATGCAGAGGCCGAGGCCGTGAGCAAGATAATACTGTGCCTGCTGAGGGAGCACAACAAACACCCACATAATCTCGAACTACCTTTCTGTCGCAATTACTAGGTGGCCGCGGAACACCACTCAGTCAGAGCAGTGTTAAAATGTTATTGGTTGGATAGCAGATAATGCTTCCAGTCACTTTGCCACCACCACCACCACCTTGTCTTCCACACAGTCAAGTCTCAGTAGCTGTGAGTCTGAACCACATATTCCTCACCCTGATCCTCCTTCCTCCCACTATGCCGAGTGCACAGAGACAAGTGATCCCACACTTGGGACACTCCGAAGAGATGTTCACTTTTCCATTTATAGATTCGGGCCTCTCACTCGGCCAGCTTCAAGCGGGGCAAGAGGAGATCACATGTAGCCATGCCCAAATATTTGAGCAGCCACAGTCACACAAAGGCGACGGTGGGAAAGTGCAATTACTGTCGCAAGAGGTAGATGATGATGAAACACAATTGCCATTAAGTCAGGAGAGGGACCAAGGTGCGGAAGTGGAAGACGAGGTGGTGGATGATGAAGTTACTGATCCAACCTGGCAAGGTGACATGCAGAGGGAGGACAGCAGAACACAGGGGTAGGGAGGCATAGCACCACAACAGGCAGGAACAAGTAGTGTGGTGGCCACAGACACAAGCCGGGCAACAGTTCCCCAGAACACCAACACGACGGAAGTTGCCAGAACAACTGTTAGGTCTTCCCAAGTCTGGTTGTTTTTTAAAGACTGTCCAGACAACCCCAAAAAGGCCATTTGCAACATCTTCCAGGCCAGCATCAACAGGGGCAGCAAAACTACCAGCCTGACCACCACCAGCATGCTCAGGCACATGACAGCAAAGCACCCGACTAGGTGGGCCGAACGCCAGGGTCCAGAAACATTGCCTGCGGGTGACACCACTGCTTGATCCGCTGTTGTGCGTGCAAGCCAATCTCCTATCCATGGCGCATGCGAAGATGCATCCTGGCCTGCACCTGTTGTTGCACACTCGCCACTACCACCATCAGCAACCACGTCCATGTCCTTGTCGCAGCCAACGCCCCACAGGCCACATTACTAAACTCACACATTTCTCGAATGCTTGTGCTTGAAATGTTGCCTTTTAGGCTCGTGGAGATGGAAGCTTTCCGCAACCTGATGGCGGCGGCCGTCCCTCGGTAGTTGGTCCCCATCCGCCACTATTTCTCCCGGTGTGCCGTCCCCGCATTACACAAGCACGTGTCCCAGAACATTAGCTGTGCCCTCAACAATGCAGTTACTGGGAAGGTCCACCTAACCACGAACACGTGGACAAGTGCTTGTGGGCAGGGACGGTACATCTCGCTGACGGCACACTGGGTTAATATAGTGGAAGCCGGGACCTAGTCGGACCTTGGGATGGAACACATCCTCCCGACACCGAGGATTGCGGGCCCTGGGTTAATCAGGGTTGCTCCCACATTCTACAGCTCCTGCACCTCTTCCTCCTCTTCAGCCTCCATCTCCGAAATGACCACATCATTTGGAAGCTGGAAGCACTGCAGTACTGCCTCGGCCAAGCGGCAACAGGCACTGCTGAAGCTAATATGCTTAGGGGACAAACCGCACACCTCTGAAGAGTTGTTGACAGGTGTAACAGAGCAGGCAGATCTGTGGCTGTCATCACTGAACCTACAGCGAGGCATGGTCGTGTGTGACAATGGCCGGAACCTGGTGGCGGCTCTGAATCTAGGCACACGTACCATGTCTGGCCCATGTGCTCAACCTAGTGGTTCAGTGGTTTCTCAAAACCTACCCAGATCTGCCTGATCTGCTTGTCAAAGTACGCCATGTGTCTGTCCATTTCAGAAAGTCACCTACAGCTTCCGCCGCCCTCACCATGCTGCAGTAGCGTTTGCAGCTTCCAGCTCACTGACTGGTGTGCGATGTCACCACGCATTGGAACTCAACGTTGCATATGTTGGGAAGGATTTGGGAGCAGCAGAGGGCAGTTGTTGAGTACCAGCTTCAACATGCCCGTCGGCATTCAGGTCAGCCTCCGCACATAAGAACTGAGGAGTGGGCATGGATGTCAGACATCTGTGTCATCCTCCAAAACTTTGAGGACTCCACCAAGATGGTGAGCGGCGATGACGCCATAATTAGCATCACCATGCCGCTTCTCTGTCTTCTGAAACGCTCGCTGTTCACAATTAAAGAGGAGGCATTGCAGGCGCAGCACGATGAGATGGAGCAAGGAACCATACAGGGTGATGCCACACAGCCCAGCCTCATCTCATCCCAAGGCGGATAGGGTGCTAATGGGGAGGAGGAGGAAGAGGATGAGGAGGAACAGAAGTTGGTTTCCTGCGCTACAGACGGTACTACCCACACCACATTCATACTGTCTGTTCAGAGTGGATGGCCTGAGGAAAGGAAGAATGAGGAGGAGGAAAGCATGGACAGTCGTCCTCTTGTTCAGGACAGAGAAGACTTAGCTGTTGGCAGTCAGGCACACATGGCTGACCTTATGTTCCGTTGCCTTTCCCATGACTCTCGTGTTGTACGCATTTTGGCTGACAGTAATTACTGGCTGGTCACATTTCTAGACCCACGCTACAAGGAGAATTTTATATATCTCCTTCCAGTGGTGGAAAGGTCTAGCAAAATGTTGCAGTACCAGAAGGCCCTTGTTGCGGAAATATTAAAAAAAATTCCCATCTGAAAACGCTGGCAGCAGAGGTCACAATTCCTTGGATAACCAAGGAGTACATATGCAACAGGTAGAAAAATGAATAGTAGCACTCACCAAGTCCTTTGGCTAAAAAGTCCTTTATTTCACAGTATTCTGGACAATCAGGTGCAGCGGTCTATCTGAGGTGCAGGGCAGACATGCGGGGAGACGAGAGGACGATGGCAGTTTCGGGTCTTACAAACGCTTCTACGGGTCTAAACTATCCAAGAACCAAGTAGTACAGGTGAGAGATACAAATACAACGCAGCAGAGGCAGGGGAACACAGTCAAAGGTGTGGTCAGTTTTCTCAGACCCTCCCAACGCCCAGGTCCTGATGCGTGGGGTATTCTGACAAGGAGGGAAAAGTTTGTGAAGATGATGAAGGGGTACCTTGCCGACCATACCAACGTCCTCCATGATTCCTTTGTGCCTTATAATTATTGGGTATCCAAGCTGGACACGTGGCAAGAACTGGCTATCTACGCCTTGGAAGTCCTGGCCTGCCCTGCCGCTAGCGTTTTGTCAAAGCAGTTTTTTAGTGCCGCCGGGGGCATTATAACTGATAGGCGCATTCGCCTGTCAACTGAAAATGCTGACAGGCTGACTCTTATAAAAATGAACAAGGGCTGGATTGGGCCAGACTTCGCAACACCACCGGATGATAGCAGCGGAACATAAAGTCAAATCCAGTGGCTTTTTTCGGGAGGTCTATTCCCATGCACCTCTTCACACCCAGACAAGGGTATATGTGGCACCCCAGGGGTCTGGTTTTCCACAGTAATGTAATGTTATGTCTGAGAGCAGGTGGGAGGTCCTTTGGTCAGGGATCCTGTGCATGCCACACCTCCTGCCCAGTCTTGGGAGGGGAAGAACTTCCCCTGTATAAACCCGGGGCTGAGGCAGGGTGAGTCAGACAAGTGGAGTAGAGACAAGAAGCAGCATAGGAAACAGCAGAGTTACAAGGAGTCAGGGGCTGGCAGCTGCAGAGCTCGCCCTGACTAAGAAGACTTCTTTCCGGACCCGGAGTCCGAGGCTGTGGGGACTAACTCCTACCCAGCAGCAGAATCCGTCAGGCAGGGGATTTCAGGTCCTCTGGCCCAGAAGCCCGAAGGCACGGTCACACGCGTGGGACCAGCACCGCCATCGTGGAGCGGAAGCCATTAGAAGGCCCCGAGTCACCGGCCATACGGGTGAGCACCACACGGTACACTCAGGGACGTGGGCTACTTACATCAGCTTCTAGCAAGGTAGCCAGAAGAGTACAGTCAGTTTGGGAGGCCTACAACTACGCCTGGCCAGGGGAGATCCCATCTGCTCAAGGACTGACCAGGCCCCGTTCGCTAGCAAGTACTCCGGGAGGGTCTATCGTTGTTACCAGTAAAGACCCTGAACTACACCGTACCGTCTCTGAGTGGTTCCTGCTACCCCCATCATCCACGTCGGCTGCCCTGAGGCCATACCCCTCCCGTTGGGGGTTATACTATCACGCTGCATAATCCTACCATCGGCCTCAGCGGTCTGCCCCGCAGCAGCAGCTCCCTGGCTGCACTCAACGGGTGGCGTAGTCATCAACTATTTACTACTAATAGACTGCCGTCCAGTTTGACTCCCTGCGCACGGACCGGGTCACCGCCACGAGACTACAACCCTCCACGGATCCGGCTCCGGGTAAGTTCCCGCCTGCGCACCGCAGTGCGACACAGGCCCAGGGGCGCGTCATATACACTTCCTGATTTTAGCTATTTTCTGTTGTCCTCCTCCTCCTCCTCATCCTCTACCACCATATCACCAGGGTGATCGTGATGTAACACCTGTATAATTTTTTTTCAAGGGTGTTTATGATGCCTGTTGGAATTTTTTTTTAGAGCTCTACCTCTAACATTCTGTATGATATACAGTATGTTCATGCATAACCCCCAGGGATAAATGTTTTTAAGCCCATGCACTTAGTTCATGGGCATTACCAGTATAGGAGACCTATTCCTTAACAATGGTAACAATTTTTTTAATGAGGACCTCCTCTACGTCTCTTCAAAGGGGTATTGGAGTGCGTCCAATTTTTTGCCAGCCCTTGAAGTCACTGGATATGCAATACCAGTATAGGAGACCCACGCCTTTATAATGGGAACATTTTTTTTACTGAGGCCCTCCTCTATGTCTCTTCAAAGGGGTATTGGGGTTTTTCCAAAATTTAGGCAGCCGTTGCAGTCACTGCATACGCTATAACTGTATAACTGTATAAATTAGAAGAACCGGATCTTCTAATTTATATTCTTCAGATGACAGCGCAGATTTTCCTCCTCTCCTGCATCAAGATAATATACAGCCTAAGCCCTCCTCACATCAGACTTCAAAAAACTCAAGAGAAGGGCAGGAAGAAAACATCGCTGCAAAAAGATATCCACAGAGAAACAAAAATCGCTATTAAGCTGCTCAAAACTGGAACCTTTCTAGCTATATTCTGAAGATCAGATTTCACTTCTTTCTAAAGGCTTGGGTTTTGCTCCAGATACCAAATTTGACATTTTTAAAACCCTGCTGGACGTAAATAAATTCGCGAGGAACTTAACTTTAAAATGTCACTTTTTGAATGACACTCTCTCCCCAGAAAGACCTTTTCAATGTGACCAGGACTCCAGATCTACACCGTGTCTGTCTAACGATATTTTTTCATTTCAGGAATTATTACATCTCACAGATCTTTCGCAATTTAGAGGTGGAGTTGATTGTTCCATCTAGTACTCGTAATGATACATTTGTACAGCATAACCCCTTCTTTTATCCAGTAGAGTCAAGACCACAAGTATTGGATCTCTTCCAAGAACGCATAGAGGAAGAATTGGTTAAATTGGACTATTCTAGTCATCATTTAATTTCTAACCTTACTATAGGGGAAAAGTTGGCTTTAGACAATCTTACCAAGAATAAAGATCTAATGATCAAGAATGCAGACAAGGGAGGTGGGATAGTTGTCCTTAATACCTCCTTATACCTCCAAGAAAATCAAAAGGTTCTTAATGATGATAATTCTTATATCAAACTTAGGAGGGATCCTACTTCAGCCTTCCAACAAGAATTGAGCAAATAATTAAGTGAAGGTATATATTTAGGCGCAATAGACACCAAACTTTCTGAATATCTTTACGTGGAAAATCCGATAATCCCTATTTACCATGCTCTTCCGAAAGTCCATAAGGGGGTCTTTCCCCCACCTATTAGGCCAATTATATCAGGCATAGGTTCAATGTTGGAAAGGCTGGGAAAATGGGTAGATCATTATCTACAGCCTCTTATTAGTTTTATCCCCGGTCACATCAAGGATACCAAATCAATTCTCAATGCGCTTTCTAATCAATCATGGAAATCCCAATATAGATGGCTTAGCTGTGATATTGTCAGTTGATATCCTTCAATTCCACATAATATAGCGACCAAATGCTTAGAAATTTTTCTATATAAATACAGTACATATTCGATTGCTATTCAACAATTTATTACTATGGCTGTCACTTTTCAGTTAAACCATAATTATTTTACTTTTGATAAATTATTTTATCTACAAAAGCAAGGTGTGAGCATGGAGGGGAAGTTCTCCCCCTCTTTAGCTAATATAGTAGTGGCCATATGGGAAGAAGAATATATTTTAACTGATAGCAATTGTTTTTCAGAGCAAATATTTTTTTATGGACGCTACATAGACGATACAATACTGATTTGGAATGGAGGGGAAACAGAAATAAATAATTTTATGTCTTACATCAATGACAACAATTATAACTTAAAATTCACTCATTTCTCTGCTGAAACAATTAATTTTTTGGATATAACCCTGAGAGGTGATAATTACTACAACAAGGTTTTTACAATGACCTATAGAAAACCTTCAGAATCTAACTATTTTGGAAGCACATTCCTGTCATCCCATGCAGACAATTAAAAACATCCCCATCGGGGAACTGGTCAGGATGAAGAGAAACTGCACTGTGGCGCCCCTGAGGGTTCAGTCGCCACAGAGATACTGCACCTCACCCGGAGGTGTGGTGTCTCCTTCTCTCAGGTAAGGAGGGAGTGCTGCCCGGAACCCCAACACCCACATTCAACACTACACTGCTCCAGGCCGGCTGGAAGGGCAAGATGCAATGTGTTTTCCTGCTGAGTCCTGTCCCTGGCTGGAGTGGGGGGAACCAAAGGTAGGGGGAACCAGTAGTGGGTGTGGGTGGAGGAAGTAGTTAGAGGGAGCACTTGGAGAAGGAGGTATATATAGGGAAGCCATCTTTGAGAGTGTGTTCAGTCAGAGGAGGAGAGTGAGAGGAGCAGAGGTTAACCCCATAGCGCTCAATGACGGACACTGCAGGGCATGAGCGGGTGCAAGTTCCTGCTCCTTGCCGTGCAGTGTCCGTCATAGCTTTTGTGTAAACACTCTGTGCCAGTTGAGTGCCGACAGCTGTCCGTGACAGCTGAGCGGCACGAGAAGGGGTGCAGGGACCCATGCCGTCAGCCCCTGCACCCATATTGCTGCAATTGGTCAGTCAATGTGACTGACCGATCACAGCATGATGGAGCAGGAGACGCTGAAATTTCAGCGTCTGCTGCTCTTTCAGTGCCAGAGCTCAGCGCTGCCAGTGGCTGAGCTGCGGAACTAAACAGCCAGGAGCGATGTCAGCGCCGCCCATGGCTGTTAACCCTCTGAGCACTGCAATCGAGCGCGATCGCAGTGTTCAGGAGGCAGGCAGAGGGCTGGGAGCTCCCTCGGCCTTCAGGTCGGCGCCCCTGTGACGTCATCGCAGGGCCCCGACCGTTGCCATGGTGACCAGGGGTCGTCATGATGACCCCCAGGTCAACAAGTTACGGAAAGCTTCTGAGACCAATGCACAGCATGGTCTCAGGAGCTTTCAATATAGGTATAATGTATTGCAATGCTAGTGCACTGCAATACATTATACATATGAAAAAAGTGAAAGTTCCATAGTTGGAATAAGTAAAAAAAAAAAATTGTAAAAATCTAAAAAAAAAAAAATGTAAAAAAAAAATAAAAATATTACACTAATAAATACAGATTTATAGGTAAAAAAAACTAAAAATAAACAAAAAAGCACACATATTTGGTATCACCGCGTCCAGAACGACTCGATCTATAAACGTGTCACACTAGTTAACACTTTCAGTGAACAGCGTAAAAAAAAAACATGAGAAACTATGACTTTTCAGAAAAAAGTGGAATAAAACGCGATCAAAAAGACGGATGAAAATAAAAATGGTACTGCTGAAAACGTCATCTTGTCCCACAAAAGTCAAGCCGCCATACAGCTCCATCAGCCAAAAAATTAATAAGTTACAGCGCTCAGAATAAAGCGATGCAAAGATAATTATTTTTTCTATAAAAGTTTTATTATGTAAAAGGGCAAAAACATTAAAAAAAATACATAAATGTGTAAACCAGGGGTCCTTAAACTACGGCCCGCGGGCCACATGCGGCCCGAGGAGGATTTTTATCCGGCCCGCCAGGCTGTGGGCGGAGGAGAGCGGTGTCAGCGCCCGCTCCCTCCCGCTTGCTCAGGGCCCCGGCAGCCGGATACTTACTTCTCCCTGTGCCTCTGCAGATCCGCTGTCTTCCTGCTGTGCGCTCCCTGTGACATCTCAGGTCAGAGGGTGCGGTGACGTCTTTCCACTGCGCCCTCCCCTGAGCCGTCACAGGCAGCGCAGAGTGGGAAGATGCCGGCGACGCTGGAGTCCGGACCCGAGCAGCGGCAGCAGGTGAGAAGTGAGGTAAGTATTTTTTTTTTTTAATGTATGGAGACATGGGGCATACTATTATGGGTGACATCCTGCATGGGGCATAATATGGGGGGGTGACATCCTGCATGGGGCATTATATATACGGGAGTGACGTGCTGCAGGGGGCATTATAAAGAGAGGGGGGTGATATCTTGCATGGTGCATTATAACGACAGGGGAGTGATATCCTGCATGGGGCATTATATGGGGGGGGGTGACATCCTGAATGGGGCATTATATGGGGGGGGTGACATGCTGCATGGGGCATTATATGGGGGGGGTGACATGCTGCATGGGGCATTATATGGGGGGTGACATCCAGCATGGGGCATTATATGGGGGGGGGTGACATCCTGAATGGGGCATTATAAAGACAGGGGAGTGATATCTTGCATGGGGCATTATATGGTGGGAGAAAGGGACATCCTGCATGGGGCATTATATGGGGGGTGACATCCTGCATGGGGCATTATAAAGGGGGAACAGCCTGCATGGGGCCTTATAAGGGGGGGGGGGACAGCCTGCATGGGGCATTATAAGTGGGGAACAGCCTGCATAGGGCATTATAAGGGGGAAACAGCCTGCCTATTGAGGACCTATGCTGCCTATTGGGGACATTTACCTGCCCATTGAGGACCTATGCTGCCTATTGGGGCATTTACCTCCCCATTGAGGACCTATGCTGCCTATTGGGGACATTTACCTGCCTATTGCGAACATTTACCTGCCTATTGGGGACCTATGCTGCTTACTGGGGACACTTACCTGCCCATTGAGGACCTAAGCTGCCTATTGGGGACATTTACCTGCTTATTGGGGACCTTATGCTGCCTATTGGGGACATTTACCTGCCTATTGGGGACCTATGCTGCCTATTGGGGACATTTGCCTGCCCATTGAGGACCTATGCTGCCTATTGGGGACATTTACCTGCCTATTGCGGACATTTACCTGCCTATTGAGGACCTATGCTGCCTATTGGGGACATTTACCTGCCTATTGGGGACCTATGCTGCCTATTGAAATACCGGTTGATTTAACTTTACTTGTTCTTCATTTTAAATATTGTATTTGTTCCTGTATTGTTTTTTTACTTCAAAATAAGATATGTGCAGTGTGCATAGGAATTTGTTCATAGTTTTTTTTTTTTAAATTATATTCCGGCCCTCCAATGGTCTGAGGGACAGTGAACTGGCCCCCTGTTTAAAAAGTTTGAGGACCTCTGGTGTAAACGTACTGACCCAAAGAATAAAGCTTACCACACAAGTAACAACAACAACAAAAAAATCCTGAATTGTTGTTTTTTGTTCATTCTGCCTTCCAAAAATCCGAATAGAAAGCGATCAAAAAATGTAATTTGCCCGAAAATGGTACCAATAAAAATGTCAACTCGTCCCGCAAAAAAAAAGCCATCACATGACTCTGTCGGCCGAAATATGAAAAAATTATAGCTTTCTAAATATGGCGATGCAAACATTAGTTTCTGCAAAAAAAAGCATCTTTTAGTGTATGACAGCTGTCAGTCATAAAAACCCGATATGAATCTGGAATCGCTATAATCGCACCGATCCGAAGAATAAAGTCGCCTAATCACTTTTATACTGCATGAGGAACGGCGTAAAAAATAAATAAAACCAATTCTTCACCTGCTGCAGATTTGTTTATTCTGCCTCCCAAAGATTGCAGTATTGCTCGGCGCACATTTATTCTGGGCTGAGCGCTTACACCGGGATTTCCGTGTAAATCTCTGAAATACAGGATTCAGACGGAAGATTCCCTGTAATGAGACAGATGGAGGCACGGTGGACGCGGTCTCACCTATGATCCGGCGGTGTCCATCTTTTTAGGCGTAAATAAAACCGCGGTCAGCCACACTTTTGTGCACCTCTGAAAATAAGGATAACGCTGAACAGAGGCCAGACGGAGTCCAGAGTAACTCTGCTGCCTCATCTCATTATAGTGAATGGATCCCTTCGGAGTTTCATCTGAATCAAGTCATTCGGAGATTTAGATGGAAACCCCAAAGTAAGTGCTCAGCAAATTCTGCGCTCCCAAATCCAAATCCCCCCTCCCTTCTGAGCATCTCAGTGTGTCTAAACCACATTTAGTGTCCACATGTTTGGCAGGGGTATTATTTCCGAAATGGGGTCACTTGAGGGGGAATTCTGCTCTTCTAGCATTTAGGGGCTCTGTATATGGGGTACGCAAACTATTCTAGGAAAATCTGCGCTCCAGGAGGCAAATAGCGCTCTGTCCCTCCCGAGTGTCACCGTGTGGCCAAGCAGTACTGTACAGCCACATATGAGGTATTGCCACATTCAGCAGAAATTATGGGACAAATTTTGGTGCCATTTTTATCCATTATCCCAGTGTGAAAATGTCAAATCTGGGGCTAAAACAAAATTTTTGCGGTAAAAATGTAAGTATTTTTTCCTCACTGCCCAATGGAATAAAATTCTGTGACACACCCTTGGTGTCAGTATGATCACTGCATCCCTAGATGAATTCATTGAGAGGTGTAGTTTGTAAAATGGGGTCATTTATGGGGGAATCTGCTGTTACGGCACCTCAGGGGATCTCCTAGTGGGTCATGGCACCCTCAAACCATAACAGTCAAATCTGTACTATAATATGGTGCTCCTTCCTTTCTGACCTTTGCACTGTGCCTCAAAAGTAGTTGCCAATTACATATAGGATATTGTCGTGATCAGTAGAAATTGCACAACAAAATGAGAGGTCAATTTTCTCCTGTTACCCTTGTAAAAATAAACAATTTGGGGTAAAAGAAATTTTTTGTGATTTTTTTTATTTTCACGGCTCTACGTTATAAACTTCTGTGAAGCACCTGGGGGTTCAGAGTGCTCATCACATATCTAGATAAGTTAATTGAGGGGTCTAGTTTCCAAAATGGGGTCACTTGTGGGGGGTTTCTGCTGTTTAGGGACATCAGGGGCTCCCCAAACGCAACATGGCTTCCGCTAATTATTCCAGCAAATTTTGAATTCAAAAAGTCAAATGGCGCTCCTTCCCTTCCGAACCCTGCCATGCGCCCAAACAGTGGTTTTCAGCCACATATGGGGTATCTGCGTGCTCAGGAGAAATTGCAACAACTTTTGCCATTAATTTTCTCCTGTTACCCTTGTGAAAATAAAAAATTGGGGGCTAAAAGAAAAATGTTGTGATTTTTTTTCACGACTTTATGTTATAAACTTCTGTGAAGCACCTGGGGGTTCAAAGTGCTCATCACACATCTAGATAAGTTCATTAAGGGGTCTAGTTTCCAAAATTGGGTCACTTGTGGGGGGTTTTCACTGTGTAGTCACATCAGGGACTCTCCAAACGCAACATGGCGCTCGCTGATTATTCCAGCAAATTTTGAATTCAAAAAGTCAAATGGCGCTCCTTCACTTCAGAACCCTGCCATGCGCCCAAACAGTAGTTTTACACCACATATTTGGTATCAGCATTCTCAGGAGAAATTGCACAATACATTTTGGGGTCCATTTTTATCTGTTACCCTTTTGAAAATAAAAAAAATTTGGTCTAAATTGAATATTTTGTGAAAAAAAGTTAAATGTTAATTTTTTTTTTCCTCATTGCTTCAGTTCCTGGGAAGCACCTGAAGGGTTAATAAACTTCTTGAATGTGGTTTTGAGTTCCTTGAGGGGTGCAGTTTTTAGAATGGTGTCACTTTTGGGTATTTTCTGTCATATAGACACCTCAAAGTAATTTCAAATGTGATGTGGTCCCCAAAAAAAATGGTTTTGTAAATTTTGTTGTAAAAATGAGAAATCGCTGGTCAACTTTTAACCCTTATAGCTCGCTAACAAAAAAAAATTTTGGTTCCAAAATTGTGCTGATGTAAAGTAGACATGTGGGAAATATTATTTATTAACTATTTTGTGTGACATCTCTCTGATTTTAGGGCATAACAATTCAAAGTTTGAAAATTGCAACATTTTAAAAATTTTCACCAAATTTCTGTTTATTTTACAAATAAATGCAAGTCATATCAAATAAATTTTACCACTATCATAAAGTACAATATGTTACAAAAAAATATTCTCAGAATCAGGGGGATCCATTAAAGCGTTCCAGAGGTATTACCTCATAAAGTGACAGTGGTCAGAATTGAAAAAATTGGCCCGGTCATTAACCTACAAAGTGGCTCGGTCTTTAAGGGGTTAAACAAATCTCCATGTTTTACAATAACAAATAATAAACATAGGACTATTTGAGAGATAAACCTTCAGACAATGTAAGTAAACAGTTCTCAAGATTTTGTTACTATAAACATTGCTTGTGTGTAAACATCAGTCAAGATTTTGACAGAATGAGCCATACCTATCTGTGAATGTATAACCAGCAATGCTGGTCTATCATGGTTTGAATGCATTCTGTATATTTCAATATGGACTCAAAATATCCATTTTTATGTTCACACTACAACATCCCAAAACGATGCCCTTAAAAATAACAGTGTTAATATTATGTTCCTGAATAAATACCATGCTCCCTCCCTTCTCATGTTCTCCATACAATGCTTACCCCTTTTCATGTTCTCCATTCCGTGCTTCCCCCCTTATCATGTTCTCCATACCATGTTTCCCCCTTCTCATGTTCTCCATACCATGCTTCCCCCTCCCATCTCATGTTCTCCATACTGTGCTTCACACCCACCTTCATGTTTTTCATACTGTGCTTCACTCCCTCTTCATGTTTTCCATACTGTGCTTCACACACCCCACTTCATGTTCTCCATTCTGTGCTTCACACACCCCCCTTCATGTTTTCCATACTGTGCTTCACACCCCCCTTCATGTTTTCCAAACTGTGCTTCACATCCCCCTTCATGTTTTCCATACTGTGCTTCACACCCCCCTTCATGTTCTCCATTCTGTGCTTCACACCACCCTTCATGTTCTCCATACCGTGCTTCACACCACCCTTCATGTTCTCATACTGTGCTTCACACACCCCCCTTCATGTTCTCCACACTGTGCTTCACACACCCCCCTTCATGTTTTCCACACTGTGATTCACACACCCCCTTCATGTTCTCCATACTGTGCTTCACACCACCCCCTTCATGTTCTCCATACTGTGCTTCACACCACCCCCTTCATGTTTTCCATACTGTGCTTCAAATCCCCCCTTCATGTTTTCCATACTGTGCTTCACACCCCCCTTTATGTTCTCCACTGTGCTTCGCACCCCCAATTCATGTTTTCCATACTGTTTTACCCTTCCCTTCATGTTCTCCACACTGTGCTATGCACCCCCTTCATGTTTTCCATACTGTGCTTGACACCCCCCTTCATGTTCCCACACTGTGCTTTACACCCCCCCTTCATGTTCTCTATACTGTGTTTCACCCCCTTCATGTTCTCCATACCCCCCTTCATGTTCTCCATACTGTGTTTCTCCCCCTTCATGTTCTCCATACTGTTTCACACCCCCCTTCATGTTCTCCACACTGTGCTTCGCACCCCCCCCTTCATGTTTTCCATACTGTTTTACCCTTCCGTTCATGTTCTCCACACTGTGCTATGCACCCACTTCATGTTTTCCATACTGTGCTTGACACCCCCCCTTCATGTTCGCCACACTGTGCTTTGCATTCCCCCTTCATGTTCACTATACTGTGTTTCACCCGCTTCATGTTCTCCATACCCCCCTTCATGTTGTCCTTACTGTGTTTCTCCCCCCTTCATGTTCTCCATAATGTGCTTCACACCCCCCTTCATGTTCTCCATACTGTGTTTCCCACACCCCCCTTTATGTTCCCCATCCTGTGCTTAATCCCCCCTTCATGTTCTCCATACTCTGCTTCACACCCCCCTTCATGTTCTCCATACTGTGTTTCACCCCCCTTCATGTTCTCCATACTGTGTTTCACCCCCCTTTCATGTTCTCCATACTGTTTCACCCCCCCTTCATGTTCTCCATACTGTGTTTAACCCTCCCTTCATGTTCTCCATACTGTGCTTCACACCCCCCATACTTCACCGCCGCTGCATCTTCGGCTCTGTGAGCGATTACCTGCTCCAGGCTCCAGCTTGTTCTCCTCTGCACTCTGCACTGATGCCGGGAGCGTGATGAGGTCTCCTCGTCGCGCTGCCGTGACGTCAGCAGTGTGGGCACGCTGCCGACGCATGATGGGTCAGGGAGCTGATTGGAGCTCTGCTGATCCCGGATGTACCGGCATGCAGGAGGATCATTTGTAATCACGTCTTAAAGACGCAAATGCAAATTTATGCAGCGGACTCCCTCCTCCAGAAAGACGCCGGTTTTCTTAAAGAGCCTGGAGGAGGGAGGGAGATTTAAAAAAAATATATATATATATATTTTTTTAAATCTCAACTCAGGTGTCACCCCCTACAACCCGCCGCCCTAGGCACTGGACCCCCAGTGCCTACTGGCAAATACGGGCCTGTGTATGGGTCACTAGACGCTGTGATCTTCTGACCCCACTCTGTCACGGTATCCCTGTGACAAGTTTAGTGTGAAATTACTATTAAGTTGCCTTTTTTTCTCATTTTTTTGTGTTGTTGCAATACACACAAAGGAAATAAACATGTGTATAGCAAAACGTGTAACTGCAATAATTTTCTGAGAGAAATACTTCATTTTCTGGAACAATTTCAAGGGTGCCAACATTTTCGGCCATGACTGGAGATAAATAGATAGATACTGTAGATAGATAGATAGATAAATAGATAGATAGATAGATAGATAGATAGATAGATAGCACTTTTCACGCCAACATGGGTGAAAAGCCTACAAGGTTATCACTAAAACCTCTTGTATATAGATTAAAAAATTGTTTGCATGGTTTGATTAAAATCCGTTTTCTCACTTTCTGTCTTGGAGTGCTGTGCCCATTTTTTGGATTTAGGCAGATAATATATAAATATATACATGCATAGATAATATATAAATAAATTAATATATACATAGATAATATCTAAATAGCTACATAAAATATAAATATATACATACATTGTAATGATAATATATAAACTGATAAAAGATAGATAGATAGATAGATAGATAGATAGATAGATAGATAGATAGATAGATGCAGAAGTTGGTTTGAGTCATTACATACACTTTTCCATTAGGAAAAAGTCAGCTGTAATATCTGCAGTAACTCCTCATGCCACTAGTCTGGTGAATATGATCATTGCCAGTTCTGTATCCCATCAGTAAATAGGACACACCAATGTCACCTAAATGTTCAGTTATTTTTACTTGTGAAGAACAGAAAGGGTTGGGTTTCTATGGACAGTTATGGGGATGAATTCATTCCTTATCAGGAGTGCAATAATGCTGAGGGAGCAGAAAGTTCTGTATATAAACCCTTCAGTCGGCTCCTTGCTACTAACCTTAACCTTGGTAAGTTCTGGCTTCACTGACTCAAGACTGGAATACAAGCTGCAGTCCACTAATTTCTATGACTTGACTTTATTTTAATTTCTTTAAAGGGGCAGAGAAGATCTTTTCATCAAGACGAGCACTAACAGGTTCGTATCCCGGCTATCAAAGCACTCTAACAGAGAATGATCCAATACATTTTTAACAAGTTAATGCCCATATCATAGGTGATAGTAATAGAATGACACAGATGATCAAGATCTTTTAAATATAACTAAAAAGTAATACACTATAGTACAAAACATTAACTTCATACAGGTTAATAAAAATGAACTGAAACTATTAAAAACATTACTTAATAATGATGTTATACATAGACAATTATGCAAAGTTCAAGTCACTGCATATTAAAAAAAACAAACCTTCGGAACGATATATTATTAATTTTCATATAGACCACTTCAGTCATGGGAGACGGTGAAATGGCAGTTTTTGGAGAAGCTGCTCCGTTCCTACGAAAATCAGAAAAGGAAAGACTGGAGGCACAGAACAAGCCATTTGATGCCAAGAACAATTGCTTTGTGGATGATGCCAAAGAACTGTACGTGAAAGGTCTCATCACCGCTCGCGACAGTGGCAAAATCACTGTGAAGACCGATGATGGAAAGGTATACAGTATATTTAATCATTTATTACAAAAAAGTTTATTACCATTAAATATCTCTAAAGAATAAAAAGTAAAAAAAAAAAAAAAAGTAAATAAAACTTGATTAGACTTTTTCAGCTTAACCAAATATCTTGTCCTTTTTTCAGGACCTCACTGTTAAAGAAAGTCAAGTTTACCCCCAGAATCCTCCCAAGTTTGATAAAATTGAGGATATGGCTATGCTGACCCACCTGAACGAGGCGTCTGTGCTGTATAACCTCAAAGAGCGTTATGCAGCCTGGATGATCTACGTACGTTATTTTCTCTGATTAGTAAATATAACAAACATGAGCAGTAAAAAACAATAACTAGAAAGCACAAAATAACTTTATAAGCAAAGAATTTTTGGTATAAAATTGAAAAAAAAAAAACCTTGCCTTTATCATGTAATTGCAGACCTACTCTGGCCTCTTCTGTGTTACTGTCAACCCCTACAAGTGGCTGCCAGTGTACAACCCCGAAGTGGTTAATGGCTACAGAGGAAAGAAGCGTCAAGAAGCGCCACCACACATCTTCTCCATCTCTGACAACGCCTATCAGTTCATGTTAACAGGTCATTTTTACTTTTTACGTTACGTTATTCTATTTTCCAGAGTTTTATCTGAACTGACTACTTAGATTATCCTTTCGTTTCGAATTCTAGATCGTGAAAACCAGTCAATCCTGATTACGTAAGTATAATTCCAGCATATATGTTCTTATACTTGTTGCAATGTTATACTGAATATCTTTGTTGTATCCAGCGGAGAATCTGGTGCTGGAAAGACTGTAAACACCAAGCGTGTCATCCAATACTTTGCAACAATTGCAGCTGTTGCTAGTGATTCACAAAAGAAGAAGGAGTCAAGCAACAAGCTGCAGGTAAACTTTGGATAATGAGTAACATGAATATCTAACAATACAGATTCCTGTATACTGCATTACATCACTTCTTGGTGTGGGAATACATCACATATTGTGTATTTTAGGGAACACTGGAAGATCAAATCATCCAGGCCAACCCCCTGCTGGAAGCCTTTGGCAATGCCAAAACTGTGAGAAATGACAACTCCTCTCGTTTTGTAAGTAGCAAAGCTGTTTTAGACTACATATACTTGTTTTATAAGAAAATAAGTCCTTTACTGAAGTTCTATATATACACAACCCTTAGGGTAAATTCATCAGAATCCATTTTGGAACAACAGGAAAACTGGCTTCCGCTGATATTGAGGCTTGTAAGTCTTAGATTAAAGACTTTAGTCATCTAGTATGTGTCTTCTTACCATCACTGACCTGTAATATCACTCATCTACAGACCTGCTGGAAAAGTCCAGAGTAACCTTCCAGCTTTCAGCAGAAAGGAGCTACCACATCTTCTACCAAATCCAGACGAACAAGAGGCCGGAAGTTGTTGGTGAGTAATTTTAGATTTATTTATTCAAATTGGAGGTTGACAGTGAGTTGTGGATTTATAGCAAACACCACTTCTTCCTAGAAATGCTTCTCATTACTACAAACCCATACGACTACCCCTCCATCAGCCAAGGTGAAATTTCTGTGAAGAGCATTGATGATGTAGAGGAGTTTATGGCCACAGACGTAAGACAAATATCACATCACTTCCCGGGATACTCTTCTTGTATTATTAGAAGCTCTGAGAATATAATTACAAATATTATATATATTAAACACACACCTTCTTTGAGCCATAATTTTTAGTTTTCTTAAGGTTTGTGATTAAAATGCCATGTATGATAAATTATATATACACAGACATACACTGCAGAGCGTTGCTCTACTTGTATTATTAGAAGCTTTTTGCACACAATGACACATAATATATGTACATGTGCAGAGCGCCATCGATATCCTGGGCTTCACACCCGATGAAAAGAATGGCATCTACAAGATGACTGGCGCAGTCATGCACCACGGTAACATGAAATTCAAGCAAAAGCAAAGAGAGGAGCAGGCTGAACCCGAAGGCACAGAAGGTATAGTAAATAATAATATACAAGGCTTCAGTAGATTGTTAGATTCAGAGAATATAAATGATCATTTCTGGTTCCTTAGTTGCTGATAAAATTGGCTACCTGATGGGTCTGAACTCTGCTGATCTTCAGAAGGCTTTGTGCTACCCAAGGGTCAAAGTTGGAAATGAATATGTCACCAAAGGACAAACCGTTCAACAGGTAAAAAAAAAGCGTTAGATGGGGAAGGTAAAAATATAATACAATGAGTGATCTGTGAACGTATGCAATGCTCATTGCTAGGTTTACAACGCCATTGGTGCCCTCACCAAGTCAGTTTATGAGAAGCTTTTCTTCTGGATGGTCGCACGTATCAACCAGCAGCTGGACACTAAACTGCCAAGACAGTACTTCATCGGTGTGCTGGATATTGCTGGATTTGAGATCTTTGACGTAAGCAGAATTATGATACAGTCAACAGATTCTGTTTCCCACTATACAATGGCTTGCAAAAGTATTCACCCCCACCCCCTCCCCACTTTGGCATTTTTCATGTTTTGCTATCTCACAACCTGCAATTTCACATTGTTTTTAAGGTTTGCATCAGTTCATGTAAAATAACATGCCCACAACTGTGAACATTAATTTTTTTTTATTGTGAAGCAAACAACCATTAGGACAAAATAACTGAAAACTTCATTGTGCGTAACTATTCACCCCCCTAAAGTCAGTACTTAGTAAAGCATCCTTTTTCAGCAATTACAGCTGCAAATCACTTTGCATAAGTCTCTATGAATTTTCCACATCTTGCCACTGGGATTTTTGCCCATTCCTCAAGGCAAAACTGCTCCAGCTCCTTCAAGTTAGATGGTTTCCTCAGGTGAACAGCAATCTTCAAGCCTGACCATGGATTCTCGATTGGATTAAGGTCTGGGCTTTGACAAGGCCACTCCAAAACATTTACACGTTTTCCCCTTAAACCACTTGAGTTTTGCTTTAGCAGTATGCTTTAGGTCATTGTCTTGTTGGAAGGTGAACCTCAATCCCAGTCTCAAATCATCGACAGACTGAAACAGGTTTTGCTCAAGAACATCCCTATATTTCGCACCATCCATGTTCCCCTCGACTTGGACCATTTCCCCTATCCCTGCTGCAGAAAAACATCCCCACAGCATGATGCTGCCACCACAATGTTTCACTGTGGGAATGGTAGTCTTGGGGTGATGAGCTGTATTGGTTTGGTGCAAAACATAGTTTTTACCTTGGTGGCCAACAAGTTACATTTTGGTCTCATCTGACTACAGAACCTTCCTCCATACATTTTAGGAGTCTCCCACATGTCTTTTGGCAAACTCAAAATGAGCCTCACATTTTTTGTGTGTAAGTAAAGGCTTTTTTTCTGACCACACTTACATAATGGCCACCTCTATGGAGTGTACAGCTTATTGTGGTCGTATGGACAGATACTCCAGTCTCTGCTTGGGAACTCTGCAGCTCCTTCAGGGTTACCTTTGGTCTCTGTGCAGCCTCTCCGATTAATGCCCTCCTTGCCCGGGCTCAGAGTTTTTGTGGGCAGCCCTCTCTTGGCAGTTTTTTTTGTGGTACCATGTTCTTACCATTTGATGATAATGGATTTAATGGTGCTCCAGGGCATCATCAGAGATTGGGATTTTTTTTTTTCAAAGCCCAACCCTGACTTGTACTTATCAACAACTTTGTCCCTGACTTGTTTGGAGATCTCCTTTGTCTTCATGGTGTTTGGTTAGTGGTGCCTCTTGGTTAATGGTGTTGCTGACTCTGTGGCTTTTCAGAAAAGGTAAAGTGTATATACTGACAGACATGTGACATTAGATTGCACACAGGTGGACGTCCTGTCACTAAGCATGGGACTTATGAAGGGAATTGCTTGCACCAGAAATTTTTATGGGCTTCATGGCAAAAGGGGTGAATACATATGCACATGCCAATTTTTAGTTATTTGATCCCATAAATTTAATTTATGCCTATATTTTTCTCACTTCACTTCACCAACATAGATTATTTAGTGCTGATGCACAGAAATCGGTTTACAAAGATATTTAAACACAGGTTGTAATTTAACAAAATAGGTAAAAAGCCAAGAGGGTGAATACTTTAGTAAGCCACTGTACAACAGCGTCTAAACGTTCTTTCATATAATCTTTTCCAGTACAACAGTCTAGAGCAGCTCTGCATTAACTTCACCAATGAGAAATTGCAGCAGTTCTTCAACCATCACATGTTTGTCCTGGAACAAGAAGAGTACAAGAAGGAAGGAATTGATTGGGAATTCATTGACTTCGGTATGGATCTGGCTGCTTGCATTGAGCTCATTGAGAAGGTTGGTACCAGCTCTTCCTTATTCATTGCTTTAAAAAAAAAAAATGGAAAAAAACATATAAGAAATATGAGCTTAAAGGGAACCTGTTCCCTCGTTCTCACCTATATAATTTGCATCCACCAGCTACTAACAATCTTTAATAGCATTACTAAAACCCCTTCATATAAACCCAGCTGTCCAACATACCTAGGGAAATGCCTTTTATAATTGTCCGGTGGCATATGCTAATCAGCGCTGAGAAGTCCATTGGGAACCTCCTCTGTGCCCGTAATTGCAGTTTCTACTGCCTTGACTGACATGGATGACATCTCTTACAACATTCCCACAGCCTGTTCAACTTTCATACCTGTGCATTAGGGAACAAGACTTGTGAAAACAAAGCAGACCATGTGGCTGATGTAGGAGACATTATCCCCGTCAATCAAGGCAGTAGGGACGGTGTCTGCGAGTCTTGAGGTGGAGGTAAGAATGGTTCAATGATACTGAAACCACTTAGCATCGATTAGCAGATGCAATAGACAACTATAAAAGGCATTTTCCTAGATAAGTGGGGCAGATGAGCTCATATGAATGGATTGAAGGAGTGCTGTTAAAGACAGCAAAAGGTGGTGAATACAGTTTCAGAAAAACTTGGTAACAGATTCCCCTCAATGCCTATCGTTTTCTGCATGTAGCCCATGGGTATCTTCTCAATCCTGGAGGAAGAGTGCATGTTCCCCAAAGCTACTGACACATCCTTCAAGAACAAGCTCTATGACCAGCATCTTGGAAAGTGCAAGAACTTTGAGAAGCCCAAGCCTGGTAAAGGAAAGGCAGAAGCTCACTTCTCCTTGGTGCATTATGCTGGTACCGTGGATTACAACATCTCTGGCTGGCTGGACAAGAACAAGGACCCACTGAACGAGACTGTTGTTGGCCTCTACCAGAAATCTTCAGTGAAACTCTTGGCCTTCCTGTACGCCACTTATGCCGGAGCTGATGGTAAGTATACAACTGATAGAAGCAGTTCTTAGAGAGGTGATATGTCTTATGCAATTTTATTTAATTAAAAAATTTATTGGTAATTTGTAGCTCCTGATGCTGGAGGAAAAGGTGGAAAGAAGAAGAAGGGATCATCTTTCCAAACAGTCTCTGCTCTCTTCAGAGTAAGCTCTTTCACAATCTCATAAGTTTTCCTAACATGTAGAAACATGTAAAATTCAGTAATAAGCATTTTTTTTGTTAAACAGGAAAATCTGAACAAGCTTATGACTAACCTGAGGAGCACCCATCCTCACTTTGTACGTTGTCTGATTCCCAATGAGACCAAGACTCCAGGTAAAAACCCTTCCACAAAATATTAAATAACCATTATTAAATGTTCATATGCTTACGATTTTGTTAATATTCACTTATATTACTCTCCTGCAGGAACTATGGAGAATCATCTGATCATCCACCAGCTGAGATGTAATGGTGTGCTGGAGGGTATAAGAATCTGCAGAAAGGGATTCCCCAGCAGAATCCTCTATGGTGACTTTAAACAACGGTAAATACTTGATCATATCCTTCAGTTACCCAATTCTTGTCCCACTTAGATAATCTTCTCTGAAATTTAAGCTGTTCCAGTAATCACCAGCTTATCACAAGTACGGTTTCTTTAATCCCTGGGGATCATCTCTAATCATTGTGAGAAACTCTTTGTTGTCACTAGAAATGTAGTTTTAAATAAAAGAACAATTATGTAATTGTTGGTTGTGTTGAGAATGTCTGCGCATGACGGACTCATTACATTGCTTTGGCTCACAGACAGGGTCTCAAGCTAAACAACAGAAAGGGAATGTCAATGCTACAATCCATTTTAAGTATCCTGTAAAGTGTAGCTGTGATATCTGCAAGTCCTCTATTTGTACTTAAACAGTTTTATTTTTCCATGGCCCTCTTCAGCTACAAGGTCCTCAATGCTAGTGCAATCCCAGATGGACAGTTTATTGACAGCAAGAAAGCCTCTGAGAAACTCCTTGGCTCTATTGATGTGGATCATACTCAGTACAGGTTTGGACATACAAAGGTAAAGAAACACTTTTTAGAATAATAGACAAATTTAGGTATTTTAGAACGGATATTATTAGTTTTACATTCCGACAGGTTTTCTTCAAAGCTGGTCTCTTGGGTGTTCTGGAAGAAATGAGAGATGATAAGTTGGCACAGCTCATCACTCGTACTCAGGCAATGTGCAGAGGTTTCTTAATGAGAGTTGAATTCAAGAAAATGGTAGAAAGAAGGTATTTAGGATTAAAACATCAATATTATGTATGCAAAAAAATTGATGAACTTTTTTTTATCTAATCCAACACATTTATTTTTCCTAGGGATGCAATTTTTATCATTCAGTATAATGTTAGGGCCTTCATGAATGTTAAGCACTGGCCATGGATGAAGCTGTACTTCAAGATTAAACCTCTTTTAAAGAGTGCCGAGACTGAAAAGGAGATGGCCAACATGAAGGAAGAGTTTGAGAAGACCAAAGAAGCCCTTGCCAAATCAGAAGCAAGGAGGAAAGAACTGGAAGGGAAAATGGTTGTTTTCCTGCAGGAAAAGAATGACTTAATGCTGCAAGTGCAATCCGTAAGAAAAAAAACTATTGGACAAGTTAATGATTTCTTTATGAAATTTTTGTGCCAATGTTAAATCCTTTCATTTTTACATTTAAGGAAGGAGAGAACTTGGCTGATGCAGAAGAAAGGTGTGAAGGTCTTATTAAGAACAAAATCCATCTGGAAGCCAAGATTAAAGAACTCACAGAAAGGCTGGAAGATGAGGAGGAAAGTAATGCAGAACTGACTGCTAAGAAGAGGAAACTGGAAGATGAGTGCTCAGAATTGAAAAAAGATATTGATGACTTAGAGCTTACCTTGGCCAAGGTCGAGAAGGAAAAGCATGCCACTGAAAACAAGGTAGGGGATTTTATTAGCCCAATGCCATTCAATTAAAAGAAAATTGGATTTTTGTGATACGGTAGGCTTTTGGTTGGGCAATAGGTCAATAACCATTAATATACAGTGCTAGCAAAAAAAATCTTTACAAGTTCAACGAAACCACAAAATGTTAACATTCAAGTGGTTTATTGTGGACATCTTGTTACAATTAGTATTTCGTCATGTCACCCTTACATTTTATCACCATCTGCAATCGTTTAGCCATGGAGTCAGCAAGGCTGGTGAAGTACGTGGAGTCCATTGTGTGTACTCTTAACCCTAGAACGCATGACCATAAGAATCTACACTTTCACATACTTGGGACCTTTTAGGCCCGTGTGCAAAGAACATGGAATAACTCAAACAAAAATGACAAACAACTATATACCTGAGGAATACCTAGAGTTTCAAAATTCTAACTAAAGTAATCTTGCAGAAAATAGAAAACAATTAACAGGGCGGGCCTGCAAGGCCCCAGGTATGCGTTCTAGGGTTAAGAAGTGAAATCATGATGCAGATTTTACATGTAAAGATTTTTTTGCCAAAACTGTACACGTCGACGCATCCCATTAGCATCCCAGAACAACGTCATATGAAAACTAAAATACCACCTGGCATAAAAAAAAAAAAAAAAAAACCCTCATTTGGAATACAATAGTAGCGTAGACAGACAACCTCTAGAAAACTATGACGACTTAATCCCTTAACACAAAAAGACATATAGGTACATCATTGCAGAGGTGCCCATTTGTGGAGAGATCTCAAGAGCTGATCTCTCTCTACATGAGAGCTTAAGAGGAGACTGCAATTTACACTATATACTGCAATATAGTGATAATTTGTACAGCCTAGTGCAAAGCAGTTTGCATCACCTTACTTACAACCCAATCTGCAGGGTTAAAACTTGGCAGACTGAGACTTGCACGTCGTAAGCACTATTCAGATCAAACCTGATACATGTCTTGTGTGCCTCCAACAGACATTAATCTAAAACGGAGCTCCTTATTGTTTGAGGAGAGAATATAGCCCATGGGCAAATCAAACACTTTTTCTCCCTAGCATTTATTTCTCAATGACAAGGTAGTTTCACTAGATAACTGATCCTTTATCTTTAGGTTAAAAACCTTACAGAAGAGTTGGCTGCATTGGATGAGAACATCTCAAGGGTTACCAAAGAGAAGAAAACGCTCCAGGAGGCTCATCAACAAACTCTTGATGATTTGCAGGCTGAGGAGGACAAAGTCAGCTCTCTAACCAAAGCAAAAGCCAAACTTGAACAACAATTAGATGATGTGAGTATATTTACATGTAATGTATAAAATGTAATCTAAAACATTTAAAAACAATCTTAATTGTATGTCTATTTAGCTGGAAGGATCATTGGAACAAGAGAAGAAGCTTCGTCTTGACCTTGAAAGAGCCAAGAGAAAGCTTGAAGGAGATTTGAAGTTGTCTCAAGAAACAGTTATGGATCTTGAAAATGAAAAACAGCAAGCTGAAGAAAAACTTAAGAAGTTAGTATGCTTCATCGTTACTATGAAAAGTCTAGATATGAACTTACTAACAAATATTCATTTTACAAATGCAGAAAGGACTTTGAAATAAGCCAACTGCAAGGAAAGATTGAAGATGAGCAGTCCCTGGGTTCTCAGCTGCAGAAAAAGATCAAGGAGCTGCAGGTATAGTGATATAATGAGTCAGTAATATCACATAGCTCCAGGTAAACAGGTAGAATGTAAAACAATCCATCTTTTCACACTAGGCCCGTATTGAAGAACTGGAAGAGGAGATCGAAGCTGAGCGTGCTGCTCGCGCAAAGGTTGAGAAGCAGAGGTCTGATCTCTCTCGTGAACTTGAGGAGATCAGTGAAAGGCTTGAAGAAGCTGGAGGTGCAACCTCAGCTCAGGTTGAGTTGAACAAGAAACGTGAGACAGAGTTCCAGAAACTGAGACGCGACTTGGAAGAGTTCACACTACAGCATGAAGCCACCTCAGCTGCCCTGCGCAAGAAGCATGCCGACAGTGTTGCTGAACTTGGAGAACAGATTGATAATCTCCAGCGAGTTAAACAGAAGCTGGAGAAAGAGAAGAGCGAGCTGAAGATGGAAATTGATGACCTTGCCAGTAACATGGAGAATGCTGCAAAATCAAAGGTATAAGAACTACTCTCTGGAAATTATAACTATATGATTTGTAGATGATAATTTTAAACTTAACAAAAGTAATTTTTCTACTTGCTTTAAAAGGCCACCCTTGAAAAAGTAAGCCGTGTTCTTGAGGACCAACTCAGTGAATTTAAGATGAAAAATGAAGAGCACCAGCGTCTCAATAATGACCTCTCAGCTCAAAGAGCTCGCTACCAGACTGAAAATGGTACATTATTTTAATGTTACAATGTTAGGCTAGTCACCATATAATATAACTGCTTTCCAATGTAACACAACTATTTGTAGTATCTATATAGTTGATACTTTTTGCATGTTATTTCATATTATTAGGTGAGCTCTCCCGTCAACTAGAGGAAAAGGAATCCCTTATTTCTCAACTGACCAGAGGAAAACAAGGATTTACCCAGCAGGTTGAAGAACTCAGGAGGCAGCTAGAGGAGGAAACCAAGGTACATAAAAGAGCATAAAATTAACATCCTTATGTTCCATGATCAGTTAATCTTTTTGCAATGCATAAACATTGCATAAATTCTCAATTGCCTGTCTAGCAATAAGCTTTACTACTTAAAAAGGTCACATTTAAATATTGCGCAATTTACATTAATGTTTATTAAATTGCCATGGGGTTTAATAGTTTGTTCCATACTTATATCAATAGGCCAAGAATGCTCTTGCCCATAGTTTGCAATCTTCTCGTCACGACTGTGATCTGCTTCGTGAACAATATGAGGAGGAGCAAGAGGCTAAGGCAGAACTCCAAAGATCTCTGTCCAAGGCCAATGGCGAAGTTGCTCTGTGGAGAACCAAATATGAGACTGATGCCATTCAGCGCACAGAGGAACTGGAAGAAGCCAAGTAAAATTTTACATTTATATGTATGGCACAAAAGATATGTATCTAGGGTAACTCATCTTCCAACTATTCACCTTCAGGAAAAAGCTTGCGCAGCGTCTCCAGGATGCCGAGGAGCATGTAGAAGCTGTAAACTCCAAATGTGCCTCCCTGGAAAAAACAAAACAGAGACTGCAGGCTGAAGTTGAGGACCTGATGGTTGATGTTGAGAGGGCAAATAGCACGGCTGCTGCTCTTGATAAGAAGCAGAGAAACTTTGATAAGGCAAGATTTGCATATAAAATTCACGTGATCAATAAAAAAAAAACAACTTCACTCTTGTTGTTAGAAAATGTAGCATCCATAACAAAATAGAAGTCCCTTTGCAGGTTCTTATTGAATGGAAACAAAAATATGAAGAGGGTCAGGCAGAGTTGGAGGCAGTTCAGAAGGAAGCCCGCAGCCTAAGCACGGAGATCTTTAAGATGAAGAATGCCTATGAGGAAGCTTTAGATCAAATTGAAACCTTGAAAAGGGAAAACAAGAACTTGCAACGTAAGCACTTTTTATCATTTTTGTATTTCTTTAATGTAAAGTCAGTCGCTAATGGAACACAATTTAAACACACATGTTGGTATATATTACTCTCTTAAGCACAAACTAAACAAAGAGAATGATTGGATACTGAGATAACAATATTTCATGTAGGTTGGTATATGTTTCACACCGCATTTCGTAACTTTTGAAAGCTGCACATTTTATATTTAAACAAAAAAATGATCTGATGCATTTTAAAGTACGGTATATCAGTTCTATTGACACATGTTGCATCTGTTTTATTTTTTTTCTTAAAAAATATATATTTTTTTACAGGCAGAAAGGAATGTCAGGAGATCCTGTGACTTTCTGTTTGTAAAAAAAAAAAAATAAATGAATAAAATAAATTACAAAAACATCTGCAAGCGTAGGACATTGTATTTTTAAAAAACAACAACAAAAAAAAAACAAAACAAAAAGGGCTTGCACACTTCTAGTATAAAATTAAAGTACAGGAACACAAGTACGCCGTGACCAATATATAAACATGTACATACATTATGACATTGTCAAAACTTTTCTGGAAAAGATAGGTGGATGAGGGTGCACTGTCAAGGAAAGGGCATCACCCCTCAATGCATGCTTAAAAAAAAAAAAAAAAAAAAGGCTAGCACACCTTTAGTATAAAATTATTGTACAAGTGCACAAATATGCTGTGGCCACTTTGAAAAAAAAAAAAGTGCAACAGACTGCTGACTAATACCCATTTGACATACTTTTTTCCGTTTTTCACGTTGTGATCTAAGCAAATACAGACGTATCCATTTTATTATGGTTTTTACAGTACAAATAGATACATCAAGTACACCACAAAATTGTTGTATGAAACAGACAATTTGTTGAGCACAAAATGTCCAAAAAACAGTCTTAGAATACACGTTCGCATGTTTCATGACAGAGGAGATTTCAGATCTGACTGAACAGATTGGAGAATCAGGCAAGACCATCAATGAGCTGGAGAAATCCAAAAAGCAAGTAGAACAGGAGAAGAATGATCTGCAAGCTGCCTTGGAGGAAGCGGAGGTGCTAACTCATTTTTAGAATTAAATAGTTCTAAACTTTTATTATTTTTTTTAATCAACAGGATGCTAAAATGTTTGTTGTATCCTTATATAGGGATCTCTTGAACACGAAGAAGCAAAAATCCTTCGCATCCAACTTGAGCTAAACCAGGTTAAGTCTGAGGTAGAAAGAAAAATTGCAGAGAAGGATGAGGAGATTGAACAATTGAAGAGAAACAGCCAGAGAGTTATTGACACCATGCAGACCACATTAGACGCTGAGATCAGGAGTAGGAACGATGCCATGAGACTGAAGAAGAAGATGGAAGGAGACCTGAATGAGCTGGAGATTCAGTTGAGCCATGCCAATCGTCAAGCCGCTGAGGCACATAAGCACCTAAGGAATATTCAAACACAACTGAAGGTAATACCAGATGTGCCAATGAAAGTGCATATCATTGGGGCATTAAGCTTTTTCTGGTCAATAAGCTTGGTAATGATGTGAAACCAAAGACACATACTTTTCCTAAATTGCACATTCCTTTTTTTATACCTAAAGGATGCTCAGCTCCAGCTTGATGATAGCCTCCGGAGCCAGGAAGATCTAAAAGAACAAGTGACTGTTGTGGAACGTAGGAATACACTGCAACAGGCAGAAATTGAGGAGATGCGTTCTGCTCTGGAACAGACAGAGAGGTCCCGTAAGGTGGCGGAACAGGAACTTCTGGATGCAAGTGAACGCCTTCAACTTCTCCACTCCCAGGTGAGATCTACTGCTAGAAATATAAAAATTGGGGGAATATAAAATGTGGAGATAGTGGATGATAATATCTATGCTGCTCTACTGTAGAACACAAGCCTCATCAATACCAAGAAGAGGTTAGAGAATGATGCCAGTCAACTACAGAGTGAAGTTGAGGAAGCATTACAAGAATCCAGAAATGCAGAAGAAAAAGCTAAGAAAGCGATCACTGATGTATGTACTAGATGCTCTACAAACGCATTCATAAATATATGCTGTATAAGAAGCTGTGATTACAGATGTTTCCACATCTTTCTATAGGCTGCACTAATGGCAGAAGAACTGAAGAAGGAGCAGGACACCAGCGCCCATTTAGAGAGAATGAAGAAGAACCTTGAACAGACAGTGAAGGATCTTCAGCATCGTCTGGATGAGGCAGAACAGCTGGCAATGAAAGGTGGAAAGAAACAGCTCCAGAAACTGGAAGCTAGGGTAGGACTACTATGCTTCCATTTATATGAATTGTACTAGGTAAGCAAATGGAAAAGGAAACCTTTTGAAATAATGCTATTAATAGGTACGTGAATTAGAAAATGAGCTGGAAAATGAACAGAAGCATAGTACCGAAGCAGTTAAAGGAGTCCGCAAATATGAAAGAAGAGTGAAAGAACTTACTTACCAGGTAAAGTGTTCTTCAGGTTGTAGGTAATTCATGAAGGATTGTTTGATTTGCCTCCAATAATATGAATGCTTACTTTTGAAGAGTGAGGAAGATAGGAAGAATGTCATGAGACTTCAAGATTTGGTAGACAAGCTACAGTTGAAGGTCAAGGCTTACAAGAGACAGGCTGAAGAATCTGTAAGTTGGAATTAAGGCATCACTTGGAAATAACATTATTGATGCATATGCAATTTAATATTAATCTACTAAATGACTTGTCTTATTATCTAATTCGAGGAGGAACAAGCAAATGCCCACCTGTCCCGCTTCAGGAAAGTCCAACATGAGTTGGAGGAAACTGAGGAAAGAGCTGATATAGCAGAGTCCCAAGTGAACAAACTGAGAGCAAAGAGCCGCGACATTGGTGGCAAGGTACAGGATAGTACATTACAATTATTTAAACAAAAGAAATCTATTAATAAAAATAATATTTCTAGAAATAATTTTGTTTGTTTCTCTTTGCAGAAAGACAGCGAGTGAAATAAAGACTTATGGACAATAGTGGATTATGAAATTTACAAAATGTAACATTTCTCTTCTTTTTAGAATTACCTTATTTTTTGCCTTTACACTGATAAATAAACCATTACCAGCTTAGACAAGCATGTGTGTCATGTTTAATTTATTTAATTTTAATATTTATTTTGGTTTACGGCTTTCGCTGATTAATTCTCATAAAAATATTCTTCCATCATAGATAAGGGCATGTTCACATGTGGAAGATGTGTTCTTCAAATATCTGCAAGTGTAAAGCTCTGTTAACTACATTACATGCAAACATTTCTCTAAACCCATCTCAACGGAATAATTGAAACAATTTCTAATCTTCAACAAATATGCCATGTGTCCACTGCCCTTACAGGTTCATCCAGCAACTCTTGACATCATTATACTCAGTTATTCCACTCTACCCCTACTGGTTATCAAAACTTGTAGCAAAATTCTTAGTAGCAAAATACGCTGCTGCAGATCTGCCCTATATTTAACCTTTTAAATTAAAAGGGTTATATCCGCAGCATGAATGGGATTTTGTCACATCTCTTCCACAATGCTGCTACTGATACTTATTTGTCCCAAGAGGCATTTATTTTATATACAACCCCTTCTCTACTCTATAGCACTAGCAATGTAAGGACTCTTTCACACATCTCTGTGTCCGGCACGTGTGGTGACAGTTTCCACACGTACCAGAGACACTGACACATGCAGACCCATTCATATCTATGGGTCTGCGCACATGTCAGTGTCTTTCCACGGACCATGTGTCCATGTGCTCCACTCGAAGACATGTCCATTTTTGGATGACATCACGTCAAGTCAATGGGTCCGTGTAAACACGTACCGAACACGGATGCCATCCGGGTAACAAGTACCGGCGCTTGAGAATCAGTGTACAGTTAGCGATGTTCCCAAGTGCCGGGTGCTGACCGCTGCCCTCTTCATGGTTCCCTGCTCAGCAAAGCAGCCGGGAAGAATGAGCCGTTGCAGCGAGAGAGCCCCGGAGCTGCGCTCAGTGAGTGACAGGACACTGCTCCTAAGCTCAGCAGGGTTCCGGGGCCGCTCACAGCAGCGGCTCATTCTCCCCGGCTGCTCTGATGACCGGTCGCATGGATTACAGAGGGGGACACTTAGGACAGGTGAGTATAGGGATTTTTTTTTATCCTTATGTTTTACAGGTGGACACTGCAGGAGCAGACACTACTAATCTCATCATTGTCCCTGCTGGTGGTGATCGCAGCAGCGGCAGGGAACCAGGAAGAGGGTAGCTTTCAGCACCTGGCGCTTGGGAACAGCGCTAACTGTACACGGATTCCCAAGCACCGGTAGGTGTGATCCTGATGCGGCACATGGTTGGCACACGGTTGCCACACACGGACACACTGATATCTCCGGTACCGGAAATATAAGGACGTGTGATACCGGCCTAAATGTAGGTTATGTGATATATTTTAAAGATGCACCAGATTTATCAAACAGCATGAGCCAGTGTGATAAATCTGGTACATTTTCACTGTCTAGTCTACATTTGCACAGTTTAAGAATTAGGCTGCATTCAAACATCTGCGTGACAAGTCTGAGTGCCGTCTGGTCTTTTCTTGGACGGCACACGGACCCATAGAGTTTCATTAGTTTAGTGGTTAGCACGGTTACTTTGCAGCGCTGGGGTCCTGTGTTCAAATCCCAACAAGGACAACATTTGCACGGACATGTGAACAGCCCCTTAGACTATAATGGGTAAGTGTTCTATCCGGGAAAACCAAAGAGAGAAGACATAAATGGAAAATGGATGTCTGAAGAAGGCCTGAGAAAGCATTTCAATTAAATAATATATATATATATGTGGCAACACAGGGTTATTAACATTACCTTCAGATGCCAACTGTGACCTTCTGTTCTAGTCAGTTGCTTAGGTGTAAAGACATTAATATCTGTTAAATTAACAATTATATTTTATTACATGTACGGCACATATTTCCAAAAACATACAACATAAAAAGCATTTCAATTAAATACAAGAAAAACTGCATAGCTGGGATGTGTCAGAAGCATACGACTTTTCTTAGCTTATAATAAGTGCCACACTTACTCCTGTCGGAACGAACATCCGTTTAAAAACAAAAGAAATAAAGAATATATTAATCAAGTGTTAGAAAATTGTATATCCTAAGTACAAAGGGTGTCTCAAAGTAGCAACAATTCCCACTGTAATTTGCTACCACATTGGGTCACCTATAGTGTTGAGCGAGCACTAAAATGCTCGGGTGTTCGAAGCTCGGGCCGAGCTCGCCGTGATACTCGGGTGCTCGACCCGAGCAACGAGCCCAATGTTAGTCTATGGGAGACTCTAGCATTTTTGCGGTGGCACCCCCGGCAGTCTTTTAAAAGCCTAACAAGTGCCCAAAACGATAGTGACAGTGCTCAAATGACATGGGGACAGCATGTGGATCGCCCCAGGAAGCATTTCTGACCCCTAGGTCACTGCTGTCAACAACGTGGTCAGAGGTATTAAGCCACTTTTACAGGCTCACAATAAAACGAAAGTGAAACTTTTTTCCTGTGAAATATGTTAAGGAACATCCTTTCCAGGGAAAAGACTTGTGTATAAGTTAAAATAAATGACCAAAAACAAAAATACTCCTCCACACCTTCGGCTATGTTCACAAGTAGCATTTTTTATGCGTTTTTGCACTTTTGTATTGCTTTCAACTATGACAAATGCATTCACCGGGAAATGTCATTTTAACATTTTACAACCTTATCTGGCCATGTGCTGTGTGACACATGCATAAAGTGCTGAAAAGACATGGGAACAGCATGGGGAAGACCCCTGGAAGCATCTCTGACTCCCAGGTCACTGTCTAAAACTGTGCCCATCATAAGTGATCCTTGCCGCATCAGAAGATGCAGACTTGCAACTATCCCCACGCAAGTTCTAGTCCCAGGGCAGTGTTCAATTGTACCTCCCCCATTCCTTGCAATACAGCCTGCCACCCACCCACCCCCAGGCTGCAATACCATACTGCTTGCTTGCTTGAACTTGAAATTGGGCCTTTTAGGCATGTGGAGGCGGAATCTGGCCACCACGTCATGGCTGTGTTGGCGGCCTGGAATCCATACTCAGTCCCCAGCCGCCCGGCGGCCGGGTGTCCATACTCAGTCCCCAGCCGTCCCGCGGCCGAGTGTCCACACGGTCCCCAGCCGCCTGGGGGCAGTCGGGTGTCCATAAACGGTCCCCAGCCGCCCCCATTTCTCCTTGGAACATCCCCCCACACACTTTTCTTAGCCCGGCCTGCTTTAGGCAGCATTCGACGAGCCCACCAGAGAACCAGACTCCTCCGGTGGGCCCTGACTTCTCCATCGGTGGAGTTGAGAGTGCCAAGGTGAGGAGTATGATGATGATGACAGAAGTTAGCATCTGCTATGTTTTCTTTTAATGCAAGTGTAAGTGTGCAGCCTGCCACCCACCCACCCCCAGACTGCAATTCATACTGCTAGCCTGCACCTGAAATGGGGCCTTTTAGTTTAGAGGAGGCCGAAGCTGGCCACTACCTCATGGCTGCTTCGGCAGCGAGGTATCCATACTCAGTCCCCAGCCGCCCCTATTTGTCCTGGTGTGCCTTATACATAAGATTAAGCACGTATACCAAAACATTACCTGTGCCCTCCCCAGTGCATTTAGTGGGAAGGAGAGCCTATTCCGCTGTAGTGTGTGCATGCCAAACCCCTGTTCATGGTACATGCGAAGATGCCTCCCACCTTGCACCCGTCGTTGCAGACTTGCAACTATCCCCATTCAAGTCCTTGTCCCAGGGCAGTGTTCAATTGTACCTCTCCCATTCCTTGCAATGGAAGCGCAAGTATGCAGCCTGCCACCCACCCACCCCCAGGCTGCAATACCATACTGCTTGCTTGCTTGCACTTTAAATTGGGCCTTTCAGGCATGTGGAGGCGGAATCTGGCCACCACGCCATGGCTGTGTCGGCGGCCTGGTATCCATACTCAGTCCCCAGCCGCCTGGTGGCCGGGTGTCCCCGCTTGCTCCCCAGCCTCCAGGGGGTGGCCGGGTGTCCATACTCGGTCCCCAGCCACCCCTATTTGTACCGGTAACCTTTCCCACACTTTTCTTAGCCTGGCCTTAGTCTGTTCTGCTACCAGAGCTAAGGAAAGAGAGGAGATCTGTCCCTACGATAGAACTCAGCTGAATTCCTACGATGTAACAGGGAACCTGATCCTGCGATCAGACCTGCTAAAGTCCTAAGCTAGTCTGTACGGAGACCTATAGATGTGGGGAAGGAATCCCTACAAGTACTAAGGACTGGGAGGAAAATGGGACACCTCCTAACAGAAATAGTAGCAGACAGACGAACAAACAAAATATATAGAACATAGAGGTCCGTAGACCAAGCAAACTAACAGAGTTAGATACAGAGCACAGGCTAGCTAGAAAGTAGTTATACAATGAAGTCCAGCAAAGCCAGAAGGGCGGAGCAGGATTAAATAGGCCAACAAGGTCATGTGACCAGCAAAGGAAAAAACCTAAGAGCAAGGTTCTAACAGTACCCCCCCTTCTAAGAGGATCCTCCGGATCCCCTAGGACCAGGCTTATCAGGAAATCTCCTGTGAAACGCTCTGATAAGTCTGGACGCGGAAACATCATCTGACCTCACCCAAGAGTTATCCTCGGGTCCGAAACCTTTCCAGGCCACAAGATACTGCAAACTACCTCTATACCGTCTAGAGTTAAGGATGCGAGAAATTTCATATTCCCCGTCCTCCACCACCGGAGGAACAGAGGCAGAGGCGTCACCATCCGACACAACAGCTTTGATGAACAGAGAGACATGAAATACCGGATTAATTCTCCAGGAGGTAGGAACCTCCAACCTAACAGCAGATTGGTTGACAACCTGAAGCACCTTAAAGGGCCCTACAAACTTGGGACCCAATTTCTTAGAAGGAATCCTCAACCGCAGATTCCTAGAGGACAACCAAACCATGTCACCAACAGCGAACAAAACCTCCTGTCGTTTCCTATCAAAGTAGTCTTTAGATTTTCTGTTGGCCTCCTGAAGATTACCACGCACATCCGTCCAAACTCTCTCCAAATCACCGGAAAAATTCTCCTCCTCAGGCAGGGCAGATCCCAACTTGGAGAACGACCCAAACGACGGATGTCTCCCAGAACAACAAAAAAAAGGCGAACAACCAGCAGAAGAAGATTTATGATTGTTCAGAGCAAATTCAGCAAGTGCCAGAAACTCAGACCACCCCTCTTGATTGTCTGCCACAAAACAACGCAAGAACTGCTCAACATCCTGGTTTTTCCTTTCTGTCTGGCTATTAGATTCAGGATGATATCCGGACGAGAACGACAAATGAACTCCCAACCTGTCACAAAAGGCACGCCAAAAACGAGCCACGAACTGAGGACCCCTATCAGAAACAATGTCAGTAGGAACGCCATGAAGTCTGAAAATTTCCTTGACAAAGGCCTTAGCGAGAGTTTTAGCGCAGGGCAGTTTGACGAAGGGAACCAAGTGACACATCTTGCTAAAACGGTCCACGACCACCCAGATGACAGTAAAACCCTCAGAGGGGGGAAGGTCAGTTATAAAGTCCATAGCCAAATGTGTCCAAGGAGCACTGGGAACCTCCAAAGGACAAAGCAACCCCGCAGCAGGAGTATGTGAGGACTTAGATCTAGCACATATAGTACATTGACGCACCCACTTAATGACTTCCTTCTGCCATCCAGGCCACCAAAAACTGCGACCCACCAGTCTCTTGGTCTCAGAGATTCCGGGATGACCTGCCAACCGAGATTCGTGACACTCAACAAACAAATCTCTCCTAAAGGTCCCAGGCACAAACAACCTCCCATGAGGAGTGTTAGATGGGGCATTCTCCTGTGCTTTAAGAATCTCATCTTCCAAAACGGAGTCCAAAGCAGCTATCACAACACCTTCTTGTAAAATGTTCTCCTCTTTCTCAGCACCGACTATGGGAGAAAAACTGCGAGACAAGGCATCCGCCTTAACATTCTTAGTACCAGGGATGTAAGTAACGGAGAAATTAAACCGCGAGAAAAACAGTGCCCACCTAGCCTGACGGGCATTCAGGCGCTTGGCAGCATCAAGATATATCAGATTTTTATGATCCGTAAGAACCTGAACGGGAAATTCCGCACCTTCCAAGAAGTGGCGCCAGTGTTCAAATGCGAGTTTAATAGCCAATAATTCCCGATTACCAATATCGTAATTCAGTTCAGTCTCCGAAAATTTTTTTGAAAAAAAGGCACAGGGATGTAATCCATCCCCGTTATCCTGAGACAATACTGCGCCAACCCCCACAGAGGAAGCATCAACCTCAACCAAAAACGGCTTAGTCACATCAGGCTGCATAAGGATGGGAGCAGAGGTGAACCTCTCCTTGAGATACACAAAAGCTTCAATGGCCTCAGAAGACCACTGAACCGCATCAGCACCTTTCCTGGTGAGATCGGTCAGAGGTTTGACAATACTAGAAAATTTTTTTATGAATTTTCTGTAATAATTGGCGAAACCTAAAAACCTCTGTATCGATTTCAAACCAATAGGCCTAGGCCATTCCTGTACAGCTTGAACTTTAACCGGGTCCATCTTAAAACCTTCGCTGGAGATAATGTAGCCCAAAAAACTAATTCTCTGTACAGCGAACTCACATTTCTCCAGCTTAGCAAAAAGCGAATTGTCCATTAATAACTGTAATACCTCACGTACGCTCCGCCAATGAGACTCCAGATCCGGCGAATAAATCAAAATGTCATCCAAATACACAACCACATTTTTGCCGATCAAAGGTCTAAGGATGTCATTAATAAGATTCTGGAAAAATGCAGGAGCATTAGTAAGACCAAAAGGCATAACCAGATTCTCAAAATGACCCACAGGAGTGTTAAAAGCAGTCTTCCATTCGTCACCCTCCTTCATGCGCAACAGATTGTATGCCCCCTTAAGGTCAATTTTAGAGAACCACTTGGCCCCCATTAACTGGTTAAACAGACCAGGAATCAATGGCAGTGGGTAAGGATTGCGTACAGTAATTTTGTTAATCTCACGAAAATCCAGACAAGGACGTAAACCGCCGTCCTTTTTTTTTACAAAAAAAAATCCAACCGCCACAGGAGACTTAGAGGGCCTAATGTGACCGGCGGCCAAACTTATCTGTATGTATTCCTCCAAAGCCTTCCTCTCAGGAATAGTAAGGTTAAATAAACGACTTTTAGGAAGAGTCGCTCCAGGGACAAATTCAATAGAACAATCATAGTCTCTATGGGGAGGCAAAACCTGCGATTCCTTCTAAGAAAAAACTCTCCAAAAATCCTGAATAGGAACAGGCAATTCTCCCCTATCCAAAGCTGCAATACGCCCGTTACAACACTTGTCATAACATTTATGGCTCCAGGATTTAATTTCACTGGTAGACCAATCCAGTACAGGATTGTGAAATTTTAACCAGGGCAATCCCAATATTACTGGAGAAGGCAAGTTATTCAAAACTACCAAATCCAATTTCTCATGGTGAACACCATTAATAGTGAGAGGAAATTCACAGACCTTGAGAGTAATATTCTTCAAAGGGGAACCATCCACAGAAACCACAGCAATGGGGGATGATAAAGGTTCGGGTTTTAAATTGAGTCTTTCCAAGAATCCCCCATCAATTACATTCAGAGTAGACCCACAATCAACAAACACCCGAGATTCCATTAATTTTTCCTGAGCAATCGTGGAAGCAGCTAAAAATACACCCTTGGAGTTTAAACAGGCAATACGGGCATGACTGACCATTTTTTTTTCTTTCTTCATACGAAGCTCACAGCCTTTAATCAAATGACCAGATTTTCCGCAATAGAAACACAAGCCTTCAGAAAATCTACGGTCTTTTTCTTGAGAGCGAGGTGCCACCGATCCAATCTCCATCGGTTCACCACTGTTAGTACACACATTCTCATAACCAGAAACTGACATAGCAGAGGATTTGCTCTCATTAACCCTTGCACGCAGTCTCCTATCCACCCGTATAGCTAATTGCATAGCCTGTTGCAAATCTTCAGGTGTAGGATAAGCAATTAGCAGGTCTTTAACCCTTTCATTGAGCCCAGCAAGAAATAGACTTTTCAGAGCAGAATCGTTCCACCCTGTTTGAGTAGACCAACGACGGAAATGAGTACAATATTTTTCCACATTACCTGATCCCTGTTTCAAACGTCTCAACTCAGTCTCAGCTGATGCGACACGGTCAGGATCATCATATAATAGTCCCAAAGCAGAAAAAAAACTATCCACTGATCTGAAGCATGTATCACTAGGTTGCAAAGAAAAGGCCCACTCCTGAGGCTCTTTGCGCAAAAGTGACATAATGAACCCTATGCGCTGGGATTCATCCCCAGAGGACTTGGGTCTCAAACGAAAATACAATAAGCAAGCATTTTTAAATGAAAAAAATTCTCGGTGTTCACCAAAAAATAAATCCGGCAAACATACCTTAGGCTCCAAGAAATGTGCTCCAGGACAGTTACTCACGTGCTGACGGAGCTCGGCCACCTCCAGAGAGAGTCCCTGCAGGCGATGAGCCAAATCCTGAACCGACACCATGATGGAACAGAAAAATTTTCCTTAGAGAATTTGCAGGCTGGACTTACTGTTATGTTCTGCTACCAGAGCTAAGGAAAGAGAGGAGATCTGTCCCTACGATAGAACTCAGCTGAATCCCTACGATGTAACAGGGAACCTGATCCTGCGATCAGACCTGCTAAAGTCCTAAGCTAGTCTGTACGGAGACCTATAGATGTGGGGAAGGAATCCCTACAAGTACTAAGGACTGGGAGGAAAATGGGACACCTCCTAACAGAAATAGTAGCAGACAGACGAACAAACAAAATATATAGAACATAGAGGTCCGTAGACCAAGCAAACTAACAGAGTTAGATACAGAGCACAGGCTAGCTAGAAAGTAGTTATACAATGAAGTCCAGAAAAGCCAGAAGGGCGGAGCAGGATTAAATAGGCCAACAAGGTCATGTGACCAGCAAAGGAAAAAAACTAAGAGCAAGGTTCTAACAGGCCTGCTTTAGGGCAGCATTGGCCGAGCCCACCGGACTATCAGACTCCTCCGGTGGGCCCTGGCTTCTCCATCAGGGGAGTTGAGAGTGCCAAGGTGAGGAGCATGATGAGGATGATAGAAGTTAGCAACTGCTTTGTTTTGTTGTAATGCAAGCGCATGTATGTAGTAGCGGCTAGGCCTGAGGAGGTCAGCGTTTTGGCGCATATCCTACCTCCTCCGAGGATTGCTGGATGTTTTCCTGCTACTATCCAAGTTCTATGACTCCCGTTAAAACAAAGCTTCAGGTGATAAATGATGGATGAGGTAGTGGCAAAGGAGAAAGAGCAGGAGGAACAGGGACCATTCACATCAATATCAGGCCAGTCAACCAGATATGTCTTGTAGGATATGTTTCTGTAACAAAAGGAGCGGTTCGGCTACACAGTTATAGGGCATACAGTGAGTGCAATGCCTACCAAAAATTTCAAGGCACTCCAATACCCCTTGGAAATGACATGGAGGTCAGAGGGCGTTAACTAAACCTTTTTTTCCATTTATAGCAACTGGGTCTCCTGTGCACTGTTGGCCTAAGCAGTGAATGGAATGCTTTCCAAAAATTATGAGGTACTGCAATGTCCCTTACAAGAGCCATGTGTGGCACCCCAGGGGTCTGGTCCCCACAGTAATAGAGATTACGTCGGAGAGCAAGTGGGAGGTTTCCTGGTCAGGATCCCTTAAACATGCAACATCCTCCTGCCCCAGTCCTGGGAGGGGAGAATTCTGCCCTTATAAACTGGATCTGGGGTGGGGTTGAGTGAGTCAGAGAACAGAGAACAGTCAGAGTCAGAGTGAGAGCAAGGGAAAGCAACAGCAAGGAGCTCTGTAGGAGCTATGAGCTAAAGACGAGGGGCTGGAAGCTGAACAGAGCTCGACCTGGCAGAAGACAATAGGAACCGGACACAGGAGTCCGAAGCTGTGAGGACTTATATATCCAGCAGCAGAAACCAGCCGGCAGGGGATTTCAGGTCCTCTGGCCATAGAAGCCCGGAGGCTCAGTCACAAGCAAGGGACCAGCACCGCCGTCGTGGAGCGGAGGCTAACAGAAGGCCCTAAGTCACCAGCCATACGGGTGAGCACTACACGGTACACTCAGGGACATGGGCTACTTCTACCCGCTTACAGCAAGGTAGTCAGGAAGAGTGCAGACAGACGGGGAGGCCTACAACTCCACCTGGCCAGGGGAACTCCGGCTTGCTCACAGACTGACCAGGCCTCTTATGCTAGCCAGTACTCCCGGAAGGGTCTACCTTATAATCATCAGTAAAGACCCTGAACTGCACTGCAAAGACTCTGAGTCATTCCTACTGCGCTCGTGCACCATCACCCCCATCATCCACACTCACTGCCCTGAGGCTATACTCCTCCCGAGGGGAGTTATCCCATTTTATGCTGCGCACACAACACCAGCCTCAGCGGTCTGCCTCGCAGCGGTGGTACTCCCTGACCGCAATCCACGGGTGGCGCAGTCGGACAATTAACCTCAAAACCTAAGAAAGATTGCCACTGGTTTGACCAGCCTGAGCCACGGGACCGGGTCACCGCCACGGAGACTACAGACCCCAGAGACCCGGCACCGGGTATCCCACACACGTGTACACATGGCCCAGGGGGCGCGTCACATGCAGTACAGCATATTACAAACATAAGTCCCATTATTCGGGAGTAGGTGTCCCATAGTATTTGCTTATGCCTTGCAAGCAAAAGCTGCTAAAAATTAGGACGGAGCAACTTGCAATGCCCCTTACAAGAGCCATGCAGTACAGCATATTACAAACATAAGTCCCATTATTGGGGAGTGGGTCTCCCATAGTATTTGCTTATGCTTTCCCAGCAAAAGCTGCCAAAAATTAGGACGGAGCAACTTGCAATGCCCCTTACAAGAGCCATGCAGTACAGCATATTACAAACATAAGTCCCATTATTGGGGAGTGGGTCTCCCATAGTATTTGCTTATGCTTTCCCAGCAAAAGCTGCCAAAAATTAGGACGGAGCAACTTGCAATGCCCCTTACAAGAGCCATGCAGTACAGCATATTACAAACATAAGTCCCATTATTGGGGAGTGGGTGTCCCATGGTATTTGCTTATGCTTTCCCAGCAAAAGCTGCCAAAAATTAGGACGGAGGAACTTGCAATGCTGGCACCCTAGTGGTATAGTGGTGGTGGAGGCTGAGGATAAGGAGAAGAAGATTAAACAGCCGAAACGAGGAAGCGTATACCCATGTGTGGGTGTGAAGCGGTGCATGTGAATACACCTCCCGAAATAACACAGTGGATTTGACTTTATGTTACTCTGCTGTCATTTGGTGGTGATGAGAAGTCTGGCCCAATCCAGCCCTTGTTCATTTTGATAAGGGTCAGCTTGTCAGCATTGTCAGTTGACAGGCGAGTGCGCTTATCAGTTATAATTCCCCCAGCGGCACTAAAAACACGCTCCTATAACACGCTAGTGGCAGGGCAGGCCAGGACCTCCAAGGCGTACAGAGCGAGTTCATTCCAAGTGTCCAGCTTGGATACCCAATAATTAAAAGGCACAGAGGAATCACGGAGGACGCTGGTACGATCGGCTAGGTACTCCCTCACCATCTTTTGAAACTTTCCACTCCTTGTGAGAGTACCCCGCGCCTCAGGGCCTGTAAGCTGGGCGGGTGTCAGAAAACTGTCCCAGAACGTTGACAGTGTTCCCCTGCCTCTGCTGGATTGGAGTTGCATCTCTCTCACCAGTACGCCTTGGTTGGGCAACGAACTGTGACCTCTGCCGCTAGCGTGTTCAGATGGGAATTTTTTTAAGAGTTCTGCAGCAAGGGCCTTCTGGTATTGCCCCATTTTTGTAGACCTCTCCACCTCAGGAATAAGAGAGTGAAAGTTCTCCTTGTAGCGGGGGTCTACAAGTGTCACCAACCAGTAATGACTGTCACCCAACATTTTGACAACGCGAGGGTCACGGTTAAGGCAGCGTAACATAAAGTCAGCCATCCGTGCCAGACTGGTAACGGGCAAGATTTCCGTGTCCTCACCAAGATGACGACTGACCATGCTCTCCTCCTCCTCCTCTTCCTCCTCCCCCCTGTCCTCAGGCCACCCACGCTGAACCGACGGTATGACACTTGTACAGGTACTACCGTCTACAACGCATGATAGCAGCTCCTGTTCTTCCTCCTCCTCCTCCTCTCCCTCATTGTCCCCCAATGCACGTTGGGATGAGATGGGGCTGGGCTGTGTGTAATCGCCCGCTACGGCTTCTTGATCCATCTCATCATACTCTGGCTGCAATGCCTCCTCTTTAATTCTCTGCAGAGAGCGTTGCAAAAGACAGACAAGTGGGATGCTGACACAAATGATGGCGTCATCGCCACTCACCATCTTGGTGGCCTCCTCAAAGTTTGTCAGGATGGTACATATGTCAGACATCCAGGTCCACTCCTGAGGTCTTATGTGTGGAGTCTGACCTGAATATCGACGGCCTTGTTGCAGCTGGTACTCCACAACTGCTCTCTTCTGCTCACAAATCCATTGCAACATGTGGAGGGTAGAGTTCCAACGTGTGGGGACATCACACACCAGTCGGTGTGCCGGAAGCTGCAAACGCTGCTGAAACACAGCAAGGGCGGCGGAAGCTGTAGCCGACTTGCGAAAATGAGCTGACAGGCGGCGTACTTTGACGAGCAGATCTGGCAACTCGGGGTACGATTTAAGAAACCGCTGAACCACGAGGTTAAGCACATGAGCCAGGCATGGTACGTGTGTAATCTCACCTCGCCTCAGAGCCGCCACCAGGTTACGGCCATTGTCACACACGACCATGCCGGGATGTAGGTTCAGCGGTCTCAGCCACAGATCTGCCTGCTCTTTCACAGCTGTCCACAACTCACAAGCAGTGTGAGGTTTATCACCTAAGCTTATGAGTTTCAGCACAGCCTGTTGCCGCTTGGCGGAGGCAGTACTGCAATGCTTCCAGCTTGTAACTGATGTGGTGATATCTGAGATGGAGGCTGAACATGAGGAGGAGGAGGAGGAGGATGCGCAGGAGCTGTACACTGTGGGGGCAACTCTGACTGACATAGGGCCCGCAATCCTCGGTGTGGGGAGGATGTGTTCCGTCCCAAGGTCCGACTGGGTCCCGGCTTCCACTATGTTTACCCAGTGTGCCGTCAGAGAGATGTACCGTCCCTGGCCACAAGCACTTGTCCACGTGTCCGTTGTCAGGTGGACACTCCCAGTAACTGCGTTGTTGAGGGCACGGCAGATGCTTTGGGACACGTGCTTGTGTAGTGCGGGGATGGCACACCGGGCAAAATAGTGTCGGCTGGGGACCGAGTACCGAGGGACGGCCACCGCCATAAGATTGTGGAAGGATTCCGTCTCCACCAGCCTAAAAGGCAGCATTTCCAATGCAAGCAGTCGTGAAATGTGCGAATTTAGGACTGTGGCCTGTGGGGCGTTAGCTGCGAATTTCCGCTTTCGTTCAAAGGTCTGGGATATGGACAATTGAACGCTGCGGTGGGACGTGGACGTTGATGCTGTTTCTTGAGAAACTGCCATAACAAGTGAAGACTGAGAGGAGGGGGCATCTTTACATGCAGTATGGACAGGGGATTGCCTTGCACATACAACAGGGGGTTCTATTGCACGCACAACAGTGGAAGAAGCAGTGGTGACACCCGCTGACACTGGTCGTGGACCCTGGATTTAACCCCACAAAGTCGGGTGCTTTGCTGCCATGTGCCTGATCATGCTGGTGGTGGTCAGGCTGGTAGTTTTGTCACCCCTGCTGATGCTGGCATGGCAGGTGGAACATATGGCCTTTTTGGGGTTATCAGCAGAGTCTTTGAAAAAATTCCAGACTCTGGAAGACCTACCGCTTGTACTGGCAACGTCCCTCGTGTTGGTGTTACGGGGAACGGTTGCCTGCCTTCTGTCTGCGGCCACCACACTGCTTCTTCCTGCCTGTTGGGGTACTCTGCCTCCCTCCCCTTGTGTGCTGCTGGCCTCACTCTGCATGTCCTCCTTCCACGTTGGGTCAGTTACTAGATCATCCACCACCTCCTCCTCTTCCACTTGCGCACCACGATCCTCCTCCTCACTTCCTGGCACTTGTGTCTCGTCATCGTCCACCTCTTGTGACAGATTGCCAACGTCGACTTCCTGTGGCCGTGGCTGTTCAAATATTTGGGCATCGCAACATGGGATCTCCTCTTCCACCACTTCAAGCGTATCAGGCGAGGGGCCCAAATATGGAAATGGACCAGTGAACAGCTCTTCAGAGTATCCAAGTGTTGGATCACTTGCTGTCTGACGACACTCGGCATGGTGGGAGGAAGGAGCATCAGGGTGAGGAGGAGTATGCGGTCAAGACTCACGGCTACTAAGAGTTGACCGTGTGGAAGACAGACCGGAGGTGGTGGTGCCCAGGTAACTGGAAGTATTGTCTGCTATCTAATTAATAACCTGTTCACACTGATCAGTTCTCAACACTGGTGTTGTTCTGTGCTTCCCTAGTAATTCGGTCAAGAAGTGGGAGCGAGAAGATGTGGCTGTTGGTTGTGGCACATTTTCACCTTGGCCACGGCCCCGTCCTCTGCACGAACCATCACCAGAACGTCCACTTCCACGTCCCTTGCCACGCGCCTTGCCCATTGTAAATGAAGTAAAATAGCTTACACTTGCACTATCAATGGAAAAAGGGTAATAAAGAGTAGATTAGAACCGTGGAAGAGGAAAACCACAGTTATTGTTTACTGGGGTATACCACACTTTTTTAAATAGAGATATTTGCGGCTGAACAGTGAGCGACACACTCAAACTGCTTTTTTTTTAGATACCAAAGGCCCAAAACTGGATAGTACAGCGATTTGACCCGTGGAACTGCGAAACCACACTGGGATGTCGGGCCTACACAAGACTATTTTCAACAGATATATTTTTGTGTCACAACAGTCAGGAGACACTACTGTTTTTCTTTACGGAAAAAACTACCAAAACCTGAATAATAGAGATTTTTTTACCGTGGAACAGCAAAACCACAGTTATAATTTACTGGTGTATACCAGGCTTTTTAAAATATATATATATTTGCGGCTGAACAGTGAGCAACACACTCAAACAGTTTTTTTTAGATACAAATGGCCCAAAAGTGGATAATACAGAGGTTTGTACCGTGGAACTGCAAAACCACACTTGTATTTTTCGGGCCTACACCAGACTATTTTCAACAGATATATTTGTGTCTGAAAAATCAGGGAGACACTATTATTATTTTTATACAGCAAAAAATGCCAAAAACAGGATAATAGAGATGTTTTACCATGGAACATCAAAACCACAGTAATAATTTACTGGTGCATACCAGGCTTTTTAAAATATATATATATTTGCGGCTGAACAGTGAGCGACACACTCAAACTGTTTTTTTTAGATACAAATGGCCCAAAAGTGGATAATACAGAGGTTTGTACCGTGGAACTGCAAAACCACACTTGTATTTCTCGGGCCTACACCAGACTATTTTCAACAGATATATTTGTGTCTGAAAAATCAGGGAGACACTATTTTTTTTTTTTTTACAGCAAAAAATGCAAAAAGCAGGATAATAGAGATTTTTTACCGTGGAACAGCAAAAGCACACTTCTGTCTCTCTGGCCTACACCAAACTATTTTCAACAGATACATTTGTGTCTGAAGAATCAGAGGCACACTTTTTTTTTTGGGGGGGGGGCACCAAAAGGTTAATAAGATGGGCATTTGTACATTGTGAAGGAGGAAAAAAAAAAGAGGATTTAGATTAAAAAAAAAAGGATTTTTCCTGGCCCCCGGGACCTGGAGCTAAGTCCAGCAATTTCAGCAACAGGAGCAGCACACAGGACTGTAATGCAGCGTTTGCTGGTATAACCACTGCGTCTCCTATACAGCCTGCCTGCCTGATATACCTGGGATGGATATTAGTCCTGAGAAGGACTGTTTGTTTGATCTGGCAGCCTTTACAGACCCTACACTAACTATTTTGCAGGATATATCTCTCCCTAAATCAGCAGCGCTGTCCCTACACTGTCTGATCCGGAGCGACTGTGTCCAAGATGGCGGCGCCCAGTTTTAAATACTCGAGGTGACGCTGTGCGGCCAGCCAATCACTGTAATGCCCACAAACAACATGGCTGCGGCATTACAGTGACTGGCTGGCAATCCCTGCATGTTCATTGGCTCTGTAAAGAGCGCCAAACATGCACAGCGGAAACCCGAGCTCCCGCCCGAGTAACCCGGAAATGCTCGGTGCTCGCCGAACATCCCGAGTAGCGTGATGCTCGGGCGAGTACCGAGCAGTGTCGAGCATGTTCGCTCAACACTAGTCACCTATATTAAAGTAGTTATTGAGCCTCCAATAGAAAATCTTAGGAGGGAGCTGAAACTCAATGTTGCAGAGTGACAGCCCCGAAACCGGAAAGATCTGGAGAAGATCTGTATGGAGGAGTGGGCCAAAATCCCTGCTGCAGTGTGTGCAAACTTGGTCAAGAACTACAGGAAACGTCTGACCTGTGTAATTGGAAACAAAGGTTTCTGTACCAAATATTAAGTTCTGTTTTTCTATTGCATCAAATACTTATTTCATGCAATAAAATGCAAATTAATTATGTAAGAATCATACAATGTGATTTTCTGTTTTTTTTTTTTTTTTTTTTAAGATTCTGTCTCTGACAGTTGAAGTGTATCTACGATAAAATTACAGACCTCTACAGTGGTGGCCAAAAGTATTGGCACCCCTGCAATTCTGTCAGATAATACTCAGTTTCTTCCTGAAAATGATTGCAATCACAAATTCTTTGGTATTATTATCTTCATTTAATTTGCTTGCAAGGAAAAAACACAAAAGAGAATGAAGCAAAAATCAAATCATGGATCATTTCACACAAAACTCCAAAAATCGGCCAGACAAAAGTATTGGCACCCTCAGCCTAATACTTGGTTGCACAACCTTTAGCCAAAATAACTGCGAACAACCGCTTCCGGTAACCATCAATGAGTTTCTTACAATGCTCTGCTGGAATTGTAGACCATTCTTCTTTGGCAAACTGCTCCAGGTCCCTGATATTTGAAGGGTGCCTTCTCCAAACTGCCATTTTGAGATCTCTCCACAGGTGTTCTATGGGATTCAGGTCTGGACTCATTGCTGGCCACCTTAGAAGTCTCCAGTGCTTTCTCTCAAACCATTTTATAGTTCTTTTGGAAGTGTGTTTTGGGTCATTGTCCTGCTGGAAGACCCATGACCTCTGAGGGAGACCCAGCTTTCTCACACTGGGCCCTACATTATGCTGCAAAATTTGTTGGTAGTCTTCAGACTTCATAATGCCATGCACACAGTCAAGCAGTCCAGTGCCAGAGGCAGCAAAGCAACTCCAAAACATCACGGAACCTCTGCCATGTTTGACTGTAGGGACAGTGTTCTTTTCTTTGAATGCCTCTTTTTTTTCCTGTACACTCTATGTTGATGCTTTTTCCCAAAAAGCTCTACTTTTGTCTCATCTGACCAGAGAACATTCTTCCAAAACATTTTAGGCTTTCTCAGGTAAGTTTTGGCAAACTCCAGCCTGGCTTTTTTATGTATCGGGGTAAGAAGTGGGGTCTTCCTGGGTATCCTACCATACAGTCCCTTTTCATTCAGACGCCGACGGATAGTAAGGGCTGACACTGTTGTACCCTCGGACTGCAGGGCAGCTTGAACTTGTTTGGATGTTAGTCGAGGTTCTTTATCCACCATCTGCACAATCTTGCGTTGAAATCTCTCGTCAATTTTTCTTTTCCGTCCACATCTAGGGAGGTTAGCCACAGTGCCATGGGCTTTAAACTTCTTGATGACACTGCGCACAGAAGACACAGGAACATTCAGGTCTTTGGAGATGGACTTGTAGCCTTGAGATTGCTCATGCTTCCTCACAATTTGGTTTCTCAAGTCCTCAGACAGTTCTTTGGTCTTCTTTCTTTTCTCCATGCTCAATGTGGTACACACAAGGACACAGGACAGAGGTTGAGTCAACTTTAATCCATGTTAACTGGCTGCAAGTGTGATTTAGTTATTGCCAACACCTGTTAGGTGCCACAGGTAAGTTACAGGTGATGTTAATTACACGAATTAGAGAAGCATCACATGATTTTTCAAACAGTGCCAATACTTTTGTCCACCCCCTTTTTTAGGTTTGGTGTGGAATTGTATTCAATTTGGCTTTAGGACAATTCTTTTTGTGTTTTTTCATTGAAGACAAATTAAATGAAGATAATAATACCAAAGAATTTGTGATTGCAATCATTTTCAGGAAGAAACTGAGTATTATCTGACAGAATTGCAGGGGTGCCAATACTTTTGGCCACCACTGTACATCCTTCCTTTGTAGGTGGGAAAACATGCAAAATCAGCAGTGTAGCAAATATTTATTTTCCACACTATAAATGTGAAATTGCAAAAGAAATGCAGAAAGTGCATGAAAGGATAAATCTTAACAATAAGCTCTATTTAACCCCTTTACTCCCCCAGGGTGGTTTGCACGTTAATGATTGGGACAATTTTTATAATTCTGACCACTGTCATTTTATGAGGTAATTACTCTGGAACGCTTCAATGGATCCCACTGATGATGAGCTTGTTTTTTTCGTGACATATTGTACTTCATGATAGTGGTAAAACTTCTTCGATATCACTTGAGTTAATTTGTGAAAAAAACATAAATTTGGTGAAAATTTCGCAATTTTCAAACTTTGAATTTCCATACCCTTAAATCAGAGAGATATGTCACACAAAATAGTTAATAAATAACATTTCCCACATATCTACTTTACATCAGCACAATTTTAGAACCAAATTTTTTTTAGTTAGTGAGCTATAAGGGTTAAAAATTGACCAGCGATTTCTCATTTTTACAACAAAATTTACAAAACCATTTTTTAGGGACCACATCACATATGAAGTGACTTTGAGGGGCCTTTATGACAAAAAATACCCAAAAGTGATACCATTCTAAAAACTGCACCACTCAAAGTGCTCAAAACCACATTCAAGAAGTTTATTAACCCTTTAGGTGCTTCACAGGAATTTTTGGAACGTGGAAGAAAAAAATGAACATTTATGTTTTTTTCACAACAATTTTACTTTAGACCCCAATTTTTTATTTTCGCAAGGATATCAATAAAAAATTAACCCCCAAATTTGTTGTGCAATTCCTCCTGAGCATGCTGATGTGGGGGGAAAACCTCTGTTTGGGCACACGGCAGGGTTCGGAAGGGAAGGAGCGCCATTTGACTTTTTGAATGTAAAATTTGCTTGAATAATTAGCTGACACCATGTTGCATTTGGGGAGGCCCTGATGTGCCTAAACAGTGGAACCCCCCCCACAAGTGACTCCATTTTGGAAAATACATCCCTCAAGGATTTTATTAAGGGGTATAGTGAACATTTTCAACACAGAGGCACGACACAGAATTTGATAACATTAGGTCATCATATTGAATAAATTGTCATTAGTCTTGAGTGCAAGTGCTCGCTACTTGAGTTTGCATCGGGTACTCAGGTATGCACCAAGTATCATGGGTGCTCAAGTGACATGCTCGAGTCCCCTCCTGCATGTTTCACGGTTATTAGACACCCCAAAAAAAAAAAACATGCGGGGATCGCTTGTGCAGGGTAGGCAATCTCCGCAAGGTTTTTTTGGCTGTATAACAGCTGCAAAACATATGGGGCGGAAACTCGAGCATGTCACTCCAGCACCCGCTATAATCGGTGCATACCCAAGCACCCGATGCAAACTCAGGTAGTGAGCACTTGCGCTCAAATACTAGTCGCCATATCGCCATTTTTTTTCTTTACTTCTGAAAAAATCCCAACCCCAACACAACCCTAACCCCAACCCTAATACAACCCCAACTCCAACTCTAACCCTAGCACAACCCTAACCCTAGCACAACCCTAACCCTAGAGTTTATTTTTTACGCCGTTCCTCGTGCGGTATAAGTGATTAGGCGACTTTATTCTTCGGGTCAGTGCAATTACAGCGATACTAGATTCATATCGGGTTGTTATTATTGACAGCTGTCACACACTAAAAAAAACTTTTGTTTTTGCATCGCCATATTTTGAGAGTTGTAATTTTTCCACATTTCAGCTGACAGTCATGTGACAGCTTGTTTTTTGCGGGACAAGTTGACATTTTTATTGGTACCATTTTCGGGCACGTGACATTTATTGATTGCTTTCTATTCCGATTTTTGGGAGGCAGAATAAACAAAAACCAACAATGCACGAATTGTTTGTTTTTTTTATGCCGTTGTGCGTGTGGTAAAATTGATAAGGCAGCTTTATTCTTCAGGTCAGTACGTTTACAGCGGTACCACATTTACATATTTTTTTATGTTTTGGCGCTTTTACACAATAAAAACTATTTTATAGAAACACGTATATTACTTACCGGTAATGTGTTTTTTCGGAACTCATGACGGATCCGCCCTTCAAGGACAGGAAACCTTCAAGATAAAAAGGGCAGCGTCTCTCTCCGCCTCAGTGGATTACAGAGCATGAGAGGACTCTCCGGTTAGAGCACATAATTTTATTAACCATAAACGAATTTCACCCATGTGAATACTCAACACCCACCAACCGGAAAGTGAACACCATAGTGATAGGGAGGGAATGTAAAGGTGCCGTCATGGGTTCCGAAAAAACACATTACCGGTAAGTAATATACGTGTTTTTCTGTCACCCATGATGGCACAACGAGAGAATTAGAGAGAACTAGGTATGTAAGGGAGGGACCACAGGCTGCAGAACCCTTCTCCCAAATGTGAGATCAGAGGAGTCAGAAAGGTCAAGTCTATAGTGATTATAGAAAGTGGACGGAGATGACCACGTGGCCGCCTTACATATTTGCTCAATGGGCACGTCCGCTCTTTCTGCCCAGGAAGCAGCCATGCCCCGTGTAGAGTGGGCCTTCAGATGGTAAGGAGGATCTCTGCCTGATACCGTATAGGCCATCGTGATGGCTTCCCGGATCCACCTTGATAGAGTGCCTTTTGAGACCTTTGATCCCTTTCGGGAGCCCTGAAAGGAGACAAATACAGCCCTATCCTTCCTCCATGAGCTTGTGGATGCTAAATAATGTATAAGGCATCTCCGGACATCCAAGGTATGACATCTTTCCTCCTTGCTATTTTTTGGTTCAGGACAGAAGGAAGGTAGGGCTATCTCCTGAGACATATGAAATTTAGAAACAATTTTAGGAAGGAAAGCAGGGTCTGGTCTCAAAACTACCCTATAGTCTAGCACTAAGGTAAAAGGTGGATCTGCAGACAAAGCCTGTAACTCACTAACCCTCCATGCTGATGTTAAGGCCACCAGAAGTATTGTTTTTAGGGTGAGTAATTTTATGGACCCTGAGCTAAGGGGCTCAAAGGGATAACCTGTTAACGCGTTTAGCACAAAGTTTAAATCCCAAGAAGGGACCCTTATTATAGGGGCTGGAATAGCTCTACTGCATGCCCTCACGAACCTGGAAATCCATTTGTTACCAGCCAGATTATAATTATACAAGGCCCCTAAGGCAGGGATTTGGACCTTTAAGGTGCTAACCGCTAGGCCTTTCTCCAGCCCTTTTTGAAGAAATTCCAAAATGGTCGTTAGCTTTTTATTTTTTTACCGTGTTCACTAAAGGGGTTAACTAGTGGGACAATGTTATAGGTCAGATCGTTCCGGACGCGGAGATGCCAAATATGTGTACTTTTATTTATTTTATTTTTTTCATAAGATTATTTGTTTATGGGTAATATATATATATATATATATATATATATATATATATATATATATATATAATTTATTTATTTTTCTTTTTTTTTTCTATTTGTACAAAAAAAAAATTCACTTTCTGACATTTTTATTATTTTTACACATTGTCCCACTATGGGACTTTCACTTTTTGCAGCCTGATCGGCTGTATAGCACAGGAATGCAACCCCATCCCTATATAGGCTGTCAGCGCTGCACAGGGAGAAGTTACTTTGGTCATGCACTGCGCATGACCAAAGTAACTTCCTGCCTCCTGGTGACCCGGATGTTGTCATGATGACTTCGGGTCACCATGACAACATCCGGGACCGGGCTCACATGCCACGGGATGCCGGAGAGGAAGTATGTATTGCGCTTACCTCCCTCCTTGCTCCCGCAATGCTGCGATTGATTTCGATCGCAGCATTTTGGAGGTTAATGTGCAGGGAGCACTCCCTGCACATAGTATTGAGTGTCAGCTGTGACAATCAGTTGACACCCGGCGGTGATCTCACCTGCACAGCCTGTGTGTGGGCGAAATCGCCAAACCGTACTAATAAGTATCAGGCTCTTAAGTCCCAGGTACGTATTAGTACACCTGGGGCTGGAAAAGGGTTAATGAGAAAGTTGTATAAGTCTAAGCTAAATAAGGGCCATATGCAGGATCACATAAGAAATACTCTAGAAATTGTGGAGCGCCTGTGGGGCATTGGGGAAGAGCTAAAGGATTTCAATGTTGGTGCACTACTACTAAGTGGTCTACAAGAAAGCTATGACACACTTGTAACTGCACTAGATGCGCGCCCAGATTATGAGCTTACATTGGAGTATGTCAGAGGAAAGCTTGTAAATGAGTATAAGCGAAATATAGAAAATGTAAACAGCAGTGGGATATTCAAAGCAGAATCCGCTTTAAAAAGCCAAGATCTACCCAAAAATAAAAGTAACTTAAAGGAAACATTTGAGTGTTTGGTCTGCAAGAAAACAAGGCACCTAAAGGCTGACTCCAGAGTCTGAAAAGCTAGAATGAATCAGCTGAAAAAGCAAAATAATCATCAAAGGGTTAAAAGTGCCATTACTGAAGAATACACACGTGGTCAAAATTGTTGGTATCCCTCGTTTAATGAAAGAAAAACCCACAATGGTCACAGAAATAACTTGAATATGACAAAAGTAATAATAAATTGAAAATCTATGGTAATGAACAAATGAAAGTCAGTCATAGCTTTTCAACCCTGCTTCCACAGAATTAAAAAAAATAAAATAAACTCATGAAATAGGCCTGGACAGAAATTATGGTACCCCTGAAAATAATATGACAAAAGGGACATGTTAAATCAAGTTGTGTCCACTAATAAGCATCACAGGTGTCTACAATCTTGTAATCAGTCAGTGGGCCTGTATATAGGGCTACAGATACTCACTGTGCTGTTCGGTGACATGGTGTGTACTACACTCAACATGGACCAGAGGAAGCAAAGGAAAGAGTTGTCTCAAGAGATTAGAAAGAAAATTATAGACCAGCATGTTAAAGGTAAAGGTTATAAGATCATCTCCAAGCAGCTTGATGTTCCTGTGACTACAGTTGCACATATTATTCAGAAATTTAAGATCCATGGGACTGGAGCCTACCTCCCTGGACATGGCCGCAGGAGGAAAATTGATGACAAATCAAAGAGACGGATAATACGAATGGTAACAAAAGAGCCCAGGATAACTTCTAAAGAGATTAAAGGTGAACTTCAAAGCTCAGTGAACATCAGTGTCAGATCGCACCATCAGTCGTTGTTTGATCCAAAGTAGACTTCATGGGAGACGACCAAGGAGGCATAGGCGGATTATAATGAGGACGATCTGGGCTACCGCCCGGGGCCCCGAACCTCCGGGGGGCCCGGGACTCCGGGGTGTCTATGGCCAGATTGTCCTCATTATATGTGCGGCGCCGCGGCACATACCGGCAGACAGTGGCGGGGGTGAGCCCCCGGACCGCTCCCCCAGCAGCGGCGCACGGTCGCTGCTTCTTCTTCGGCCGGGCCAGCACTGCAGCAGTTAACTTCCCTGTGCTGGCCCGGCCGCATCACTGCTAGGAAACACGGCCCTGTGCGCGGCCGTGTCTCCTAGCTGTGACGTCACGCAGTGCGCACCCGGCCTGCACTGCTACTTACCACCGAAGAGGAGCAGGAGCCAGGAGGACTGGAGCCGAGCCGGGGGATGGTGAGTGTGTGTGTGTGTGTAGGTAGATATCATTGTGTGATGTCTGTTTATATGTATTTTTGTGTTTCAAATGTGTTATGCGTGTATGTATATATCTGTATAGGAATTGCCGCTGCGGAAACGCTTAAAAAACGCATAGTGGGCACACAGCCTAAAAAAAATTATTATAATTAATATTGTGCCAAATTAATTTCACGTGAACTATCACATGATCTATCACAGGGGATCATGTGACATGTCACGTGATACATCAGGTGTGTGTGTGTGTGTGTGTGTGTGTGTGTGTGTGTGTGTGTGTGTGTGGTGGGGGGGGCACGCCTTCTAAACTGCCCGCAGCCCTTGCTACTCTTAATCCACCTGTGCAAGGAGGACACCATTGTTGAAAAAAAAAATAAAAAAGCCAGACTGGAATTTGCCAAACTACATGTTGACAAGCCACAAAGCTTCTGGGAGAATGTCCTATGGAGAGATGAGACAAAAATGGAAGTTTTTGGCAAGGCACATCATATCTATGTTCACAGATGGAAAAATGAAGCATATCAAGAAAAGAACACTGTCCCTACTGTGAAACATGGAGGAGGCTCTGTTATGTTCTGGGGCTGCTTTGCTGCATCTGGCACAGTGGTGTCTTGAATGTGTGCAGGTTACAATGAAATCTCAAGACTATCAAGGGATTCTAGAGAGAAATGTGCTGCCCAGTGTCAGAAAGCTTGGTCTCAGTCGCAGGTCATGGGTCTTGCAACAGGATAATGACCCAAACACCCAGCTAAAAACAACCAAGAATGGCTAAGAGGAAAACATTTGACTATTCTCAAGTGGCCTTCTATGAGCCATGACCTAAATCCTATTGAGCATCTTTGGAAAGAGCTGAAACATGCCGTCTGGAAAAGGCAACCTTCAAACACGAGACAACTGGAGCAGTTTGCTCATGAGGAGTGGGCCAAAATAGCTGTCGAGAGGTGCAGAAGTTTCATTGACAGTTACAGGAATCGTTTGATTGCAGTGATTGCCTCAAAAGGTTGTTCAACAAAACATTAAGTTAAGAGTACCATAATTACTGTCTAGGCCTATTTCATGAGTTTAATTTTTTTTTAAATTCTGTGGAAGCATGGACGAAAAGCAATGTCTGACTTCCATTTGTTCATTTTCATAGCTCTTTAATTTATTATTACTTTTGTCAGATTCAAGTTATTTATGTGACCATGTTATTTCTTTCATTAAACGAGGGGTACCAACAATTTTGACCACGTGTGTATGACACTTCAAGTGCTGAAGCTGCATTTACTGTTAATGCAAGTACATCAAAGCATGCATGGTGTATAGACTCTGGGGCAACTAGTCATATGACTAATGACAAAAGCTTCTTCTCTAACCTAGACCAGTAGTGTAGCTACCAGGGGAAAAGCAGAGGGGTCCGTCGCCCCGGGTCTCGTCACATTGTAAGGTGCCTCAGTGAGGTTGTCGTGGGCGAGCTGTAGCCCCTGCTCACTCTGGCACTCTACAGACAATACGTGCCCTACCTCTGATGTGTATGCGGTGCTCTCCACATACTTCAGACCATTCGATCACGGCTGTCTCCAGGCATTTCTCTTCTGCGACCAGAGCAGCAATAAATTCAGAGGACAAGAGGTTCTTAACCATAGCTGGGACTTTACTTGGGGAAGAGGAATATATACAGTATTTAGAGGCAGATATAATGGATAAGGCCCGACAGGTTATCATCTCCCTCACAGGTGCTGGCAACATCTTCAGCCCTGGTTCCCTCTTTAAGTGAAGCATCTCTGTTACTCTAATCTCTAGCCCAAGAGAATCTTCCTCAATATCAACAGTGTATCCGGATCCTATATCTCTCCCACGTCTTAGCCTGGAGTCCTATCTTCCTCTGCTGCCTGCAGACTGAAAGTGCCCCGGGGTCCTCAATACCTCCGTTGAGTTTCTCCAGCCAGCTAACAGGACTCTTGCGTAGGGAGATCTTCACACTGGTGATCCTAGTGTCTGAGGGTACGGAGCTCCTGTAAGTGGCATCTTGTGGCTAGTTACAAGTAGTGCAACCCACAAGGAATTATGTTAAACTAAGCTCTGGACATACTCAATGTCTGACCATGGCACCAAGTTCCCCCTCTACTCTACGGACTGGACCACTGAAGATAACCCCTTAGCTAGGCCTAACAACAGTTCAGAGAGGTCTAACTACAGGAACATTTTCTTTAACTACTTCAGTACCAAAGGAAAGTTACATCGTTCCTCACTTTTACATTCCCCCACACTTTAATGTTGGTCGTCCCCGACCATACTAGGCAACCAATACAAATTAACATTTATAACATCTTATCACATTACTAAAACATTTTAGTACGAGACTGGTCCTGAAGTCTTCTTCTTGGGTGGGAAGCCGGCCCTTCTCGGTTAAGGGCCCCGGAACAGCAATTGAGACAGTTCATTATCATAACATTCAACGTTTTTCAAGAGTACAGGTCCTTCTTGGTAAGGTCCCCGGAAACAGTGTCCATATCCATATTATTAAGACAGGTCAAACACCAATAGCCCTCAATCTCCATTAAGGGCTACATCCTGAGGCACACGGTCACAGGGAACACCCCATGAGTCTCTTTCTTCTTGGCCCTAGCGTGGGGTCACCAGTTCTTCCTGCTAGGCCGCAAATCTCTTAGTATCAGAGGATGTCCATCTTCTAGGTGTGCCTCAGTGCTGCAAATTCCAGCAGAAAAAGGTGCAAACCAACCTTCAGCTGTCTGCTACTACTACAGGCCCATCTGGCCTTAAGTGTATTTTGAACAGTCCCTCCGATTTCTTTAACGAGAAACAAACAGGCCTTCTGGCCATGAAGGTAAAGCAACAATCCCTCGGATTATTTATATTAAACAGATTTCAACTTGAAAAACAGTGCAGTTTGCAAATAGCAGACATTTTCACAGTCGCCTCACCCAAACAGTGTGAGATGGGTCCCTGCAAAACTTTTGCAATGGGGCTGATTAGCCCTAGGCCATCTCCCCTTCACTTTTTCTTCTGGATCTCCCTCTGCTCCTTCATGAAGGCAGCCCAGGCATTGGGGAAGGGTGGTTCTCTCCATCCCCAGAGTTGGTCGGGGAGCCTACTGGGCCTGGGGTCTTCTTTTGTCGAAGTGGCACTCCCGCAGCCCACTTGAGTGGGACCATAGCTGGTCACTCTAAAGTTCTGGACCACCTGGCCTGCCATTACTCCACGCCACTGTTCTCCTGATGGCTTACAATGCTCAAATGTAGCCATCTCTTCCTGTTCCTGAGGTCTGCCATGGCCTCGCTTTTCACTGGGTGGGGCCATGGCCCTACTTTTCACTGGGGTTTGTCAGTCTTAGCAATTCCCACTCGTGCCTTCTTTGGCACACTCTGATCACCCCAGCAGTCCATATGGTACTCACGAACAACCGGAGCTGTCTGCATGGCCTCTCCACGGCCTCGGTCCACCGCTTTACGGGCCTTCATCGCCGCCGTGACGCCAGGGGCTTTCTTTTCCCGAGCAGAGGGCATCTCCTCCTCTGCGTCCATTTCTTCCTTGTTAATTTCCATAGGCCGGCAGACATGGGGCACATTCGAGTCTTGTCCGCCGGGTGCCAGCGTCGTTCAGGGCTTTGCACTCAGCTTCTCACCTCTCATGCGTTGAGAAGAAAATGGCGCTTGTCGCTCCCCAATGATGCGCTTCCTGCGCATCTGGCTCTGCCTCTTCCTAGGCCGAATTTCTGACGCGACCGCCACATCACGCATCACTCTCAGCGGCTCCACCTTCAGCCACGCCTCCTTCCTGGGCGCACTGATGCTCACTGGGCTGGACTTCACTCTGCAACGCGCCCCGTTCTTCACCGTACCTCCCATCCTGGGACGAATCTTCACCGCTGGGCCCATCCTCCTCTGGGCCGGAACTCGAAGGGGCTGGACATCTTTTCGCGCTCTCCGGTGCCGTCCACTCCCACGATAGGTGGTTCTCCTATACTTTACCGCCATTGTCGCCATCTTGGAATCCATGCTTCGGCCACCATCTTGGGCCGTATGCCTTCCAACACTTTCTCTTCAGTGTTCTGCGTCGGCTCTTCCCCGTTTTCTTCATGCAAGGAGCTCACATCCTGCCAACTACAGCAAATGTAAGGTTCCTCAGTGAGGTAGTTGTAGGCGAGCTGTAGCCCCTGCTCGCTCTGGCACCCTACAGACAATACGTGTCCCCCCTCTGATGTGTGGCTGTGTATGCGGTGCTCTCCACTTACTTCAGACCATCCGATCATGGCTGACTCCAGGCATTTCTCTTCGGGGACCAGGGCAATAAATTCAGAGGACACAAGGTTCTTAACCATAACTGGGACTTTACTTGGGGAAGAGGAATATATACAGTATTTACAGGCTGATATAATGGATAAGGCCCGACAGGTTATCATCTCCCTCACAGGTGCTGGCAACATCTTCAGCCCTGGTTCCCTCTTTAAGTGAAGCATCTCCGTTACTCTAATCTCTAGCCCAAGGGAATCTTCCTCATTATCAACAGTGTATCCGGATCCTATATCTCCCCCACGTCTTAGCCTGGAGTCCTATCTTCCTCTTCCTCCTGCAGACTGAAAGTGCCCTGGGTCCTCAATACCTCCGTTGAGTTTCTCCAGCCAGCTAACAGGACTCTTGCATAGGGATATCTTCACACTGGTGATCCTAGTGTCTAAGGGTAAGGAGCTCCCATCTACCCTAGCAGCCACCATATAATCAGGCTGCCCGTACGGTTCACTGTCCCAACTCTCTCTGAGTCTTCACTTCCTGCTTCTGGAAACTAAGCAGAGATTTTCCGGATGTTCCCACCCTCTGTGGGCAGTCATCACACACCATTAACCCCATTTTCTGTCTGCAATACTGCTGGCAGACTCAACCTGGCATCTGCACCCGGGACAGTGGCATCTTGTGGCTGCTTACAAGTACTGCAGCCCACAAGGAATTATATTAAACTAAGCTCTGGACATACTCAATGTCTGATCATGGCACCAAGTTCCCCCTCTACTCTATGTATTGGACCACTGCAGCTAACCCCTTAGCTTGGCCTAACAACAGTTCAGAGAGGTCTAACTACAGGAACATTTTCTTTAACTACTTCAGTACCAAAGGAAGGTTACATCCTTCCTCACTATTACAACATGAAGGGATCCATCCGGAGCCACAGCCACTTCTGTCATGAGGTGTGAGAGAGAGGGCAGAAAAATGTCTGGTCCCCTGTCTGATGGAGACTCTGGCTAGTAGTGATGTGTTGGTCGCGAACGATCTGACACAAAGAGCTGGCTGCCTGCTGTGACTGATAGGAGCTGGCACTCCAGTGAGAGCCACTAACTTCTCTTAATGGCTCTGACTGGGGGTAAAATTCTGGTGTTTGATGGACGTAACTCCGCCCACCCAAACCAAACCCCACCCACCCTTAAATTTAATTGGCTAATCGCGAGTGGGCGGAGTTTCCGCTGAATCAACATCATCTTAAATATGTGTTCACTTATGGTGAACACATATTTAATAGGGATCCATTTAGGATCCAAAAGAGCCGGCTCTTTTTGGTGAGCGGAACAAGGAGAGCCAGATCACCAAAAATGCCAGCCTGCCCATCACTACGGGCTAGCACAGTGGCTAGTTGCAAAGTATCAGTCCGTAAAGTGTATGGTGCAGGCTATCTGACCTGATGAACTTCTTCCAGGCTGGCAGCACAGTTTGTTTCTCCCTGTGCACAGTCTGATTGGTTCAGGCACGCTGGGTCCTAGTGCCCACCTTGGATTTCACTTAGACACTTCCTGGTCCCGCCTTCAAACTTATTGGTAAGTGTGGATGGAATTTACTAGATAAATTAAATGTAGGCATGTCATGGTCACTGTGGGTTGAATGTGAGAGGATGGAGGTATTGTGGGAGTGGAGAAGGGGAAACAGGGCTGATTATTATACTGTTTAATGTTATGAGATTATATGCACTCCATCACATGTAACGATTACTGTCTGGGGAGGCTGGAGATGGTTATGTAGGGGGCTTTTTATACTTGTGGACTGGGTCTTGTTATAAGCCTCAGCCTGTTAGTATAGCAAGCCCCCAAACCGTAACCATGGCACGAGCCACATTTTATTTAATAATTTCATAATGAGCAATTTATTATTATTATTATAACGTTATTAAAGGCTTGGGATAAATGTCTGCAGTCTCTCTGTGTGACTGCAGACTGTCAAATCATGACAGGGTGCGCCTGCTGTCATGAGTCCCCAATATCACTGGCGTTAACAGGTGGTCATGTGACCACATGTTTGCTATTTGTACGTGTCGACTAGAATCGAAGAGAACTGAGAGAAGCCGAAAGAGTCTAGTTGTCACATGACCGCCTGCTCACATCAGCGATGCTGAGGCCATTATTACGGTCCATGGGGGACTCAGGAGACATTATTAAATATTAAGTGGGCACTTAAGAAGCATATTGTTTATGGGGCACCAGTAGCGTAGCTACCGGGTGGCAGACGGTGGTGAGTCAGCTGTCAGTTAATGCCGGGGCGCGGTTACAGCCACCGCCCTATCTACACAGAGCAGTGACTGAACTCGTGCCGGCCCACCTCTATTACTGGAAGAGTGAGTCTGCCAGGAGGAATAAAGTTCATTTCCTCCTGACAGTGGGGCTATCAGTGTGGGCGCCGCACTGTGTCAGATCACTATTAAGCTGCAGATTAACCCCATATTTCCAGGTTACTAACGTTACTTTGCATGACAGGTTCAATTTAAGCACTGCAGTAGAGCAGGGAGACACTATCTCCAAGCACTACCGCTCTCAGTTTTGTAGACCGCAGGTCGCTTTAAGCTTGCAGACTACAGAACGGCAGGATGATGCACTTGCCGAGGCACAAGCTTATGCACAGAACCTCAGAGTCCTGGTGTGGTGATGTCATTAATCCCCTGGGCTTTGCTGATGGACTCGGCAGGATCCTGGATTAGGCGAGTATATGATGTTTTTTATTTTAATTAAAACTTGTGGGTTGTCTGTAGAGGCATCATAACGTATGATGTACCCTCATACAGTGTGAGTGTGTGTGTGTGTGTGTGGGGGGGGGTTCTCATACATTGTAGGCACTATTGTAGGGGGCCCTCATATAGTGTGGGGCCCTCAAAGTGTGGGGGCCATTATACAGCTTGATAGCTAATGTGGTGGCCATTATATAATGTGGGAGCCATCATGCAGTGTGGGGGCCATTATACAAGGTGTAAGCTAATGAGAGGGCCATTATACAGTTTGGGGGCCATCATACAATGTGGGAGTCAATATACAGTCTGGGGACTACTGTGAGGGAGTTAATGTGAGGGCCATTATACAGTTTAGGGCCATCATACAGTGTGGGGTCTACTGTGCGGGGCCCTCAAAGTGTGGGGACTACTGTGGTGGCTATTATGAAGTGTGAAGGCCATTATACAGTGTGGGAGCCATGACACAGTGTGAGGGCTACTGTGAGGACCAATAAACAATGTGGGGGACATTCTAAATGTGAGGGCCATCTTAAATTACTGTGGGGTCATTATACTGTGTTTTGGGGCAGTTCTATGTATAGGGGAACTCTGAGGATATCATACTGTGTATAGGGGAGCTGTAGACCCACCATACTGTGTATAGGGGAGCTGTAGGAGCATGATGATATCAGGGTCACCAGGCACAAGGAAGTTAGTCAGATCATGAGCAGTGCGTGATCTAACTAACTTGTGTCTGCAGGGCTGACAGGTTATAAGGAATAGCAATGCTCCTGATTGCTTGCTTTAAAACAGCGATCAGACTTCAGAAAGTGAAAGTCCCATAGTGGGACTAAGTAAAAAAGTAAAAAAAAAAGTTATAAAAAAAAATTTTTTAAAATCACAAAATAAAAAAATAAAAATTTTGTACTCATAAATAAATATTTTTATTAATAAAAAATAAATAAAAGTACACGTTTGGTATCGCCGCGTCCGGAACAAACAGACCTATAAAACTGTCCCACTAGTTAACCCCTTTAGTAAACACTGTAAAAAAATAAATAACAAAGCAAAAAACGATGCTTTATCAGCATACCGCTGAGCAAAAAGTGGAATAAAACGCGATCAAAAAGACTAATGTAAACAAAAATGGTGTAGCTGAAAAGGTAATTTTGTCCCACAAAATAAAAGCCCCTATACAGCTCCATCAGTGGAAAAATAAAAAAGCTATAGCTGTCAGAATAAAGTGATGCAAGAATAATTTTTTTTTTTTATAAAATAGTTTTTATTGTGTAAAAGCGCCAAAACATAAAAAAAAATATAAATGGGGTATCGCTGTAATCGCACTGACACGAGGAACAAAGCAGCCTTATCAATTTTATCACGCGCAGAACCAAAAAAGCAATTCCTGAATTGTTGGGGGTTTTTATTCCAAAAATCGGAATAGAAGGTGATAAAAAAAATGTCATATGTCCGAAAATGGTACCAATAAAAACATCAACTCGTCCCGCAAAACAAGCCCTCACATGACTGTCAGCCGAAATATGAGAAGATTATAGCTCTGAAATATGATGATGCAAAAACTAGTTTTTGCAAAAAAAAAGCGTCTTTTAGTGTGTGACAGCAGCCAAACATAAAAAAAATATCATTCTGGTATCTCTGTAATCGCACTGATCCAAAGAATAAAGTCGTCTAATCACTCATACTGCACGAGGAATGGCATAAAAAATAAATAAAACCAATTCTTTACCTGCTGTTGATTTGTTCATTCTGCCTCCCAAAGATCGCAGTAAGGCTCAGTGCACATTTATCCTGCGCTAAGCACTTACCGCAGGGTTTCCGTGTAAATCTCTGAAATACGTGACTGAGACAGAACCCCCCGCGGAATATTCCCTATAACAATGCAGATGGAGGCACTGTGGACACCGTTTGGCATATGATCCGACGGTGTCCATCTTTTTATTAGGTGTGCCACAGTTTTGTGCACCTCTGAAAATCACGTCACTCGGAGAACCCCTTAGTGACCGGACCAATTTTTTTAAATCTGACCAGTGTTACTTTAACCCCTTAATAACATCTGACGTACTAATACGCGTCTGTGCCCTGGGACTTAAGAGCCAGACCCGTATTAGTATGTCATCGCGATCGCGCGCGCACACAGGCTGTGCGGGCGCGATCGCCGCCGGGTGTCAGCTGATTGTCACAGCTGACACCCAGTACTATGTGCAGGGAGCAGTCCTGCACCGCTCCCAGCACATTAACCCCTGCGATGCTGCGATCGAAGTCGATCGCAGCCGATCGCAGATACTCACCTCCTCTTCCGGCTTCCAGCGCTGTCTGCAAAGGCTTCTCGGGTGTTGCCATGACGACCCGATATCGTCATGACAACATCCGGGTCACCAGACAGCAGGAAGATTGTTTGGACATGCGCAGTGCATCTCCAAACAATCTTCTCACTGTGCAGCGCTGATAGCCTGTATGACACAGGGATGGTGCTGCATTCCTGTGCCATGCAGGCTATCAGAGGAAAAAAAAGTGAAAGTCCCATAGTGGGACAAAGTAATAAAGTATAAAAACGGTCAGTAAGTGAAAAAAAAATAAAAAAATAAAAAAATTGCAAAAATATAAAAAAAAATAAATAAATAAAATAATCCACCAAAAATAAAAATATAATGTACCCATCAATAAATATTATTATAAAAAAAACAAAAAAAACAATAAAAGTACACATATTTGGTATCGCCGCATCCGGAACAACCTGACCTATAAAACTGTCCCACTAGTTAACCCCTTCAGTGAACACGGTAAAAAAAAAAAAAACGAAGCAAAAAACAATGCTTTATCACCATACCGCCAAATAAAAAATGGAATAACACGCGATCAAAAAGACGAATATAAATAAAAATGGTACCGCTGAAAACGTCATCTCGTCCCGCAAAAAACAAGCTGACAAACAGCTCCATCAGCCGAAAAATAAAAAAGTTATAGCTCTCAGAATAAAGCTATGCTAAAAAATATTTTTTATATAAAATTGCTTTTATTATGTAAAAGTGCAAAACATAGAAAAACGATATAAATGTGGTACCGCTGTAAACGTACTGACCCGAAGAATAAAGCTGCCTTATCACTTTTACCACACGCGGAACAGAATAAAAAAAAAAAAAAAACAATTCCTGAATTGTTGGTTTTTGTTTATTTTGCCTCCCAAAAATCGGAATAGAAAGCGATCAAAAAACGTCACGTGCCTGAAATGGCACCAATAACTACGTCAACTCATCCCGCAAAAAACGAGCCATCACATGACTGTCTGCCAAAATCTGGAAAAATTATAGCTCTCAAAATATGGCGATGCAAAAACTAGATTTTACAAAAAATGCGTCTTTTTGTGTGTGACAGCTGTCAGTCATAAAAACCCCATATGATTCTGGTATTGCTGTAATCACACCGACCCGAAGAATAAAGTTGTCTAATCACTTATACCGCACGAGGAACGGTGTTAAAAATAAACTCTTGGGTTAGGATTGGGCTAGGGTTAGGGCTGGGTTTGGGGTTAGGGTTGTGCTAGGGTTAGGGTTGTGCTAGGGTTAGGGTTGTGCTAGGGTTAGGGTTGTGCTAGGGTTAGGGTTGTGCTAGGGTTAGGGTTGTGCTACGGTTAGGGCTGTGCTACGGTTAGGGCTGTGCTACGGTTAGGGCTGTGCTACGGTTAGGGCTGGGGTTGGGGTTAGGGTTGTGATGGGGTTGGGATTTTTTTCAAAAGTAAGAAAAAGATGACGATATGGCGACTAGTGTTGAGCGCAAGTGCTCGCTACTTGAGTTTGCATCGGGTGCTCTGGTATGCATTGAGTATCGTGGGTATTTGAGTGACATGCTCGAGTCTCTGCCCCATATGCTTCGCGGCCAAAAAAACTTTACGAGGATTGCCTGCCATGCACGAGCGATCCCCGCATGTTTTTTTTTGGGTGTCTAATAACCGTGAAATATGCGGAGCAGGGACTCGAGCATGTCACTCGAGCACACGCTGTACATAGTGCATACCTGAGTACCCGATGCAAACTCAAGTAGCGAGCACTTGCGCTCAAGACTAATGACAACTTATTCAATATGATGACCTAATGTAAACAAATTCTGTGTCGTACCTCTGGGTTCAAAATGTTCACTATACACCTTAATAAAATCCTTGAGGGGTATAGTTTCCAAAATGGGGTCACTTGTGGGGGAGCTCCACTGTTTAGGCACATCACGGGCTCTCCAAACGCGACATGGTGTCCGCTAACAAATTGAATGGAAAATCGGCTCAAATTGTTAGCGGACGCCATGTTGCGTTTGGAGAGCTACTGCGTGCACAAACATTGGAGCTCCCCCACAAGTGACCCCATTTTGGAAACTAGACCACCCAAGGCACCTATCTAGATGCATAGTGAGCACTTGGAACCCCCAGGTGCTTCACAAATTGATTCGTAAAAATGAAAAAGTGAAAAAAAAAACACTTTTTCATATTTATGAATCAATTTGTGAAACACCTGGGGGTTCCAAGTGCTCACTATGCATCTAGATAGGTGCCTTTGGGGGTCTAGTTTCCAAAATGGGGTCACTTGTGGGGGAGCTCCAATATTTGGGCACACAGGGACTCTCCAAATGCAACATGGTATCCGCTAACAAATTGTCGGCTCAAATTGTTAGCGGACATCATGTTGCGTTTGGAGAGCTACTGCGTGCACAAACATTGGAGCTCCCCCACAAGTGACCCCATTTTGGAAACTAGACCCCCCAAGGCACCTATCTAGATGCATAGTGAGCACTTGGAACCCCCAGGTGCTTCACAAATTGATTCATAAAAATGAAAAAGTGTTTTTTTTTTCACTTTTTCATTTTTACGAATCAATTTGTGAAGCACCTGGGGGTTCCAAGTGCTTACTATGCATCTAGATAGGTGCCTTGGGGGGTCTAGTTTCCAAAATGGGGTCACTTGTGGGGGAGCTCCAATGTTTGGGCACACAGGGGCTCTCCAAACACAACATGGCGTCCGCTAATTATTCAAGCAAATTTTACAATCAAAAAGTCAAATGGCGCTCCTTCCCTTCCGAGGCCTGCCGTGCGCCCAAACAGTGTTTTTTCCCCACATATTGGGTATCTGCGTGCCCAAGGGAAATTGCACAACAAATTTTGGGGTCCATTTTTTCTTGTTACCTCTGTGAAAATAAAAAAAATTGGGTCTAAAGTAACATTTTTGTGAAAAAAGTTAAATGTTCATTTTTTTCTTCCACATTCAAAAAATTCCTGTGAAGCACCTGAAGGGTTAATAAAGTTCTTGAATGTGGTTTTGAGCACCTTGAGGGGTGCAGTTTTTAGAATGGTGTCACTTTTGGGTATTTTCTGTCATAAAGACCTCTCAAAGTGACTTCAAATGTGATGTGGTCCCTAAAAAAATGGTTTTGTAAATTTTGTTGGAAAAATGAGAAATCGCTGGTCAACTTTTAACCCTTATAGTTCCCTAACAAAAAAAAATATTGGTTCCAAAATTGTGCTGATGTAAAGTAGACATGTGGGAAATGTTATTTATTAACTCTTTTGTGTGACATAGCTCTCTGATTTAAGGGCATAAAAATTCAAATTTTGAAAATTGCAAAATTTTCAAAATTTTCGCCAAATTTCCATTTTTTTCACAAATAAACGCAAGTGATATCGAAGAAATTTTACCACAATCATGAAGTACGATATGTCACGAAAAAACAGTCTCAGAATCAGGGGGATCCGTTGAAGCGTTCCAGAGTAATTACCTCATAAAGTGACAGTGGTCAGAATTGTAAAAATTGGCCTGGTCATTAACGTGCAAACCACCCTCGGGGCTTAAGGGGTTAAGTAGTAATAACTCTGGAATGCTTCATCATATCCCATTGATTATGAGGTTGTTTTTTGTGACACATGATACTTTATAATAATGGTAAATTTAGGTTAATATGTTTTGCGTTTATTTATAAAAAATATCAGAAATTTGACAAAAATGTTTTAAAAATTGCAATTTTCAAACTTTGAATGACTATCCCTTTAATCCTAATAGTCATACCACACAAAAAAAACATTAATAAATAACATTTCCCTCATGTCTGCTTTACATCAGCACCATTTGTAAAGTGTTTTATTTTGTTAACATTGTAGGTTTAAAAATGTACCAGTAATTTTTCATTTTTTCAAGAAAATTTACTAAATGTATTTTTATAGGGACCAGTTCAGTTTTGAAGTGACTTTGGGGGTTCTATATGTTGGAAACCACCCAAAAGTGATACCATTTTAAAAACTACACCCCTCAACGTATTTAAAATTTCAGGTAGTTCATTAACCCTTCTGGTTCTTTTCAGGAAATAATGAAAAGTGGCATGAAAAGAATGAAAAAGTTTATTTATTGATTTTTTTCAAACATAATTTTTATTAGGATTTTCAGAAAAGAAAAATCATATAAAGACATATGAACAATGCCAAAATGAACATTAATCAGGAGCCGGTACACAGATCTGGCACATTGTATAATCAATAAATTGTGATTAGCTGGCGCAACAAATAAACAAAGATTAAGTATTAACAACTTACAGCCATCATTGTCAACAAAAGGAATTAAGTAAATATAAATAATTCGTACTGATTTCTCCCATGTTTTATTTTACGCATAATAGTCCTAAACTGTTATTTAGATCCTCTAGAATATACCATTCTGTAGAAGTAAATTGATCGACAATTTTGTTTTTTTCAGTCAGAGAGCAACACGTTATAATAAACTGTCTCCATTTTGACAAAAATTTGCCAGCCTGTTGTTCCTTGCTACTGAGGGCGTCTAGTTGTTCTACCCCCATAAAGTGTTTCAGTTGGATTATCAGCTCTGCTATGGGGGGAATGTTAGGGTCTAACCAATGTTTGAGTATCTGTTTTTTTGCCAGGAAGAGAAGAGTGTGGAGCAGTTTTGTTTTTTTTTTGTTATTTTGTAGGGGTTCTCTGGGTTACTCCAATAATGTAGTAGGGCTAAGTATGGAGAGAGGGTGTACTCTGGACCCCATATAGTATTCATCAAATCAGAAACCTGATTCCAATATACTGTTGAATCGATGCAGGACCATAGGCCATGCATAAGATCAGATATCTTTAACAAATTAGATTTCATAACCGAATAAAGACTAGATATTGAGGGGGTACCCGTTGGGGATAGTAGAATGACGTCCAATTAATTTTGGGAGGTCTCGAAAGTAACATCCCTTAAGTTTGACATAACGGAAAGTCTGATTTGTTCATATTGAAAGCCATGTTGGAGAGGTAGACCATACTTATCCATACACTCTGGGTATGTCAACCATCTCTGATCGGTTGGATGGAGATGAGATATGTTATCTATACCCGCTTGCTGCCATTTGAAAAATAATTTGTTTTCAATGCCCTGAGGAAATTCTGGATTCCGCCAAAGTGGCAGATGCTTAGAAATTCTGAAAGAAAGGCCATATTTCTTCCTAACCTAAATGGTGTCTTTAAGAAAAAGTTTATTTTTACCACCTAAATTTTGATAACTTTCTGAACAGGCAGCTATAACTGGCAGACTCTAAGGCCGTTATTTGGCCATGAACTGCCAAGGCAAACATAAGGACCACACAGTCAAGATCTCAGGGTGCTGATGAGGTTAAAGAGGGAGCCCCAAAACTCTGCTAACTATTTAGATTCTGTAGTCACTAATGACAGCAGAATCTAAGGGGTTAAATGTCTATGGTCGGTGCCAACACTGATCGTGGCTGATGCAGAAAGTTGTAAGCTATAGTGTACAGATGACAGTTACAGGATAGTCACTTGTCAGGAACGCTAGTCTCTTATATGTCAGGTCAGTAAAAAGACGTCTATTGGTCACTAAGGGGTTAAATGGAACCCCCGATATATGTGCTCTGCGTAGAGCACCGGATAAATGTGATCCAAGATTTTACGTGAAACGTTTCTAACAAAAGCTTCAATCAATCCACAGAAAAAGCCCCCACTCAGGTCCGCCATCTGTCAGTGTAAATATTGGGGCTTCCAAGTTATTGGTAGCACAAAAGCTCTGGAAAAGCAAAATAGCTCCTTGCCCCCCAAAAGAAACTCAGCAAATTCTGTGCTCCCAAATCCAAATGCCCCCTCCCTTCCGAGCCCCAGAGTGCCTAAACCACATTTAGCATCCAAATGTTTGGCATTTCTATAGCGATGACAGCCCACCTAATTTACAGGTGCATGTTTCCAGAAGCATGAGCTGGGAACAACGTACTGGTCACTACAATGTACTGGGGACTACTATTACGTACTGGTCACTACAACAGCAGTTTGCAATTTTCACTTAGCAACATCTACTGCCGCTTGTTTCTAGAAAACACCCATGGAGGTAAAATCCTCACCACACCTGTAGATAAATTCCCAAAGAGGTATAATTTCCAAAGTGGGGTTAGTTGAAGGGGGATTCTGCTCTTCTAGCACTTAGGGCCTCTGTATATGAAGTCTGAATACTATTCTAGGAAAATCTGCGCCCCAAGAGGCAAATAGCGCTCCGTCCCTCCAGAGTCTCGCTGTGTGGCTAAGCAGTACTGTACTGCCACATATGGGGTATTTCTACATTCAGCTGAAATTTTGGTGCCATTTTTACCCATTTCCCAGTCTGAAAATGTAAAATCTGTGGCTAAAACAAAATTTTTGTGGTAAAAATGTTATTATTCTTTCTTCACCGACCAATGGAATAAAACTCTGTGAGGAACACGTGGTGTCATCATGCATACTGCACACCTAGATGAATTCATTGAGAGGTATAGTTTGTAAAATAGGGTCTCTTATGGGGGGGGTTCTGCTTTTCTGGCATATTAGGGTCTCTGCCAATGTGACATGGCACCAAGTCCAGCAAAATTTGAACTCCAATATGGCGCTCCTTCCCTTCTAAACTTTTCCACATATCGAAATTGCACAACAAATTTTGGGGTCCATTTTCTCCTGCTATCCTTGTAAAAATGTAAAAATTGGAAGCTAAAACAAAATTTTTGTGGGAAAAATATATATTTTTTAATTTTCACAGATCAACATTGTAAAATTCTGTGAAGCACATGCGGGTTCAAGATGCTCACCACACATCTTGATAAATTCCTTGAGGGATCTTGTTTCCAAAAGGTGGTCACTTGTGGGGTTTTTCCACTGTTTAGGTACATCAGGGACTTTCCAAACGCGACATTGCACCCACAGACCGTTCCATCAAAGTCTGCATTCCAAACAGACACTCCTTATTTTCTGAGCCCTGCCGTGCGCCCAAACAGTAGTTTTTCTCCGCATATTGGGTATACGCGTACTCAGGAGAAATTGCACAACAAAATGTACAGTACAATTTCACCTGTTAGCCTTATGAAAATGCAAAATTTGCGGCTCAAAAACATTTTTGTGGGAAAAATTAGAATTTTTTATTTTCACGGCTCAATGTTATAAACTTCTGTGAAGCACGTGGGGGTTGAAGGTGCTCACCACACATCTAGATAAGTTACTTGAGGGGTCTAGTTTCCAAAATGGTGTCACTTGTGGGGCGTTTCCACTGTTTAGGCACATTAGGGGCTCTCCGAATGCAACATGACACAAGCTAATTATTCCAGCAAATTTTGCATTCAAAAAGTCAAATGGCGCTCTTCCCTTCCAAGTCCTGCCATGCGCTCAAACAGTGGTTTTCCCCCACATATGGGGTATCAGCATGCTCAGGAGAAATTGCACAACAAATTTTGGGGTAAAGTTTTTCCTGTTACCCTTGCAAAAATAAAAAACAAATGGTTCTAAAGTAAAATTTTGGTGAAAAAAGTTAAATGTTCATTTTTTTTCTTCCACTTTCCAAAAATTCCTGTGAAGCACCTGAAGGGTTAATAAACTTCTTGAATGTGGTTTTGAGCAAATTGAGGGGTGCAGATTTTAGAATGGTGTCACTTTTGGTTATTTCCTGGACATATAGACCCCTCAAAGTCACTTCAAATGTGATGTGGTCCCTAAAAAAACGGTTTTGTAAATTTTGTTGGAAAAATGAGAAATCACTTGTCAACTTTTAACCCTTATAACTTCCTAACAAAAAAAAAATATGTTTCAAAAATTGTGCTGATGTAAAGCATACATGTGGGAAATGTTATTTATTAACTATTTTGTGTGACATCGCTCTCTGATTTAAGGGCACAACAATTAAAATTTGAAAATTGCTAAAGTTTCAACATTTTTGCCAATATTCCGTTTTTTTCACATATAAACGCAAAAAAATATCGAACAAATTCTACCACTATTATGAAATACAATATGTCATGAGAAAACAGTCTAAGAATCAGTGTGATCCATTGAAGCGTTCCAGAGTTATTACCTCATAAAGTGACATTGGTCAGAATTGTAAAAATTGGCCTTGTCATTAAGGTGCAAACAGCCTTGGGCGGTAAAGGGGTGACGACCACTGTACCATACAACCCTGAACAAAATGGTGTAGCAAAAAGAAGGAACCGGACACTTTGTGAAAGTGGAAATAGTATGCTATTTGACGCAAATTTGGCAACAACATATTAGGGTGAAGCAATCATGATAGCTTGCTATCTTGAAAACAGACTACCAGGAAAAGCTACTAAGAAAACTCAATTTGAGCAATGGAACAGCAAAAAGCCTGAACTACAACACATAATAATATTCAGAAGTATAGCATTTGTACATATTCCCAAAGAAAAGTGTACCAATTGGGAATCTCATGCAAAAGGGGGTATCCTGGTGGGCTTCAGTGAAACCCAGAAAGGATATAGAATCCAGCACCCAGAAACGAACAAGGCCACAATAAGCATAGATGTAATGATTGATGAGAACTTTGTGTTGGTCAAGTTTCGTGACATCATACCAGTAGTCCAGCTGAAGAAACAACAATCTCAGTCACAATCTCAAAATAACAAGAAAAAGGATGTAGAAGTTTAGTCAGGTTTTTCAACCTCTGAAGAAGCAACAGAAAAATCAAGTGAACCTGAAATCAGTAGATCGTCAAGATTAAACAAGGGCATACCAGCTTAGCGTCTATCCTACTTTGTTAAAACTTTGGTGATAATGTATGTAAAGCGCTGCGGAATATGTTAGCGCTATATAAAAATAAAATATTATTATTAAAACACTACCTAAGTCAGAGCCGCTGTCATGGGATGAGATGCAACAACTACCTGTCCATGAAATACTGAAGTGGATTAATGCTGCTAATGAGGAAATGAAGTCCCTTCATCAATTTCAAACTTGGAAACTCACAAAGCTACCACAAGGCAAGGAAGCAATAATATGTAAATAGGTTTTTAAGACCAAGTATGACTCTGAAGGCAAGGTTCAAAGATTTAAAGTAAGATTAGTTGCAAAAGGATATTCTGAGAAATATGGCGAAGATTATGCTACATTTTCTCCACTTGCTAAGTAGACCAAATTCAGGACTCTAATGGCTATAGCTGCTGTACAAAAGATGTATGTCAGACATTTGGACATGAAAACTGCCTTTTTAAATGGTGACATCTAAGAGGACTTGTACATGACTCAACCAGAGGGTTATATTAAAGAGGGTGAAGAGAATCTCGTTTGCAAACTACATGAATCTCTCTATGGTCTTAAGCAATCGGCAAGAGCGTGTAACACAAAAATTAACATAGTCTTATTGGAAATAGGATTTAAAACAGGTCAAGCAGATCCGTGTTTATACATAAAATGTACAGACGGAAAGTGGATGTATATTCTCTTATATGTGGACAATGCGATTATGGATCATCAAGAAGAAACAGAAATTGTAAAAATTACAAATTCTGAATCAGCATTTTGAAACTAAAGACCTTGGAAATGTGACATAATATCAAGGAATCCAGGTCCAAAGAGAAGAAGATGGAAGCTTTCTTCTAAACCAAAGTGAAAAAATCAACTCAATTCTGAATCAGTTTGGAATGTCAGAAGCCAAAGGTCTATCAACCCCAATGGAGCCATCTTACTTAAAGTTGGAAGGAGAAGATGATCGTTTACCTAACAATGAGAAATAGGCAGTGGGGGCACATCTATACATAGCAACTATGACTCGACCAGATATCGCAAGAATTGGAATTCTCTGCAGATATGTGGAAAAAACGCACCAAAAAGACTGGAATGCTGTTAAGAGAGTTCTTCAATATTTGAAAAAGACTCAGGACATAAATTTAAGGATATCTGCAACAAAAGATCTAAAACTCACAGGCTATATGGATGCAGACTGGGCTGGTGACTTAAGTGATCGTAAATCAACAAGTGACTATTTGTTCAAGCTTGGAAAAAAATTAATTTCTGGGTCTAGCAGAAAACAGGAGTCTCTAGCCTTGTCATTTACAAAAGCAGAGTATGTGTTTGCAGCCCTCGCAAGTTAAGAGGTCATTTGGTTAAACCAATTATAAGCGGATTTCTGTAAGCCATCAAATCAACAGAAGGTGATTTATGAAGACAACCAAGGATACATTAAACTTGCATGCAGCGAGAAGATCAATGCAAGAACGAAACATATTGAGTTAAACATCATCACCTGCGTAATTGGATAGAACGTGGCATAATTGAGTTTGTTTATTGTGAGACTGACCACATGATAGTTATGACAAAGCCACTTCTAAGAGCCAAATTTGAAGAATTCAGAACCAGTGTGGAACAGGATAAGTAGTTATTGAGTGGGGGTTTGGAATAATGCTTATTATTGTATATATTACAAAACAACAAGCATTTCCGGTGACGCATACCCAGTTTGCGTTCCAAATGAGTTCTACCACAAAATATTACCTAACCTCCGCCAGCACATTACTGATTTAAGGGTAAGTATAGTAATCCTCTATATTTCATCTCTACATGCTTTATCTACTTCCAGTTTGTGGAACAGCATACTGATGGTTTACTTTACAGCTACTACATTACAGGGTCTGGATGAATCATATCTCAAACCTAAGTATGATCAATTCAAAAGGATTACAAACAACCCCATTATCAACAAAAAGGAGAGAGATAGAAAAAAACTAAGTTTAGAGAAAGGGGGAAAGGGTGGAGCACCTAAAGGATGGGGGAGGGGAAAGAGGGAAAAGATAAATATGTATATTCTTCAAACCTAACCCCCCACATATATTCTCATTAGAATTATTCATTTGGGTATGTACTGTTGCATAATAATGTTCCACAATTGACCTATATCGGTCTACCAAAATGATGAGTAATGCGGCCCCCGGACGTTTGCATAGTCATACAACCAAACGCAGTCCATATATCAAAAAAGCATGATTCATCTGTGAACAATATACCAGATTTATAAACAGGTAATCTTAGTGGTTAGAACCAATTAGATAAAGCACCCATAATTTAGTTGTTCATTGAAACCGTTAGGGGCACTGGTCGGTAAGCGAAAGATCCATTTTACCTCTTTTCTCAACAGTGCCTTATTAGAATCACCCCCTCTCACATCCAATTGCAGCCTGTCAATCCCTACAAACATAACACGTGGGTCACCCCCATGGACCAAATTTACGTGCCTGGCTAGGGGTGTATATGAAGCAGCAACACTACAGTAGTATCATACTTGGGTACTGCACTTGTCAGGGCAGGAGTCAATACAGGGGCATGACAGGGTAGTACATCTGATCTGGTGGATTAACAGCTATGAAGTGGATCCCCCTGACATACGACTCCATGCGGTGAAGAATGGGTGAGATCCATACATATCTTGTTTGTGGATGCACTATGTCACTTTTTTTTGCATTTGTTTGTTTAGTGGGATTCCGCAGTATATGGTTGAACTAGAATCCTTATGGGCTTAAAATTTGCCTGTGTAGAATGTTTATAGGGTCCCATTGGGTTAGATTGTTGTATTAGGGCGCATTTATTAAGAGATACGTTAAGAATATAGATACATCTTCCTATGCTCCCTTAACAGAATTTTATCTGTGTAATTAAAAGTTATATTTATCCCTGCAGCCTTCAAACATGCCACAATCATGCCCATCCTCAGTAAGCCATCCTTTGACCGAACCGCCTTATCCAGCTACCGCCCCATATCGCTGCTCCCATTTGCCTAAAAACTCCTTGAGCAGCATGTTCACGCTGAACTTTCTTCTTACTTCTCATCTAACTCTCTCTCCGACAACCGACAATCCGGCTTCCGCCCCCACCATTCCACTGAAACTGCCCTTACCAAAATCACCAATGAGTTACTTACAACCAAAGCTAACAAACAATTCTCTGTACTCCTTCTTGACCTGTCCTCTGCTTTCGACACAGTTAACCACTGCCTCCTACTACAGATCCTCTCTTCCTTTGGCGTCAAAAACCTTGCCCTATCCTGGATCTCCTCATACCTTTCTAACCGCACATTTAGCATCTCCCACACTACCTCCTCACCCCGCCCCCTCTCTTTTGGAGTCCCTCAAGGCTCTGTCCTAGGATCCCTACTCTTCTCAATCTACCCTTGGCCTGGGACAGCTCATAAAATCCGATGGCTTCCAGTACCATCTGTACGCTGATGACACCCAGATCTACCTCTCTGGCCCAGATGTCACCTCTCTGCTGTCCAGAATCCCAGCATGTCTAGCAGCCATATCCTCCTTCTTCTCCTCCCGCTTCCTCAATCTCAATGTGGACAAAACTGAACTCATCATCTTTCCCTCATCTTGCATATCTTCCCCACTTGACCTTTCTATCACAATAAATGACATCACACTTTCCTCTGTACCGGCAATCCGCAGCCTCGGAGTAACCCTTGACTCTGCCCTGTCCTTCAAACCCCACATCCAAGCTCTCGCCACCACCTGTCACCTCCAGCTCAAAAATATTTCCAGAATCCATGCTTTCCTCAACCCTCAATCTACTAAACTGCTTGTGCATGCCCTCATCATCTCCCGCCTCAGCTACTGCAACATCCTCCTCTGTAGCCTTCCTGCTAACACTCTCGCACCCCTCCAGTCCATCCTTAACTCTGCTGCACGACTAGTTCATTTCTCGCCTCGCTACTCCTCTGCTATCCCCCTTTACAAATCCCTTCACTGGCTCTCAATTGCCCAGCGTATTGAGTTCAAACTACTAACACTGACCTACAAAGCCATTCATAACCTCTCTCCTCCGTACATCTCTGAACTAATCTCACAATACATTCCCTTACGTAATCTCCGGTCCTCCCAAGACCTCCTTCTCTCCTCCACACTTATTCGTTCCTCCCCCAATTGCCTCCAAGATTTCTCACTTATATCCCCCATCCTATGGAATTCTGTGCCTCAACATGCCTGATTATCCGCCAAACTTGGATCCTTCAGACGGAACCTGAAAACCCATCTCTTCAAACAAGCTTACAGCCTGCAATGACCCTGCTTGCTGCCATCTCAACAACACCGGAGCTACCGCAACCCCCCAACCTACTGTCTCCTTCCCCATTCCTGTAGAATTTAAGCCCAAAAGGGCAGGGTCCTCTTCCCTGTGTACCAGTCTATCATTGTTAGCTTGTTTACTTTAAGTGATATCTGTATTTGGTATGTAACCCCTCCTTATGTACAGCACCATGGAATCAATGGCGCTATATAAATAAATAATATTTTATAGAGGCTTCCATAAATGTTTGTTGTTTCATATTCCTAAGGTTGTGAATCCGATTTTTCTAAACGGACTGTGGTGCTTTTTTATTGTATATATTACATTAACTACTATTTACTACTGTTTGCATGAGTTTCTGTGTTCAGAAGTAGTCTTATATTGCCAATAATACACTGTTAAAAAAAAACAAGCAAAAAAATAGGAAGTTCCTGTTCACTGTGTGTGTGTAGCTGGAGCACACTTTACTTTCACATTGCAAGATGACATACAAGATGCTAAGATCCTACACTATAAGAAATACCAGTTGTAAACTGTGTTATCTTTGTTCCTGAATAAACAGACAGTGAAGGAAATAATTATTTGATCCCTTGCTGTTTTCGTAAGTTTGCCCACTGACAAAGACCTGAACAGTCTAAAATTTTAAGGGTAGGTTAATTTTAACATTGAAAGACAGAATATCAAAAAAAAAAAAAAAATCAAGAAAATCACATTGTATAAATTAGATAAATTTATTTGCATTTTGCAGTGAGAAATAAGTATTTGATCCCCTACAAACCATTATGAATTCTGGCTCTTGCAGACCATTTAGACTCTCCTAATCAACTCGTTACCTGCATTAAAGACAGCTGTCTTACATAGTCACCTGTATAAAAGACTCCTGTCCACAGACTCAATTTATCAATCAGACTCTAACATGGACAAGACCAAAGAGCTTTCTAAGGATGTCAGGGACAAGATCATAGACCTGCGCAAAACTGGAATGGGCTACAAAACCATAAGTAAGACGCTGGGTGAGAAGGAGACAACTGTTGGTTTAATAGTTAGAAAATGGAAGAAATACAAAATGACTGTCAATCGACATCGATCTGGGGCACCATGCAAAATCTCACCTCGTGGGGTATCCTTGATCATGAGGAAGGGGAGATCAGCCTAAAACTACACGGGGGGAACTTGTTAATGATCTCAAGGCAGCTGGGACAACAGTCACCAAGAAAACCATTGGTAACACATTACGCCTTAAAGGTTTAAAATCCTGCCGTGCCCGCGAGGTCCCCCTGCTCAAGAAGGCACATGTGCAGGCCCGTCTGAAGTTTGCCAATGAACACCTGGATGATTCTGTGAGTTATTGGGAGAAGGTGCTGTGGTCACGAGACAAAAATTGAGCTCTTTGACATTAACTCAACTCGCCGTATTTGGAAGAAGAGAAATGCTGCCTATGACCCAAAGAACACCATCCCCACTGTCAAGCATGGAGGTGGAAACATCATGTTTTAGGGGTGTTTCTCTGCTACGTGCACAGGACTACTTCACCGCATCAATGGGAGAATCGATGGAGCCATGCACCGTAAAATTCTGAGTGGCAACCTATTTCCCTCCGCCAGGACATTAAAAATGGGAAGTGGCTGGGTCTTCCAGCAAGACAATGACCCAAAACATACAGCCAAGGCAACAAAGGAGTGGCCCAAAAAGAAGCACAGTAAGGTCATGGAGTGGCCTAGCCAGTCTCCAGACCTTCATCCGATAGAAAACTTAGGGAGGGAGTTGAAGCTCCGAGTTACCAAGCGACAGCCTCAAAATCTGAATGATTTAGAGATGATCTGCAAAGAGGAGTGGACCAAAATTCCTCATGACATGTGCGCAACCCTCATCATCAACTACAAAAACCGTCTGACTGCTGTGCTTGCCAACAAGGTTTTTGCCACCAAGTATTAAATGTTGTTTGCCACAGGGATCAAATACTTTATTCGCACTGCAAAATGCAAATAAATATATCTAATTTATACAATGTGATTTTCTTGATGTTTTTTGGATATTCTATCTCTCAATGTTAAAATTAACCAACCCTTAAAATTATAGACTGTTTTTGTGGGAAAACTTACAAAAACTGCAAAGGATCAAATAATTATTTCCTTCACTGTATATTCACTGTTGAATGGGTGGATAGTACAGAGATTAATCTGCTGCCAACACACAGCAAATTGTACCATCCACCGTGCAGAGCAGCGTTCCTCCATGCTCAATTTCAGATCAGACAGATAAGAGTGGTGCTGAACATTCCCTTTATTATAGTTATTAGAGCTGTGTCTTCTAATGAGCCCTGCCCCTATGTGCCCACCACATGACCCCAGAAAGAGCTTAACCCCTGGGAAGTAAATATAGAAAGGTTCCCATTGAATGCCAGCAATCAGAGATTTCCAAAACTATGAGAAATTAATAAAGTATATGAGAAAATAACAGAGGCACACATGGGGAACATCATTAGTGTGCAGAGACATACAGAGGAGCATAATTGGAGAAACAGAGGGGGACATTGCAAAGCAACATGACTTCTGTATGGAGCATTATTACTGTCTAGGGTAGATGGAGAAGAACAGGGTAAATGAATGACTACAATTGTAGAACATCTCCGGTGAGTTTTTGGATTTATCTGTATATAGTAGACATACATGATATATAGAGCAACTGTGTTCAATTGGTATGTACCACAATACGGTTACTGTATGGTGGCAATATTGGTCTTGGCAAGGTGGTTTTTGTCCACCACCAATCTGACTACCAGTTCAGTACATGTGCTGATGTGTAGACAGGAAGTCAGTCGCTGCAGAATGACATCATCACCCATCAAAACCTCCCTGGCAGCTGAGTTGACTCGTCCCTAACAAACCCTGCCCTCCTCGTCCCTCTGTATATTCCAACACACCATGCAGCTAAAGATATCGGTGGAGATTTATGAAATGGTCTAAAGTAAAATTATTTTATCCATAGCAACAAATCACTGTGCAGCTTTCATATTCTATTCTGCTCTTGAAAAATGAAAACTGTGCTTTGATTGGTTACGATGGGCAATGAAGTTTTGTATGGGGATTCAATGTCGCTGACTGCCACTAGATAGAGCCAAAGCAATATTATCAGACTCCACCCACTGTGCAAAACCAAAAGCATCATAGAAAATACAGTTTTCATTGGGGGTAACAGAAGGAAAGAAGGTGTCAAACAAAAAAGACATGTCACTTCAAGAAGTGCGGCTTTATGTGATGCTCCAGTTGAAAGACAGATTGGCGCTTGTACAGAAAAGTACATGCATGTCATACAAATGTCACCGAAAAATGGGCAAATAGTGCAGATTTTAGCTTAAAAGACAAACTGAGGACAACTTCTTACAATAGTTACTCAAAAACTGCGCGACGTCTGGCTTTTTCACGCTAGATCTGACAAACTTTTTGAAAGCCGGGAGAAGCTTAGGAGAAGGGACACGTGGAGCACCAAATTCATATTAACTTGTGCCACAAAAGTGGGGTAAATTACAGCAGAAATTCTGGAGTACACACCTGATGCTGGCGCACACAAGCTGAGACTTGCGCCAAACTAATTAAATGACGCGCGCTTTTAATATATTTGCAACAGATTACTCAAGCAGACTTTTCATCAACACTGGCATACAAGACGTACATAGTTACATAGGTTGTAAAATAGACTCAGGTCCATCAAGTTCAACCTTTCTCACAAATCTCCAGTCTTCATAAATAGACCCTTTTGTGTTTTTACAGAAGTGACCTAGGCTTTCCTGGAGGCTTTGGCACACCCACTGAAATTTACACCAAAATTGGAGTAAATTATAGCAGAAATCCTCTTCAGCTTATGGCTGGCGTACATTTTGGTTTGTGGCGCACAGGAAACCTAAAAACTTGACTAATGTATTAGGAGACAAGCTTGAGATTGTGAGTGAGGCCATCATGGACGCCATTGCAGCCTTGACTTAACACTCTGTTCACATCCGCTTTGTTATGTTTAGTCTGTGGCAAAACGGACACCAGCGCCAAATGTGACAGAAGCTGCAATGGAGATGTACAGGCGGCCCAGCTTGAAAACGAAATCCACGACAACAAACATCAATGGCGCCGACTGCCTTATAACGGGATTGTATAACATATGTCTGCATTACTCGGACGTTTCATTTTCAGGACACCCAGTCCAACTAATGTTGGAGTTATAATGGTTAAAAACGAGAACACTTCTTTACCTTCCTGTCATTTCTTCATCTTCCAGTCGTGTAACAATCTAATTTTACTAGGCCATTTTATTTGCTTTTATTCAGCGCAACTCTGACTACAATGGCTATTTACTTCTCTCTAAATGATATATCCATAATTATCTACATCTTTTACCTCAGTTTTTATCACATTTCGAACAGGAACCCTAGCACTACATATTTCTCCTTTCTCACCTCACATTACCTCACAACTGACTCCATGTTTGCTTCTTCCTCACATCAAGTCTCCGCCCCCTCACACTGCTTAGCCCCGCCCCTCCTCCGGTCTATATATAATAACTCCTGGTAATAAGGCCGAGTACTCACCCCCGATCTACCCAGCGCACGGACACTGGCGGAGCTGCTCGTTACACAGTCATGCCACATTCACAATGACGTCAATAGTGGAAACACTCATGTAAATTGCTGCACTCCTATTTTCTGTATGATCAGCACAATCTGTAGGAGATTTTTTCTGCACTTTTATCCAGTACTGTTATGACTTGGGCAGGGTTATGTGGGCCCTTCGTGCACAGAGTCCTGCTGGGCCTTACTTCGCCTTTGACCTCCCTCCACATTTCAAGGGCTATAACTTATTTTTCGGGCGATAGAGTTGTATCAGGGCTTGTTTTCTGCAGCACGAGCTCTAGCCTCTGGCATCACCATTTTGTGGTTCCTACAACTATCAGATCTCTTTTTATTCCATATTTTGGAGTGACGTGTGAAAAAACCTTCACAGTTGGATGGAAATGTAGCTTTCAGCACTGGAAATCTGCAGCAATTTCTATACAATACACGTGGAGGTGGTTTTAAATGAACATTATGCCGAGGACATTCTGCAGATTTTCTAATCCACGGCATGAAAATCTGTACCCAAACCACCACGTAACAAGCAGACCCACCACAAAATGCGGAGAAAAGCGGCAGCACCCGGACTCAGCCTTCAGTTTCCACGTCGTGATTTTCAGTAACAGAACACGTACGCAGTAAGGTGTATTATGCGGGGCACAGGTTAGGGTTTTATGGTTGACCAAGTAAACAAAATAAAAAAAGCAGACATGTTGGTCTTTGATCCGCATCAGGTATCAAACTCGCACATGGGTCTATGGAAGAAAAAAAAAATGGAGCGCACACGGATGCCATCCATATTTCATCCTTGTGAGGTCTGTTTTTTCCTGGTCAATAGGCAGGAGAATTTTGTCATTTTTTTTGCATATAATAAAAAAAACAGATACCGCACTAATGGTAAAAATAGACACAGGGCTGAAAATCGGTCCAGCATCCTAATGAAAAAAATAGTTAATTTTTTATCTGTTAAACACATAAATCCATTTTCTTCAGTATGCTTTACTGATTTTTATCTGTTTTTGGTCCCTTGTCCTTATTTATCACCCGTATATCATCCGTTTTGCTAAGATTAAAAAAAATAAAAAATCTTCTTCTAGTAACTGGTGAGCAAAAAAACGGACAGAACACGGATGCACAATAGATGGTATGGAAGTGCTGTCCTTATTTTTGTGTACCTATTCACATAAATAGGTTCGCAGCTTTCCGGACCAAATTCTGACAGGTCTGCGCACATGTGAACAGTGCCCTATACTATCATGTAAATATGTAGCTATTTTCTTGATAATTATGAGAACATCAACAATTAATTTTTCTATTCATGTGAATGCACATCTATTTTAATAATCCGACTGATGCCAGATTAAAGGATCTTTCTCACGTATGGATATAGAACAGAAGCCCCTTTATCAGGTACTGTGGATCATCAGATCTCCTAGAATATCAGACAATTACTTGTAAAATCGTGAACCTCTGTTATCAAAGGAATTATTCTGTATAAGTGTTGTCTATAGTAGATAGAGACAGACAGACAGATCGCTCATACAGTTCTTTTACCATTGCAATGAATCACACTCATTTACAACCAGAATGGTATAGAGTATGTCAGTAAAAAACTGATCAATCACATAATGTCTGTCTCTGCCGCTGATTAGGTGACCCTTGTAGTCACCATGCGTGCTGGCCTGGGGACACTCACTTTGGGTGCAGGGTTAGGTTTCAGAACAGCTGGGAACTCACTTCTGAAGGAAAAAGGGTAAATTTAGCAACAGAAACGTTTTCTGGCCAGGGAAACAGATTCCTGCAGGTCACCAGGAAGATGACATATGGGTCAACCACCCACAAATAGACGGACACAGGTCTTCGGTGGGGTAAAGCCATTTGTATCTGCTGCAGATTGTACACAGTGTAACCATCTATGATATAAATAATCAGGCATTTTATAGTCACTGCTACAGGGCTACATTAGTTACATTTAAAGGGGAGTCATATTTGCAAGTAATATTTTGATTGGTGGTATAAAGCACAGTCTCAAACAAGCTATCATATCAATAGTACATTAAAAAAATATATAAAAATAAAGTGAAATACCTTTTTTGTTCTATAATTGTCACTCCCATGATGCCTTCTGATTGAGCACAGACGTCACATATCCTTCAGGCAGAGTGTATTCTCATTTTCAATTTGGTCCCCTGCAGAGTAATGCACTTAGAGCTCGCTCACATTAGCGTATAACTCAGACGAGTGCAATCCGATAAAAAAATCGGACTGCACTCGGACCCATGTTATTCAATGAGGCAGCACAGATCTGCGTATTTTTCTCAGCAGTATTCGGCATGAAGAAAAAATGGCAGCATGCTGCGATTTCACTCCAAAATTGGTGCAGCGCATGCCATGCGGACCATCAGAGAGGCATCCGATTTTTACGGATACATTATAATTCTGTAACATAGGACACTGTAAATGGTCCTGTAAATTATTAATAGCTGCTGAGTAAAAAATTGTATTGTATACAGTCAGCACATGGATGACCAGTGAGAAAAAAAAAAACGTCCTACTCTCCTGGATGAGAATGGGACCGATTTTTTATATACCAGTGTGAGCGAACCCTTACATAAATACAGATAAGCTTCTAGAAGAGTGAGGGAAGGGAAGAGACAACTGCTCTCTCCACATAAAGTCTTACAAAAGCGGTTGTCACTTTTCCAGTTAATGCTATGGTTAGGCAGTGACAAGAGAAATGACAAATCACTAAAAGATTAGCCAAGTAAATCTAGGAAAGCTGGGTGCCAAGTTCCGATGCCATATCTGCAGCACAGTCTGATGCAAATTACACATATAAAAATCTTTGGATTTTTAGCTGGGTAGAAAGACATAATGAGCAATTGTAAGTGGACAGCAACAAACCATTGTAAGTACACAGTGCTATATATTATGATGACTGCAATATATTAAGAGGATACAAACTTTATGGAAGTGCTTCTTTAAGTACTTACACCAAAGGCGTGCTTAATGCAAAACTGTCCAACCGCAAATCTCAGCCTGCCATAGATTGCAGTCCTCTGGCTTGCAGAGTACGGTCACAGTATTTTGTAGCATGTCCTGTTAGCTATAATTCATCACCATATGCAGAAATCAGTAACAACATTAGCACATGTAGCCTGAGAAACAGCAAAACATTCTTGGATAAAGTATCTGTCCAAAACTACCATAGACGGCCTCTGACCTAAACCCAGTCTAATGGATTCACCCTATGTGCCGCCAGTCTGTGTTATGTCGGGGAAAGCTAACTCTACAAATCTGCAAATGAAGTTATCTGATGGAGTGTGAATGTGGCTGACATCTAATCCGTCTGCGAGGACATGGCTGCAATCCCAGAACCAGGTAGTGGCAATGAGCAAGACGATGTGACAAGCAGACGGTGCTATAACTCTGTCAGGACTGGAAATTAACAGTTGTAGGCCTGACTTACACAACTAGGATCCATGGTATTAAACAAATGTCAAAAAGAAGCCCTTAGAAAGCAACCAGACCAACCTACAGTTACCTAGAGCCACACAGGGCAACAATTAACAGCCAACTTTCTGTTATGTCATATCTATTAGTTGTATTTTGCCCCTCCACCAGGAGTACACCATTAAAAAAGAATGGACTTTTCTAAAAACCAGCGGGAATTGGAGGCCATGTTTTCCTCAACACAGATAGCAGAATTCATGGTAGTGCATCAGTATTCCATGCCTTTAATAGTCTTGTGGATACAGTCTGGAGACCCAATATTGGTGGTGAAGCCTGGGGCTAAGTACTGTAAGGTCCTTGGCTCAGTGATATGCATTATGGATATGGGGGGAAATGTATTGCTAAATGAAAGGGTATCACACTAATAAAAGTTTACACACCCCCTAGACATTCCAACTTCCACCGTTAGTTGCTTTCTTCCTTCCTTGCAAAATCCAAGAATATATGAAAACAAATATGGACACTCATTTTCCAAAGGATTGGAATCTTACCAGGACAACATCTGCATGGAGCTGATGTCTTCATATATTCGCCCTAGTCTGTATGACCATGCTTCAACTAGGGAAGTAGCATTGTTCCACAGACCAATTAGATATCTAAGAGATGCTGTCGTCTTTTAAATGTAGGATAATGGTAAAGAAATTCACATTAGTGTACTCTAGAATATACTGTACCTTAGTATGACTACTGAAAAAGAAATCTGGGTGGTATCGAGACGCGTCTGGTAATTTATGCTATATTGCTAGTATTGATTTGAGAAACTAAACTGCCATTTAAACTACCATCTAACCTGCAAAGTTTGTAACTATTGTTACCTTGCATGGTGAAGTAATGTCCTGATTGGGTTACAACGGACTCTTGCTGATCCTTGATGCATAGAGGAGTGGCTGTCACTTTTGTCTGTGCCACATCAAACCTGCACATATCTGATCATCTGATGCAGTCAATCTCCTGAAATTTGTGTCCATCTGTCGTTTTTGCTCGGAGATATAGTCAAGAGGTATTGATAATGTTTTCGTTTGTGCCGCATCGAACCAACACAGGTATGATCTTGTAATCTGTTGATATTTAAGGCCGAATGTCAACTTTGTTTGAACATAATATTGAGAGCTCTAAACAAGTTCAAATACTCTGAAACCCATTCTGGATTATCGGGATCTTTTCGAAAATAAAAAAACAACAACTAAACTTTGAACTATTTAAAGATCTATATGAGAAAAGTTTTTCTATATTGTGGTGATGCAGACATTTCATCACATTACTCACACCCTATGCTATTATCAGCTGAATTGTGATTTCCAAAAACAGGAGAAAGACGTGCTCACAAAATAAGCAGGTTTCCTGGTCCTAATTCAGACAGCTACAAACGGCTCAACACATACTATTGTACTTGTGCAAACCAGAGATCTTTTTGCGCATTACAGATTACACTGGCAGTGTTATTTTATAATATTTTATGTTTTTTTATTATTGGTCTCTCTCTACTTGCGTTGACAAATTGCATATTTTACTCATTTGTCTGTCATTTAGGTTTTACTTTATTATCATATTCTTCTTCGAGGGCTCTGTAGCAGTTTTATTAGTATTGTCTATACCTCTTCAGAAGTATTTTGTATTGCCATTTTTTTCTGTATATATTAAAGCCACTCTAGGTAGATTTACATGTGCCAGTCTCTTTTTTTTTAACCATAATTTTCTTTACTCTGCTGGAGGTCTGTTTGACTAGCGCACTGTAGTCCATTCTATTTTCATTATTGCTATTTTTATAGTTCGCCCCCATTTTTTATTATCACCTTACTAAGAAGCCTCACTCACACGGCTGTTTTTGTTCATACAGAAAAAAAATGGTAAATTGTCATCAGCATTAGGTCACTGGTTTGTCAGTGATTTTCTTGTATGCAAAAAAAATAAAAAAATAAATACAATGCTTCTCTTATGAAATACAATGTAAAAAAAAACGAACAGCACAAGGATAACGTGTGTGCTGCTTGCGATTTCCACGGAAAGGTAAAAATGTATGGGTTATTTTGATCAGTTTCTTGGATTAAAAAAAAAAAACGGCCAGGTCTCCGGGATAATACTGTGCACACAGGGTCTGCATAGGAATACAAACATGTCGCTGAATTATATAAAAGTATTTGGGGAGATGCTTTACCTGAATTGCTACAGGAGTTCCATCATGCCCTTTATGAATCTATCTCTGAAGCCATTATTGTTGTCATCTTGAAATTATGCAAAGATCCTTTGCTTCCCGATTCTTTCAGGTCTATCTCGCCCCTGCCAACTGATGTTACAATATTGGCAAAGGCCTTGACTTGATGTCTTTCCAAGGTTATTTCCCCTGACCAGCCTGGGTTTATGCCAGCTAAGGGCACTGCAATCAATTCATGGAATCTGTAATTGAATTTGCAGGTTCCTGTTGATAATCATGGGCAGAGGATGATTTGTTCCCTGGACGCCACCAAAGGCTTTTTATAGTATTGAGTGAAAATTCTTGTGGGCAATATTGGTTAAAATGGTGCTTGGGGAAACATTTATTTTTTCTGTTTGTTTACTGTATAGTGAGCCCAGGGCGCAGATAAGGAGTAAAGGCGTCTTTTCACAGGTGATCACATTGGGTAGGGGCACACGGCAGGACTACCTCGTCTACCCTGCAATTGCCATAGAACTTCTGGCGGCTTGTATTAGGGTACACACTAGTATTCAGTGTTTCAGACGAGGGACCAATGAAGAGAAATTAGTCCTATATGCTGATATGATTTTATTCTTGGCAGACCCAGGCCCCTCTTTAATAAATGCTAAATAAATCTAAGATTTTACCTGTGGATAATAACTCCTTGCAACTAGATGAAAATGTGATTCCTCTGAAGTGCAAGTCAACAATAAAATATTTAAGTATGTGGGTGTGTAACAGGGGCAGGGTGGTAGTCAGTGGCGAGTGATGCTATGGTTTCTAATTCACCCCGGCCCGCTACAGAAATATGGGTACGTGGTTGTCCCTGGGGGTGTGTGGTGTGCTGTACTTTGGGCTGTATGATGTGGAAGTCTTTACTCACTTTCATCCTTGGTTCAGACGGGTGCAGATCTTCTGCGCTTTGAAAAAAAGACGACACCGTTCTTTAAAAACAAAACAGTCCAATTTACTTCACCAGGACGGCCTTAGAAGCAGGGGATTACAGATACAACACTGGTTGCAAATCACAGCATTCACAGATGATAAAACAAAGTCTCAATCCCCATACGGTACTAATCACGGTGTGACTCGGCCCTAGGGGAAACGGTCTCTGGACTTACACGTGGGGAAGCTCCTGCTTCTACCCACGGCTCCCAATACCCGACTAACAGGGACTACCTCGCTTCTGAGGCTCCCTAGTCCTGGCACATCCATTACTGCCTATCAGCTGGAAGAGGCAAGAATCCACAAATTGACCTTTAGAGTATGGACTGTACTGTGGTGTGACCGTTCCTGTTAATCCTCCTTGTTTCTCCCCCACACACCTGTTTCTCTTCCTCTCTGTCTCTCCTTTCTCAATGCTCCTTCTAAATTCACTAAAACATGGCCGAATCTAATCTCCCAGAGATCCTTCAGTCCCTAGCTTGTCACTTAGGGCGGTCCAACTAGTTAACACTGTGTACCCCAACTAACATACAGGGGACCATAGTATCAACATGCAACCTGCTGCCATCTAATGGCCACATTTTATGATGACTGCAACACACAGTTACTAAACCGTTCTATAGGGGAGTGTGACTCCAACCACCCCCTCACAGGTATCCCTGACTATTTTGGATTATGAAAAGCTCAACCTTGATCTTCTATTGGCTAAATTTAAACTCAAGGGAGAATTGTGGCATAGACTCAACTTGATAAAGATGATATGGCTGCCCCAATTATTATTGATTTTACATAATGCCCTGATATGGATCCCAAGGCACTTGTTCTTTAAAGTCAAACGTCTTTTTATAGAGTTGATATGGGGAGGGAGGGACCTGCTCAGATCAGAGACTTTACAGAGAGGGGAAAATGTGGGGCAGTAGCAGCTCCTGATCCTGAAGCATACTATTTGCCAGCACAACTACAGCACTTTGAAGGCTGGGATGCTCATACTTACAGTAGTGTTCAAAATGATAGCAGTCCAATATGACTAACAAGATTAATCACTATTTTTGATATAAATTATATTACCACACAGGGCCGCCATAAGGGCATTACGGCCCTTACTGCTGTATGGGGCTCGGTGATCAGAGGGGGCCGGCCAAGTCAGGCGCCCACCCCTCTTGTGCTACTGTGGCACCCCAGGAGTCCGGTTGCCACAGTGGCATTGCCTCCCTCACAAGGGGGTGATGCCATGCCTGGAAGCAAGGACGGGTCCCCTAATCAGGTTTTGCTAGCATGCAACACTTTCCTGGTTCCAGACCAGCAAGGGGAGCTCCTCCCCTTAGCAACTGGGATCTGGAGGCGGGGTTAGTTAGTGTGAGGAGAGTAGAGAGGAGTTGAAGTCAGGACGTCAACGAGGAAAGACCTAGGGAGTGGAGCTGCACGGCAGTTCACACCAGAGGAGAGAAGCGCAGAAGAACCGGACACCGGAGTCCGAGGTTGTGGGGCACTGAATGCCCAGCAGCAGAAACTGGAGGGCAGGAGACTGTAGGTCTCCTGGCCCCATCAGACGCTCGGAGGCTCAGCAGCACGATAGGGCCCAGCACCGTCACGTGGGAGCGACACTCCAGGAAGGCCCGAGCTGCCTGCTATACGGGTGAGCACAAAAACGTTTTACTCAGGGACGAGGGCCACAGCATAGCTACAAGCAGCAGGGCCAAAGAGATTAGTGCAAAGGGAAGGCCTACAAGCTCCCCTGGCGAGGTGGATTCCTAACTTGCTTGCAGGCCGCCCGGACCTCTACTACCAGCTGGTACCCATGCCCCGGTTTGCCTAACCACCGCAAGTAAAGATAAGAGGAAACCGCCATTAAGTTGTGGACTGATTATTAACTGCGCCATCCCCTGCACTACACCGCACAGCAACATCTATAAAATCACTACTTCCTGCCCTGGAGCTATGCTCTGCCTGTGGAGAGCTGAACCAACTCTGCTGCGTCATCATCGGCTCCAGAGGTTCTGCACCGCAGCGGCGGCTCCATATAGCCGCATACCACAGGTGGCGTCACGAACATTATATAAAAACTATAATCCCCTTTCCCAAATTCCCCTTTTATTGACTGCCCTGGGTCACCGCCACTGTGACATCTCCCCTAGCAACGACCGGCCCGGCTACCGAGTACCCCACGGCCCAGGGGACGCGTCAACTTGGCGTCACGAACAGGATTCACGAAACCCGGTATAACCAGGTCCTGTGTGCCATGGACTTTACTAAACTGTGTTATCACGTGGTTTGCCGCCCGCCGAGGAAAAGCAAGAGGCCCGATCCGGAACCGCCGGGTAAGAGATCCCTCCGCCTGCAGAGCAGCATACTGGTACGTCAGCAGACACCCAGGACCTGGCTGAGGTTCACTAGGGGGAAGGAAGATGCCCAGTATGGGAGAGGATTCAGCCGCGGGCTCAGCTGCCGCCACTGTAATGCCGTTATCAAAGCCGTATATACCGGGGGCGGCGTGGTTGCCCCAGTACTCAGGGGAGTCGCACACCCTGAACGACTTTGAGGAGAGACTGCGCAGTTTGTTTAAAGTATAACCCATGTCTGAGGAACAAAAAGTCAGCATCCTCATAGGACAGCTAATTGGTGCAGCCCAGAGAGAGGTGAAGTCCTGGCCGGGCAGGGACAAAGGCACTGTTAAAGAAATACTGGCCCAGTTGAAGGATACCTTTGACACCCGCACCACAGCAGAAATAAAGATGAAGTTCTACGGGTGCAAACAAAGGATGCAGGACAGTGTACGGGACTATGCTGTAAACCTGCAGGAGGCGCTGCGGGCCATCAAATAGGTAGACCCCGACAGTGTGCATGATGAGGACAGATTGCTAACTGAGCAGTTTATTGAGGGGCTCCTGTTCAGCGCTCACAGGACACAGCTGTGCATTATGGCTCTGCAAAACCCTGATCTGGACTTTGCGCAATTTAAAAGACAGAGTCATCCGGGTGCTGCGAGAATCAACCCCAGGCGGCACTGCATCCCTCCGGCGCCCCGCTATCAGCTATCACATACCACCAGGAGGTGGCGTCCTTTCCCCCAGCACCTGTGGAGGCTGACGCGCAGACCCTAGATAATGACCCCTCCTTCAGACCTACGCCTTCAGGTGCAGGAGCTGACCAAAAGTGTGGCTACACTAACCAAAACCGTGCAGGCCATGCAAGTATCTCCAAAGGAAAAGATCCAGCTGGCTTCCAGTCCAGATGACGTCCCGTGGCAATGGCAGAGAATTCCACCGACCAGAGGGAGGAACAGCGATCGCTACGACCAGGACGGACAACCCATCTGCCGCCGCTGTCAAAAGGCGGGGCACTACGCAAGATTCTGTAATTTAAACGAGCAACCCCTGGGCAGAGGGCCAACCCCCAGGAGTAAGACGACCGGGCCCACAAAGTTGGCTAGACAAGTACGTGGGAGGATGACCGGTCCTGCCTGTCGTGCTTGATGGCATCCCAATGAACGCGTTGCTGGACACTGGTTCCCTGGTGACAACGATGTCATATATCCTTTATAAACAATACTGGACTGATTCAGACATTACCCACAGTCCAGATGAACATCTTAACATCTATGCCAGCAATGGTCAGCCCTTGCCCCAGGTAGGGTATAAAGAGGTGACCATAAAAGTTGGCAAAATAGAATTGCCATCACAAGGAATGATTATTGTTGATATTGATTGCCGAGAAAGTCACCCTATGATAACCTTAGGCACCAATGTGATAGAAAATTGTTTAGGAGAAATTATTCTTTTGTTGCAACAGGTCGCAGAGACTGCCAGTTCCAGTCAGCAGTGAGTTCTGCAGAAGGAAATCAGAGCCCTGATGAAAAGACAACAGGTAGAGCTGTCTGGTGGAGAAGTTGGCAGTGTCAGGATGAGTGATCCATTCCCCATTGCAATGCCCCCACGAGTGAAATGATAATATGGTGTCGGGCAGCAATAGGTCTCAGGGGTCAAGATTATCAGGCCCTGGTAGAACCCATGTACTCTGACAGTAGGCCCACAATCTTGATAGCCAGGGGGGGTAGTCGATGTCCGCAAGGGGAGAGTACCGATACGCATCCTGAATTGTGGGGAGAAAGAGGTCCATTTACCCCGGTATGCTACCCTTGCTAAGCTATTCACTGTCAGTAACAATGCAATAAAGGCAGTGGAACCCTTGCCTCCATCCAAACCGGCGGAGTATAACGGCTCCAAGGGGCAGATGGAGGATTGGTGTCAGAAGCTACAAGTAGGCACTGACTCCACCCCTTTGCACCAAAAGTATGGAGTATACCGGATGGTGTACGAGCGAGTCTTCAGCAAACATCCACTAGACTTTGGGCAGGTAAACGGGGTCCAACATCATATCCCCACAGGAGATCATCCGCCCATTAAAGAGAGGTACCGGCCTGTACCCCCAGCTCACTGTCAGTGTGCCAAAGGAATGTTAAGGGAGATGAAGGAGGCTGGGGTGATCAGAGATAGTTGTGGCCCCTGGGCAGCTCCATTAGTTCTCGTTAGAAAGAAGGATGGTACAATGAGGATGTGTGTTGATTACAGGCAGATTAACCGCATTACACATAAGGAAGGACGCCTACCCATTACCCAGAATTGAGGAATCATTAGCAGCACTGAGATCAGCTAACTATTTCTCCACTTTGGATCTCACCAGTGGGTACTGGCAGGTTCCTGTGGCAGAGGCGGACAAGGGAAAGACCGCATTTACAACACCAATGGGCCTCAGCGAGTTCAACTGCATGCCATTCGGGCTCTGCAACGCCCCAGGAACCTTCCAGCGGTTAATGGAGTGTTGCCTGGGACACAAAAACTTCAAAACCATCTTGCTGTACCTAGACAATGTAATTGTCTACTCAAACACATATGAAGACCACTTGGAGCACCTGGCCGAGGTGTTCGAAGCCCTATCTGGTTATGGCCTGAAGTTAAAGCCGTCCAAGTGCCACCTGTTGAAGCCCAAGGTGCAGTACCTAGGTCATGTGGTAAGTGCCGAAGGTGTAGCACTAGACCCTGAAAAAGTCACTGTGATCAAGGACTTGCCAAGACACTCCACTATCAAGGAAGTGCAGCAGTTCCTCGGGCTGGTGGGCTACTACAGGAGATTCATCAAGGGTTTCACCAAGATAGCGGCACCCATGCAAGACCTCTTAGTGGGCCAGTCCAAGAAGGCCAAGAACCCGAAACCTCTGTTCAAATGGAGTAAACCAGAAGACGAATCTTTCATCCGACTGAAAATGGCTCTCACCGGAGACGAAGTCCTGGCCTACCCCGACTATGGCCAACCCTTTATACTTCATACAGATGCCAGCAACGTGGGATTGGGAGTGGTGCTGTCCCAGGTACAGCAAGGCAGAGAGAGAGTGATTGCCTACGCCAGAAGGAAGCTCCGTCCTACTGAAAGGAACTCCGACAACTACAGTTCCTTCAAGTTGGAGTTTCTCGCCATAGTCTGGGCTGTAACAGAGCGCTTCAAACACTATCTCGCCTACTCCAGATTTACAGTCTTCACAGATAACAACCCGCTGACGCACCTGGAGACTGCGAAGCTTGGTGCCCTAGAACAACGATGGATGGCCCAACTGTCTAACTATGAGTTTACCATCAAGTATCGGGCGGGGCATAAAAATGCAAATGCTGATGTGCTGTCCAGGATGCCCAACTTGCCAAATGGGGGAGAAGACCCGGAAGAGCTGGAGGAGATGGAGCTACCCGCTTTCCATCGTCACGGGGTGACCCAGTGCTCCCATTGTGTAAGGGACAAGCGCTCCGCCAACAGAGAGGCCACGTTCAACCCATTGCCCCACCATGGATGGGCAGAAACACAAGATAGCGACCAGGCTGTCCGCCTGGTAAAGGAGTTGCTGGCACAAGCGGACTCGCACCCTGATCCAGATGCTCCACAGTAGACCCAACAGTTGTGGAAGGAAAAGGGCAAGCTGTTCATCTATGAGGGAAAGCTGTGTCGAAGAAGAATCAACTCCCGGACACACGAACTGATCTGGCAGGTGGTAGTCCCGAAGCGGGATGCACCAATGGTCTTAGAAGCGTACCACGATGGAGCAGGACACTTCAGGTGGAAGAAGTTGGAAGTCCTGCTACGTGAGCGATTCTACTGGGTTGGCATGAGGAAAGCAATCGAGAGATGGTGTCGAGAATGTGGTCCATGCAACCTGAGACGGAAAGACCGTGATAGCCAGAGGGCTCCCCTGCAGCCCATAATTACCAAACAACCACTTGAACTGGTAGCCTTGGACCACGTGAAGCTAGCCCCAAGCCGGTCAGGCTATGTCTACGCTCTCACCATAGTAGACCACTACTCCAGGCAGGGGTGGATTAAGAGTAGCAAGGGCCCCGGGCAGTTTAGAAGGCGCGCCCCTCCCCCCTTCTCCACACACACACACACACACACCTGATGTATCACATGTCACATGATCCCCTGTGATAGATCATGTGATAGTTCACGTGAAATTAATTTGGCACAATATTAATAATAATTTTTTTTAGGCTGTGTGCCCACTATGCGTTTTCTAAGCATTTCTGCAGCGGCAATTCCGCTGCAGAAACACTTAAAAAACGCTTGGTAGAAGGCCTGCCATGTTCCCCAATGATAATCCGCATGTGCTGTGCACATGCTGCGGAAATTTCCGCTGCAGATTATCATTGCGGAAAAATCCGCAGCATTACCAATTATTTTGCGGAAGCGTGGCGTTTTCGCCGCCATTGACTTGCATTGGAACGCATGGAATCCGCATCACTGCATCTGTACATGCGGATTCCATGCGTTTCAATGTGCGGATGGTACCTGGGTGTGGAGGAGAGGAGACTCTCCTCCGGACCCGGGTACCATAGAACCTGTAAAAAAAGAATAAAATAAAAAATAAATATTATACTTACCTTCCGATGGCCCCCGGTGTATTTATCCGATGCGTCTTGGCTTGCCGGCAGCTCACGATGGTCTGAAAAGGACCTGCCGTGACGTCATTTAGTCATGTGACGGGTCACGCGACCACTGACGTCGGCAGGCCATCAGAAGGTAAGTATATATTTTTTACCATTCTTTTACGGTCACACTATATAAATCCATGCTGGTTGCATGGATTTATATAGTGTGACCAAGTTGTCAAGCACTTTCCAAGTGATGCTAAAATCGCTTGGAAAGCGCTTGTCAACCCACATGCAGAAATGCATGTGAAGAACGCTTCACATCCGCATGTCCCTGGCAGGAAAAACGCATGTACAATCCGTTTTTTTTGCCAGGGAGATGCAGAAACGCTCAAAAAAAATCTATACTCAGCGGGAGGCTTCACGTAGCCATCTATACACAGCAGGAGGCCACACGTAGCCATCTATACACAGCAGGAGGCCGCACGGCGCCATCTACACACAGCGGAAGGCCGCAAGTAGCCATCTATACACAGCGGGAGGGCGCATGTAGCCATCTATACACAGCGGGAGGCCGCACGTAGCCATCTATACACAGCGGGAGGCCGCACGTAGCCATCTATACACAGCGGGAGGCCGGACGTAGCCATCTATACACAGCGGGAGGCCGCACGTAGCAATCTATACACAGCGGGAGGCCGCACGTAGCAATCTATACACAGCGGGAGGCCGCACGGCGCCATCTATACAAAGCGGGAGGCCGCACGGCGCCATCTATACACAGCGGGAGGCTGCACGGCGCCCCCCCAGAGACAGCAGGAGGCCGCACGGCGCCATCTAGACTCAGCAGAAGGCCGCACGCAGTGACGCACACACACAAACATATACAGACATACACATACATACACGCATAAACACATTTGAAACACAAAAATACATATAAACAGACATCACACAGTGATATCTGCCTACACTCTCACACACACTCACCATCCCCCGGCTCGGCTCCAGTCCTCCTGCTCCTCTCCAATGCAGCAGTGCAGGCCGGGCGCGCACTGCGTGACGTCACAGCTAGGAGACACGGCCGCGCACAGGGCCGTGTCTCCTAGCTGTGACGCGGCCGGGCCAGCACAGGGAAGTTAACTGCTGCAGTGCTGGCCCGGCCGAAGAAGTAGCGGCCGTTCCCCGCTGCTGGGGGATCGGTCCGGGGGCCCCCCGCCACTGTCTGTCGGTATGTGCCGAGGCGCCACACATATAATGAGGGCAATCTGGCCATAAACACCCCGGAGCCCCGGGCCCCCTGGAGGCGCAAGGCCATGGGCGCTAGCCCAGATTGCCCTCATTGTAATCCGCCTATGACTCCAGGTTCTTGGTAGTAGTGCCAGTGAAAGATCAGATGGTGCCAAAGACATTACCACAATGAATTTTAAACAAAACAATTAAGATGCAGTTGAAGTTCAGACATTCAGCTTTCATTTGAGGGTATCCACATTAAAATTGGATGAAGGGTTTAAGAGTTTCAGCTCCTTAACATGTGCCACCCTGTTTTTAAAGGGACCAAAAGTAATTGGACTGATTAAATAATTGTAAATAAAATGTTCATTTCTAGTACTTGGTTGAAAACCCTTTGTTGGCAATGACTGCCTGAAGTCTTGAACTCATGGACATCACCAGACGCTGTGTTTCCTCCTTTTTGATGCTCTGCCAGGCCTTCACTGCGGTGGTTTTCAGTTGCTGTTTGTGGGCCTTTCTGTCTGAAGTTTAGTCTTTAACAAGTGAAATGCATGCTCAATTGGGTTGAGATCACGTGACTGACTTGGACATTCAAGAATATTCCACTTCTTTGCTTTAATAAACTCCTGGGTTGCTTTGGCTTTATGTTTTGGGTCATTGTCTATCTGTAGTATGAAACGACGACCAATCAGTTTGGCTGCATTTGGCTGGATCTGAGCACACAGTATGGCTCTGAATACATCAGAATTCATTCGGCTGCTTCTGTCCTGTGTCACATCATCAATAAACACTAGTGACCCAGTGCTACTGGCAGCCATGCATGCCCAAGCCATCACACTGCCTCCACCGTGTTTTACAGATGATGTGGTATGCTTTGGATCATGAGCTGTACCACGCCTTCGCCATACTTTTCTCTTTCCATCATTCTGGTAGAGGTTGATCTTGGTTTCATCTGTCCAAAGAATGTTCTTCCAGAACTGTGCTGGCTTTTTTAGATGTTTTTTAGCAAAGTCCAGTCTAGGCTTTTTATTCTTGATGCTTATGAGTGGCTTGCACCGTGCAGTGAACCCTCTGTATTTACTTTCATGCAGTCTTCTCTTTATGGTAGATTTGGATATTGATGCGCCTACCTCCTGGAGAGTGTTGTTCACTTGGTTGGCTGTTGTGAAGGGCTTTCTCTTCACCATGGAGATTATTCTGCGATCATCCACCACTGTTGTCTTCCGTGGGCGCCCAGGTCTTTTTGCATTGATGAGTTCACCAGTGCTTTCTTTCTTTTTCAGGATGTACCAAACTGTAGATTTTGCCACTCCTAATATTGTAGCAATTTCTCGGATGGGTTTTTTCAGGTTAAGGATGGCTTGTTTCACCTGCATGGAGAGCTCCTTTGACCGCATGTTTACTTCACAGCAAAACCTTCCAAATGCAAGCACCACACCTCAAATCAACTACAGGCCTTTTATCTGCTTAATTGAGAATGACATAACGAAGGGATTGCCCACACCTGTCCATGAAATAGCCTTGGAGTCAATTGTCCAATTACTTTTGGTCCCTTTAAAAACAGGGTGGCACATGTTAAGGAGCTGAAACTCCTAAACCCTTCATCCAATTTTAATGTGGATACCCTCAAATGAAAGCTGAAAGTCTGAACTTCAACTGCATCTGAATTGTTTTGTTTAAAATTCATTGTGGTAATGTCTAGAACCAAAATGAGAAAAATGTTGTCTCTGTCCAAATATATATGGACCTAACTGTATACAACCACATCCCGGTGAACTCTACCAACTGTACACCCGCTTACCTGATGACAGCAAGACCTGGTAAGCTACCCATCGACTTAGACATGGTAGTTTTAACACCAGAGACGACATCACCAGATGCGGATTGGGATACCAAGAGGCAGCAACAATACCTCAAGGTGCAAGAGTGTGTTGAGAAAAGTTTGTCCCAGGCGAGACAGAAGCAAGAGAAAACTTATAATCAGCCTCTGCTAACAGTGAACCTGTCAGTCCCATGGTGGGTTTAGGAGTCCGGAGAAGGCAGTCCGGTATACCAGTACGGAGTAGGTCCAAGAGAAATGTAGAGGATAGTGAATCCACCACACCAAGGGTAGACAATAGGGACCAGGGTAGGACAGTGACAACAAATGTACTATGTAGGTCGACCCGGAGTACAAAAGGTCAGCTTCCTGCCTGCTGGAGGAACTAAAGTATAAGAGAATTAAAGCGTATGTTGTATATAGTTGTACCCGTTAAATAATCTTGGATATGTATATTTGTTGAATTTATGGACAATTGGGCCACAGGACTAGGTGTGGTCAGGACAATATTGAAAATAGTTACTAATCGGCCTAGAAAATAAACCGCAGGGACGATGCATAAAGTGGGTTGATGCGGTTCCCACCAGCCAAATTTCAATTATCTGGAAAAAGACAATCCCCGGATTGTGGCATAAAGACTAAGCGCCGCAGTGACTGCTGTACGTTTTTGCTTGGGTTTTTGTAGTTTTTGCCTTTTGAGATTTTGTAAACTGTTTGTAATGTGAATGTTATTGTTGATTGTTAATTCAAAAAGGTATCCTCAGTCCGGGAGTACTGAAGTTAACTAGGGGGGAATGTGGCACCCCAGGAGTCCGGTTGCCACAGTGGCATTGCCTCCCTCACAAGAGGGTGATGCCATGCCTGGAAGCAAGGAGGGGTCCCCTAATCAGGTTTTGCTAGCATGCAACACTTTCCCGGTTCCAGACCAGCAAGGGGAGCTCCTCCCCTTAGCAACTGGGATCTGGAGGCGGGGTTAGTTAGTGTGAGGAGAGCAGAGAGGAGTTGAAGTCAGGACGTCAACGAGGAAAGACCTAGGGAGTGGAGCTGCACGGCAGTTCACACCAGAGGAGAGAAGCGCAGAAGAAACGGACACTGGAGTCCGAAGATGTGGGGCACTGAAGGCCCAGCAGCGGAAACCGGAAGGCAGGAGACTGCAGGTCTCCTGGCCCCATCAGACGCCCGGAGGCTCAGCAGCACGATAAGGCCCAGCACCGCCACGTGGGAGCAACATTCCAGGAAGGCCCGAGCTGCCTGCTATACGGGTGAGCACAAAGACGTTTTACTCAGGGACGAGGGCCACAGCATAGCTACAAGCAGCAGGGCCAAAGAGATTAGTGCAAAGGGAAGGCCTACAACTTCACTTGGCGAGGTGGATTCCCAACTTGCTTCCAGGCCGCCCGGACCTCTACTAACAGCTAGTACCCATGCCCCGGTTTGCCTAACCACCGCAAGTAAAGATAAGAGGAAACCGCCATTAAGTTGTGGGCTGATTATTAACTGTGCCATCCTCTGCACTAAACCGCACAGCAACATCTATAAAATCACTACTTCCTGCCCTGGAGCTAAGCTCTGCCTGTGGAGAGCTGAACCAACTCTGCTGCGCCATCATCAACTCCAGAGGTTCTGCACCGCAGCGGCGGCTTCACATAGCCACATACCACAGGTGGCGTCACGAACATTATATAAAAACTATAATCCCCTTTCCCAAATTCCCCTTTTATTTACCGCCCTGGGTCACGGACCGGGTCACCACCACTGTGACATCTCCCCTAGCAACGACCGGCCTGGCTACCGAGTACCCCACGGCCCAGGGGGCACGTCACTACCAGGATGTAACAAGGTGCCATGCGCCGAGTTGCCACCTTCGGCGGCACACACTGTGGCACTGGGAGCTTTTCCGGCTTTCTGCGGCAGTCAAAGCACCTGAACGGCTGTGCAGCTCCAGCTCCCTCTACCTTTTCCAGACTTCTGGTCAGGTGACGGCGCATACGCACATACGCGCCATCATGTATGCGCACCACTGGACATTGCCAGGACAAGCGGAGCTGTGCCTGCAGGGGATTGTAAGTCAGGTAAGTATGAAAACCTTTTTTTTTTGTTCTTTATAAAATGAATTGAATGGGTGGGGAGGGGGGGGGGGGACTACAAATGATGGAGTGAGGGGGAGAGGGACTGCAAATGATGGAGTGAGGGCAAAGGGGACTGCAAATTATGGCGTGAGGGCAGAGGGGACTGCAAATTATGGAGTGAGGGGAGGGGGGGCTGCAAATGATGGAATGAGGGGGTGGGAGGCTGCCAATGATGGAGGGGGACAGACGACTGGAAATGATGGAGTGAGGAGACAGGGGGATGCAAATGATGGAATGAGGGGAGGGTGATAGGGGACTGCAAATGATGGAGTGAGGGGAGGAGGAACTGCAAATGATGAAGTGAGAGGGGGGCTGTAAATGATGACGTGAGGGGGATGGGGGACTGCAAGCGGAATGAGGGGAGGGGGGCTGCAAATGGAGTGAGAAGGGGAGGGGGACTGTGCAAATGATGGAGTGAGAGGGGGCTGTAAATGATGACATGAGGGGGACTGCAAATGATGAAGTGAGTGGGATGGGGGACTGCAAATGATGAAGTGAGGTTGGGGGATGGGGAACAGCAACTGAATTGAAGGTGGGGGGTGGGGAGAGCAAATGATGACTTGTGGGGGGCTGGAGGAGAGCAAATAATGAATTTTGAGGGGGGATTAAATGATGTATTGAGACTGGGGGATGAGGGACAGTAAATGTTGATGAATTGAGGGTGGGAGAGAGCAAATGATGATGAATCGGGGGTGGTGCAGCAAATAATGATAAATTGAGGCTGGAGGAGAGTAAATGATGTATTGAATGTGGGGGAGAGAAGTTGAAAATGAATAGAGGGTGGGAGAGAGAGATGACATGACAATGAATTGGGATGGAGGGGGGCATATAAATCTAATGAATCGGGGTAGCAGGAGGTACAGAGTGGGAGTCGTTGAGGATGCAGGAGTGTGACTGGTAATGAATTGGGGGAAAGAGTACAGGTGCTAATTAATTTATATATTTAATAGGTGGGGAAAGTGACTATAGTTAGTGGGGGCGCAGTGGTGGTTTTCAATTTATATTTGGAATGGTGGGTTTCATAATAATTATATATTAATGGTGGGTGCACGGTTGTATTCAGCAGCATAGTGTAGAAGATGGGGAATGTGCTCTGGATAACTGTGTTATTTTATGCAGAAATGAGTCCTGGCTGGAAGAAGTGATGGGGGTCTGTGCTGGATGAAAAGCAAAGATGAAATTCTTCAAATTAGAGACATCACCGGTGATTCTGTGTGTTATCTGTACACTGACACTATATACTATGTACAGAGCTCCTGTGTATAATGTCACTGGTGATCCCTCTATTACCTGTTCATTGACAATATATACAGAGATCCTGTGTATAATGACACTTAGTATTGTGTTTTTTTTTTATATTAATGATCAGTATTGTAACATTTGGTCACTATGTGGTGGTAATATGTGGTCTGGTGATGGTGTGGCGGGTATTTGTTCCTTGTATGTGGTATTATTCAGTTACTATGTGGTGGGATTTGTCTCTTGTATGTGGTATTATTCAGTCACTATGTGGTGGTAATAAGTGGTCTGGTCACGGTGTGGCAGTATTCCTTATATGTGGTATTATTCGGTCACTATGTGGTGGTAATATATGGTCCGGCCATGGTGTGACGGTATTTGTCCTTTGTATGTGATATTATTGGTCATTTTAAAAAATGTATGAGACACATTCCCTTAAGGAAAAATTTATACACATACATACAGTACAGACCAAAAGTTTGGACACACCTTCTCATTTAAAGATTTTTCTGTATTTTCATGACTATGAAAATTGTACATTCACACTGAAGGCATCAAAACTATGAATTAACACATGTGGAATTATATACTTAACAAAAAAGTGCGAAACAACTGAAAATATGTCTTATATTCTAGGTTCTTCAAAGTAGCCACCTTTTGCTTTGATGACTGCTTTGCACACTCTTGGCATTCTCTTGATGAGCTTCAAGAGGTAGTCACCGGAAATGGTCTTCCAACAATCTTGAAGGAGTTCCCAGAGATGCTTAGAACTTGTTGGCCCTTTTGCCTTCACTCTGCGGTCCAGCTCACCCCAAACCATCTCGATTGAGTTCAGGTCTGGTGACTGTGGAGGCCAGGTCATCTGGCGTAGCACCCCATTACTCTCCTTCTTGGTCAAATAGCCCTTACACAGCCTGGAGGTGTGTTTGGGGACATTGTCCTGTTGAAAAATAAATGATGGTCCAACTAAACACAAACCAGATGGAATAGCATGCCGCTGCAAGATGCTGTGGTAGCCATGCTGGTTCAGTATGCCTTCAATTTTGAATAAATCCCCAACAGTGTCACCAGCAAAGCACCCCCACACCATCACACCTCCTCTTCCATGCTTCACGGTGGGAACCAGGCATGTAGAGTCCATCCGTTCACCTTTTCTGCGTCGCACAAAGACACAGTGGTTGGAACCAAAGATCTCAAATTTGGACTCATCAGACCAAAGCACAGATTTCCACTGCTCTAATGTCCATTCCTTGTGTTCTTTAGCCCAAACAAGTCTCTTCTGCTTGTTGCCTGTCCTTAGCAGTGGTTTCCTAGCAGCTATTTTACCATGAAGGCCTGCTGCACAAAGTCTCCTCTTAACAGTTGTTGAAGAGATGTGTCTGCTGCTAGAACTCTGTGTGTCATTGACCTGATCTCTAATCTGAGCTGCTGTTAACCTGCGATTTCTGAGGCTGGTGACTCGGATAAACTTATCTTCAGAAGCAGAGGTGACTCTTGGTCTTCCTTTCCTGGGGTGGTCCTCATGTGAGCCAGTTTCTTTGTAGTGCTTGATGGTTTTTGCAACTGCACTTGGGGACACTTTCAAAGTTTTCCCAATTTTTCGCACTGACTGACCTTCATTTCTTAAAGTAATGATGGCCACTCGCTTTTCTTTACTTAGAATTTGTATTATGGCAAGAAAAAAGCAGCTAACAGTCTATTCAGTAGGACTATGAGCTGTGTATCCACCAGACTTCTGCACAACACAACTGATGGTCCCAACCCCATTTATAAGGCAAGAAATCCCACTTATTAAACCTGACACGGCACACCTGTGAAGTGAAAACCATTTCCGGTGACTACCTCTTGAAGCTCATCAAGGAGGCCTGACAGGAAGTGGTGGAGGCGGAGCCTGCCGTGTGCTGCAAGAGTTGTGCTGTGTGTGGAGAGAGCTCCTGGGAAGGGAGGAGAGCCAGGCGGAGGTGACCGAGTGGACCGGGAGGACCAGTAGGAGGTGACCGGAGGGACGAGCGCAAGAGAGCGCTGTGGCAGCGTGCAGTGCCGGCCAGCGGAGGGTGCCAGGTGGTGGTGACCAGGAGTTGATCAGGAGGACCGGTAAGAGGCGACTGGAGGGACAAGCGCGCTGTGATAGCGTGCAGCGTCCCTAGAGGAGGTGAGTGAGGGGCAGGAGGCCGCGATAAGCGGCCCTACTGAACCCAAGTGTGTACTGTACTGTATTGTATTTGTATCTGTATTGTAATTGTATTGTATTCCCTAGTCCATATTTAATTGATTACCCCCCCGTCCATATTTAATTGATCACCCCCGTCCATATTTAAATTGATTCCCCTGAACACCCCCGTCCATATTTAACTGATCCCTCTGACCACATTAAATTGACCCCCCCGTCCTCATTTAATTGATCCCCGACCACCCCCCGTCCATATTAAAGTGATCCCCCTGACCACATTTAAATTATTGACCCCCCCAGCCCATAATTGATTGATCCCCCTTGTCCTATTTAATAGATTCCCCTTGTCCACTTTTACTCATCCCCAGTCCCTATCTATTTGCCTTATCTCCCACCATATTTAATTAACCCCTGTCCATAATTAATTGATTGATTCCCCAGACCACAATTAATTATTTCCCCAGTCCATATTTATTGATATTATTGATACTTATTGATCCCCAGTCCTTAGTTAATTGACCCACCGTCCATACCTATTTATTTGCTTTACCCCCCCATCCTATTTAATTAAACCCCCTGTCCATAATTAATTGATTGATTCCCTAGTCCACAATTAACTATTTCCCCAGTCCATACTTATTGATCCCAGTCCATAGTTAATTGACACACCGTCCATACTTAATTAATCCACCTGACCCACTCAGCTGATCCCCCGTCCATACTTAATTGATACTTAATTGATCCCCCGTCCATACTTAACTGATCCCGCGCCGATATCTAATCGATACACCTGCACATCCCTAATTGATCCCCGTCCATACACCTATATATAAATAATTGTGTTTTGTACTTGTACATATATACTGACTGTATCCCCATATTTAGAATGACGTCCATGTTGGCCGGAGCCGTGCAGTGTACATCTTGCGCAATGTATGCATTCCCTGAGCTACCGCTCAGGGATCCATACTGCTGCGAGAGATGTGAGCATATCGTGCACTTGGAAGCCCAAATCCTGGATCTAAGTGCTCAGATAGCGGTACTGAGGAGCATCGACAACATGGAACGGAGTTTGCTGCTCACCGAGCAGACACTCAATGGGTCAACACTGGGGGTGGAGCTTAGTGGGGAAGCGCAGGCTGAACAGGCAGGGAGCTGGGTAACAGTTAGAAGGGATAGAGGGAAGAAGTATAGGAAGGCTGGTTCAGAATCGGCATTATTGGAGCAAGACAGATCCTCTGACCGCCGGGGGAGTGTATGCTCCAGTAATGAGGGGGAGGGGGGAAGTGTAGGGCAGGCTAGACAGGTCCTGGTAGTGGGTGACTCTATTATTAGGGGGACAGACAGGGCAATCTGTCACAAAGACCGGGATCGCCGAACGGTGTGCTGCCTCCCTGGCGCTCGAGTCCGGCACATCGCGGATCGGGTTGACAGGTTACTGGGTGGGGCTGGCGAAGACCCAGCGGTCATGGTCCACATTGGCACCAATGACAAAGTGAGTGGTAGATGGAGGGTCCTTAAAAATGATTTCAGGGATCTAGGTAGGAAGCTTAGGGCAAGGACCTCCAAGGTAGTTTTCTCAGAAATACTACCAATCCCGCGAGCCACACAGGAGCGCCAACGGGAGGTTAGGGAGGTGAATAAGTGGCTAAAGAGTTGGTGCAAGGCAGAAGGGTTTGGGTTCATGGAGAACTGGGCCGACTTCGCTGTCGGCTACAGGCTCTACCGTAGGGACGGGCTGCACCTCAATGGGGAGGGTGCAGCGGTGCTGGGGAAGAAGATGGCTAATAGGTTGGAGGAGTTTTTAAACTAGAGACGGGGGGGGGAACCAAGGAAATAGGTGGGATGTGAGGCAAGCAAGGGGGAAGGGGAGAAGTGAATATAATGAGGGTGGAGAGGGGGTGGGGATAGTACAGTTAGATCGTTAGAGAAGAATAGGATGCTAAATAACCCCAAAGTTTTATCTTGCATGCTGACCAACGCAAGAAGCCTGACCAATAAGGCGGATGAGCTGCGGGCGCTTATATCGGAGGAGAGGTATGACATCGTAGGTATAACAGAGACTTGGCTAGACGATAGCTACGACTGGGCGGTAAATTTAACAGATTATAGTTTATTTAGAAGGGACCGGAAACAGGGGAAGGGCGGAGGAGTCTGCTTATATGTAAGGTCACGTCTAAAGCCCAGACTAAGGGAAGATATAGGAGAGGGAGAAGAGGGGGTCGAGTCCATGTGGGTAGAGATAGAGGGGGCAAAAAATAATAATAAAATATTACTGGGGGTCTGCTATAAGCCACCTAATATAACAGAGGAGAATGAGAAACTGCTATTAGGACAAATAGACAAAGTAGCAAAACATAATGAGGTGATTGTAATGGGGGACTTCAACTACCCGGATATTGACTGGGAAACAGAAACCTGTAGATCTCAGAAAGGAAAAAGGTTCTTGACAAATATCAAGGATAATTATCTCTCCCAACTAGTGCAGGAACCAACGAGAGGGAAGGCCGTGTTGGACTTAATATTGACTAATAGGCCTGATAGAATAACTGAGGTAGAGATAGGGGGGCACCTAGGTAATAGCGACCATAATATTATCGACTTCAAAATGCCCTTCAGTAGGGTTATCAATAAGGGAACAACTAAAACATTAAACTTTAGGAGGGCGAAGTTTGATCAGCTGAAAGAAAACCTTCAACTTATAGACTGGGACAAAGTTCTTAATCAAGGAAATACGAATAGTAAATGGGAAACCTTCAAAAGAATTCTGAATACTCAGTACGAGAGGTATATACCGTATGGGAATAAAAGGGCCAGAAATAAGAGGAAACCAATATGGTTGAACAAGAACGTAAAAGGGGCGTTAAATAGCAAAAAAGAGGCATTCAAGAGATTAAAACAGGAAAACAGCAAGGAGGCACTAATGTGTTACAAGGAAAAAACGAGAACCTGCAAAAAAAACAAATAAAAATAGCGAAGGAGGAAACAGAGAGACGTATTGCTAGGGAAAGTAGATCAAATCCCAAACTGTTCTTTACGTATATAAATAGTAAAAGGATTAAATCGGATAATATTGGACCGATAAAAAGTGATGAAGGCAAAATCATAGAGAAAGATGAGGATAAAGCTAATCTATTAAATAAATTTTTTTTGTCAACTTTCACAAAGGAAAAAGAACTAACAGGCGAAATGAGAAGTGACAAACTTAATCCTCCACTAAGTATGACTAATCTAACCCAAGCTGGGGTACAGAAACGCCTCAGTAACATTAAAATAAACAAATCACCAGGACCTGATGGCATACACCCACGGGTACTAAGGGAACTAAGTCATGTGATAGACAGACCGTTATATCTTATATTTAAGGACTCTGTTGAGACTGGGTCTGTACCACTTGATTGGCAACAGGCGAATGTAGTGCCAATATTCAAAAAGGGAGCGAAAAGTGACGCCGGAAACTATCGGCCGGTGAGTCTGACGTCCGTTGTGGGCAAAATTTTTGAAGGCTTTATTAATGAGGCAATCATGGAGCATCTTGATGCTAATAATCTATTAACCCCGAACCAACATGGATTCATGAGGAATCGCTCCTGCCAAACAAACCTGATTGACTTCTAAGAGGAGGTTAGGTCTCGAGTAGATCAGGGGGAACCAGTGGATGTCGTGTATCTCGACTTCTCAAAAGCGTTCGATAGCGTGCCACATAATAGGTTGGTATACAAAATGAGAATGATGGGGCTGGAGGAAAATGTCTGCAAGTGGGTAGCTAACTGGCTAAAGGATAGAAGGCAGAGGGTGGTTATAAATGGAATATACTCAGATTGGGTAAGCGTCACTAGTGGGGTACCACAGGGGTCTGTACTAGGCCCAATGTTATTTAATATCTTTATTAACGACATAGTCAACGGGATAAATAGTAAAATATCAATATTTGCAGATGACACAAAGTTATGTAAAACAATTAATACAAAAGAGGATAGTGAAGACCTACAGAGGGATTTGGATAAGCTGGGTAGGTGGAGCATTAAATGGCAAATGAGGTTTAACGAGGAGAAATGTAAGGTCATACATATGGGAAGGAAAAATGGAAGTCACCAGTACTCACTGAATGGGAAATCATTGGGGAATTCAGAGATGGAGAAGGACTTGGGCATCTTGATTGATAGCAAACTAAATTGGAGTGCCCAAAGTCAGGCCGCTGCTGTAAGGGCAAACAGGGTAATGGGATGTATCAGAAGAGGTATAGCTGCAAAGGATGAGAACATTGTTCTTCCACTGTACAAAGCACTGGTCAGACCACACTTGGAATACTGTGCTCAGTTATGGGCCCCAATATATAGAAAGGATATAAATGAGCTTGAAAAGGTACAAAGGAGGGCAACAAAATTAATAAGGGGAATGGAGGGACTGCAATACCCAGAGAGGTTGGCAAAACTAGGACTATTCAGCCTGGAAAAGAGAAGGTTGAGGGGGGACATAATAAATGTGTACAAATATGTTAGGGGACAGTATAGAGACCTTGCCCGGGATTTGTTCAAAAGGAAGGATATTACGGTAACAAGAGGGCACTCACTAAGACTGGAAGAGAAAAGGTTTCAGCACCAGCATAGGAAGGGGTTCTTTACGGTAAGAGCAGTGAGAATATGGAATTCACTAAGTGAGGAGACACTAATGTCGGATTCACTACACCAGTTCAAGCGGGGACTGGATGCATTTCTAGATACCAGGCAGATTTCAGCATATACTTAAAAATAGAATAAAATAGTAGGTTGATACAGGGATTTATTCTGACTGCTGGTTTCAGAGTCGGGAGGGAATTTTTCCTCAGGTGAAGATTGGCTAAATCATTAGGGGTTTTTGCCCTCCTCTGGATCAACTTTAGCAATTACAGAACTAACAGGTCGAACTTGATGGACGCAAGTCTTTATTCGGCTTTACTAACTATGTAAACTATGTAAGAGAATGCCAAGAGTGTGCAAAGCAGTCATCAAAGCAAAAGGTGTCTACTTTGAAGAACCTAGAATATAAGACATATTTTCAGTTGTTTCACACTTTTTTGTTAAGTATATAATTCCACATGTGTTAATTCATAGTTTTGATGCCTCAGTGTGAATCTACAATTTTCATAGTCATGAAAATACAGAAAAATCTTTAAATGAGAAGGTGTCCAAACTTTTGGTCTGTACTGTACACATTATATATATACATATACACACACACACACACACACACACACACACACACACATACATACGTACACATACAGTACAGACCAAAAGTTTGGACACACCTTCTCATTTAACGTGGTTTGCACGTTAATGACCAGGCCAATTTTTACAATTCTGACCACTGTCACTTTATGAGGTAATTACTCTGGAACGCTTAAACGGATCCCCCTGATTCTGAGAATGTTTTTTCGTGACATATTGTACTTCATGATAGTGTTAAAATTTCTTCGATATCACTTGCGTTTGTGAAAAAAACGGAAATTTGGTGAAAATTTTGCAATTTTCAAAATTTTAATTTTTATGCCCTTAAATCAGAGAGATATGTCAACACAAAATAGTTAATAAATAACATTTCCCACATGTCTACTTTACATCACCACAATTTTGGAACCAATTTTTTTTTTATTGGGGAGCTATAAGGGTTAAAAGTTGACCAGCGATTTCTCATTTTTCCAACAAAATTTATAAAACCATTTTTTTTAGGGACCACATCATATTTAAAGTCACTTTGAGAGGTCTTTATGACAGAAAATACCCAAGTGACACCATTCTAAAAACTGCACCCCTCAAGGTGCTCAAAACCACATTCAAGAACTTTATTAACCCTTCAGGTGCTTCACAGGAATTTTTGGAATGTGGAAGAAAAAAATGAACATTTAACTTTTTTCACAAAACTGTTACTTTAGACCCAATTTTTTTTATTTTCGCAGGAGTAACAGGAAAAAATGGACCCCAAAATTTGTTGTGCAGTTTCTCCTGAGTAAGCAGATACCCCATATGTGGAGGAAAACCACTGTTTGGGCGCACGGCAGGGTTCGGAAGGGAAGGAGCACCAGTTGACTTTTTTAATGTAAAATTTGCTTGAATAATTAGCGGACGCCATGTTGCATTTGGGGAGCCCCTGATGTGCCTAAACAGTGGAAACCCCCCACAAGTGACACCATTTTGGAAACTAGACCCCTCAGGGAACTTATCTAGATGTGTGGTGAGCACCTTAAACCCCCAGGTGCTTCAAAGAAGTTTATAACATTGAGCCGTAAAAATAAAATTTTCACATTTTTCCCACAAAAATGTTTTTCAGCCCCCACTTTTGCATTTTCATAAGGGTAACAGAAGAAATTGCACTATGCAGTTTGTTGTGCAATTTCTCCTTAGTTAGCAGATACCCCATATGTGGGGGAAAACCACTGTTTGGGTGCGCGGCAGGGTTTGGAAGGGAAGGAGCGCAGTTTGACTTTTTGATTGTAAAATTTGCTTGAATAATTAGCGGATGTGCCCCTGATGTGCCTAAACAGTGGAAACCCCCCCCACAAGTGACACCATTTTGGAAACTAGACCCCTCAGGGAACTTATCTAGATGTGTGGTGAGCACCTTGAACCCCCAAGTCCTTTACAGAAGTTTATAACATGGAGCCGTGAAAATAAAAAAAATCTAACTTTTTCCACAAAAATGATGTTTTAGCCCCAATTTTTTTATGTTCACAAGGGTAAGAGGAGAAAATGGACCCCAAAAACCTTTGTGCACTTTCTCCTGAGTACGCCAATACTCCATATGTGGGGAAAATACAGTGTTTGGGAGCACGACAGAGTTCAGAAGGGAAGGAGCACTGTGTGACTTTTTGAACGCAAAATCGTCTGGAATCGAGAGCGGACACCATGTCGCGTTTGGAGAGCCCCTGATGTGCCTAAATAGTTGAAACCCCCCACAAGTGACCCCATTTTGGAAACTAACCCCTCAAGGATTTTATCAAGGGGTATAGTGAACATTTTGAACCCAGAGGTACCACACAGAATTTGATGACATTAGGTCATCATATTGAATAAGTTGTCATTAGTCTTGAGCGCAAGTGCTCGCTACTTGAGTTAGCATCGGGTACTCAGGTATGCACCATGTATCACGGGTGCTCAAGTGAAATGCTCGAGTCCCCGCCCGCATGTTTCACGGTTATTAGACACCCCAAAACATGCGGGGATCGCTCGTGCAAGGCAGGCAATCCCCGTGAGGTTTTTTGGCCACGAAGCATATGGGGCGGAGACTCGAGCACCCGATGCCTCAAGTAGCGAGCACTTGCGTTCAACACTAGTTGCTATGTCATCTTTTTTTTTAACTTTTGAAAAAAAAAAAACAACCCTAACCCCAACCCTAACATTAGCACAACCCTAACCCCAACCCCAGCCCTAGCGTTTATTTTTTACGCCGTTCCTCGTGCGGTATAAGTGATTAGACGACCTTATTCTTCGGGTCGGTGTGACTACAGAGATACCAGAATATCAGGTTTTTACGATTGACAGCTGTCACACACTAAAAGACACATTTTGTAAAATCTAGTTTTTGCATCGCCATATTTTGAGAGCTATAATTTTTCCATATTTTGGCTGACAGAGTCATGTGATGGCTTGTTTTTTGCGGGATGAGTTGATGTTTTTATTGGTGCCATTTTCAGGCACGTGACATTTTTTGATCGCTTTCTATTCCAGCTGGAGTTCAGAGTAAGGCCGGTTTCACACATCAGGATATGCCCGGTACCGGAAATACCAGTACCAGAGATATCTGTGTGCACCTGTGTGGCATACATGTGCCACATCAGGAGCACACGTACCGGCGCCTGGGAATCAGTGGTACAGTTCCCAAGCGCCGGGTGCTGAACGCTGACGCTCATCATTGCCCCCTGCCGGGACTGCGATCAGCGCAATTAAAGGACAATGTTGAGAGTAGCATTCTGCTCCTGCTGTCTCCCGGTGTAAAAATAAGAATAAAATAAAAAAATCCTTATACTCACCTGTCTGAAGATGTCACCCACTGTAACCCATCTGCCTACTCACGCCGAGGAGCATGACTCACTTGAGCATGCGTTCTCCTGTCACTCACTGAGCTCAGCGCAGCTCTGGGGCTCGCTCACTGGAGTCATTCTCCCCGGCTCTTTTGCGTGAGCGGTCAGGTGGATTACAGAGGGGGACATCTTTGGACAGGTGAGTATAAGGATTTATTTTTATTTTATTCTTATTTTTACACCAGGACACAGCGGGAGCAGAATACTACTCTCATCATTGTCCCTTGCTCACGTTGATCGCAGCGCAAGCAGGGGACAATGATGATGGCAGCGTTCAGCACCCAGCGCTTGCAACAGCGACAACTGTACACTGATTCCCAGGCGATGGTATGTGTCACACTGATGACATATGGATGTCATCCATGTGTCATCAGTGTGGGACGTTTTGCAGCCCATGCAGTGTGAAAAAAAATGGAAGTCAACGTGTTTTGACCACGGACACACCGTCCGTGGAAACACACTGACATGAGCACAGATCCATTCATTTGAATCGGTCTGTGTGTGTATGTGTCTCCGGTACGTGTGGAAACTGTCACCACACGTACCGGACACACTTACGTGTGAAAGAGGCCTAACTCTACTACCTCATTATAGTGAATGGATACCTCGGGGGTTTCAGCTGAATTACTTAGGAGCTGTGTATATGGAGTCTGCATACTATTCTAGGAAAATCTGCACTCCAGAAGGCAGATAGCGCTCCGTCCCTCCCAAGTCTCACCGTGTGGCTAAGCAGTACTGTACTGCCACATATGGGGTATTTGTACATTCAGCAAAAATTGTGTGACAAATTTTTTTACCCATTTCCCAGTGCGAAAATGTAAAATCTGGGACTAAAACAAAACTTTGGTGGTAAAATTTAAATTATTCTTTCTTCACCACCCAATAGTGTAAAATTATGTGAGGCACATGTGGTGTCAACATGCTCACTGCACCCCTAGATGAATTAATTAAATGGTGTAGCTTGTAAAATGGGGTCTCTTATGGGGAAGGCTGCTGTTCCGGCACCTTAGGGGCTCTGCCAACGTGACATGGCATCGTCAAACCAGCCCAGCAAAATATGAACTCCAATATGGTGCTTTTTCCCTTCCTTCTGAGCATTGCACTGTGCCTCAAAAGTAGTTTTCGACCACACATGGGGTATCTGCGGGCTCAGGAGAAATTACACAACTTTTTAGGTCCAAATTCTTCTGTTACCATTGTGAAAATAAAAAAATTGGGGCTAAAAGATCATTTTTGTGGAAAAAGTGATTTTTTTTTTTTTTTAATTTTTACGGCTCTACGTTATAAACTTTTGTGAAACACTTGGGGGTTCAAAGTGCTCACCACGCATCTAGATAAGTTCTCTGAGGAGTCTAGTTTCCAAAATGGTGTAACTTGTGGGGGGTTTCCACTGTTTAGGCACATCAGGGGCTCCCCAAACGCGACATGGCGTCCGGTAATTATTCAAGTAAATTTTACATTCAAAAAGTCAAATGGAGCTCCTTCCCTTCCAAGCGCTGCCGTGCGCCCAAACAGTTGTTTTCCCCTACAGATGGGGTATCGACATGCTCAGGAAAAATTGCACAACAAATTTTGGGATCATTTTTTCCTGTTACCCTTGGAAAAATAAAAAAAAATTGGGTCTAAAGTAACATTTTTGTGAAAAAAAGTTAAAATGTTCATTGTTTTCTTCCACATTCCAAAAATTCCTGTGAAGCACCTGAAGGGTTAATAAACTTCTTGAATGTGGTTTTGAGCACCTTGAGGGATGCAGTTTTTAGAATGTCGTCACTTTTGGGTATTTTCTGTCATAAAGGCCCCTTAAAGTCAATTCAAATGTGAGGTCCCTAACTAAATGGTTTTGTAAATTTTGTTGGAAAAATTAGAAATCGCTGGTCAACTTTTAACTTCCTAACAAAAAAAAAAATTGGTTTCAAAATTGTGCTGATGTAAAGTAGACACGTGGGAAATGTTATTTATTAACTATTTTGTGTGACATCTCTCTGATTTAAGGTCGTGAAAATTCAAAGTTTGAAAATTGTGAAATTTTCAAAATTTTCCCCAAATTTCAGATTTTTGCAAAATAGAAAGCCAGTCATAAATTTTAACACTATCATAAAGTACAATAGGTCACGAAAATACAATCTCAGAATCAGTGGGATCCATTGAAGTGTTCCCGAGTTATTATCTCATAAAGTGACAGTGGTCAGAATTGTAAAAATTTACCTGGTCATTAATGTGCAAACAACCTGTGGGGGTAAAGGGGTTAAAAAGTTGATTGCACTTCTTTATAAGTTTTACCCTCTCCAGTTCAGCTAAAATGATCTCATATGCTTTAAAATGGAAAGCAAAACCAGAGAGACGTGGAAGAAAACAGAAGACTACCATTTGAATGGATTAAAGAATAGCCAGACTGGCAAAGCCTCAGCCAATGATCAGCTCCAGGATGGTCAAAGACAGTCTCAAGTTACCTGTGAGGACTGTGACAGTTAGAAGACGCCTGTGTGAAGCTAATCTCTTAGCAAGAAGTTCCCACAAAGTCACACTGTTAAAAAAAAAAAGACATGTGCTGAAGCGGATGCACTTTGCAAAATAACACATCATCAACTAGCTTAAAGAGAAATGCAGAAACATTTTGTGGTCTGATGAAAGTAAAATTGTTCTTTTTGGGTCCAAGGGCCACAGACAGTTCTTCAGACGACCCCCAAACTCTGCATTCAAGCCACAGTACACTCTGAAGACAGTGAAGCATGGTGGTGCAAGCCTAATGATATGGCATGTTTCTCTTACTATGGTGCCGGACCTATTTACCACATACCAGGGATCATGGACCAGTTTGTATATATTAAAATACTTGAGTTGGTCATGTTGCCTTACGCTGAAGAGGCTATGCCCTTGAAATGGGCGTTTCAACAAGACAACGACCCTAAACACACCAGTAAACGAGTTCCAGTCCAACAAAATTGAGGTTATGGAGTGGTCAGCCCAATCCCCGGACCTTAATCCAATAGAACACTTGGGGATGACATAAAAAAATGCAGTTTCTAAGGCAAAGCCAACAAATGCCCAAAAATTGTGGGATGTAGTCAAAGCATCCTGGGCTGGAATAACAGTTGACAGAAGTTGGTTGACTCTATGCAACATAGATGTGAAGCAGTTCTAAAACACTGTGGGTATACAACTAAATATTAGGTTAGTGAGTCACAGGAATGCTCCTCAAAAAAAAAAGTACATATTGTGAGTTTGTAAAGACAAATGCAGACACTGATATTTTTTAGAACAGCCCAATGTTCATTTTTTTTGTTATTTTCTGTAAAAGTAGTTCAAATTATATACATATCTCTTCATGTTTTGAATTAAAAAACAGTGTACAATATTCCCAATGCATGGAAATAAAAACTAGTATAAAGATTTTGTGATTAACTCATGTTTTTGAACACACTGCTATTATTTTGAACACTACTGGATTTGTAAAGCAAACAATGTGCAATTTTCTTGAAGTTGACTTCTTAATGGAGGCTTTGAAGGCAGATGGGTTCAATTTGAATGCTTGACAGTTTTCTACTACATGTATGATGCTCAAACATTGGTGGGAAAGCAGGAAGATGCTTGATGTAGAAGGGTGTACTAAGTTCACCTCTCTTTGGGATACACCCTGGCTTCCAGAACTTCGTAGCCTGGAGGGCTTTGGAAATTTAAGGGCATAAGACGTCTCACAAATTATGGATAATGGTGTTACTAAACAATATTTAAATATACAGGCCACCTTTGATTTAGCTGCAAATCAGTTCTGTAAGTATTTGCATTTGAGGCACGCTCTGACAACTGGGTAGAGAAGAATACATTAAACAGCTTACTAATCTCAAGGGATATAATATCTCATGTTAGGTTCTGCTGAAAGGACAACAGAACTTATAAAGAAGAAATATCAAAATCTTGAAAGTAGAATATTGGAGCAATACCCAATGTATAAATAGAAAAGTGGGAGGGAGATATACATGATACACAGGGTATATAACACACCTCTGTTTTTGTATAATATTGGACTTCAGGACTCCCTATTGTGTTACAGATGTAAAATACATGTGGATTTGCTCCACAAGTTGTGGTCTTGTCCTTACCTGGAAAAGGTTTTGGGTTGGGGTGGTTGCGCTGATAAATAGAGCAACATTCACAGATTCTTTCTCCCTTCGTATGTATCTTGGAATATATAGAAGACCTCCATGCCTCTGAACCACATAAAACAGCAGTAGCGCGTATGTTATATATGACTCGAAAGATTATTGTACAACATTGGGTACAGGAACTACCACCTTCTAAACGAGAATTTGTTGACAAGGTCAGCTGGCTTATTTCAATGAAGAAAGGCATTCATCAGAAGTGACATACAATTGGGAAATATGAGGCTTCATAGGCACAATGAGCCGGGGTTTGACCCCTTCCAGCTTGTTAGGAGATTGTATACGGTTTTATTAAGATCTTCTTTTTAATATTGAAATATAATGCCTGTCTCTTGTCCAATGAAGTGATGAAAACTAAATACAACATGACAGGTGATCTCCCAAGCCATTATGTGAGTAGTTATTTTCAAGTTTATAAGACTGTTTTCTCAGAAGTGGTAAAACCTGATATGGGGATATTGGGATGGGCTGTTGGGGTTTAGTAGTTTTGTTTTCTTATACTATTAAAATTCAATAAAAATATTTTACCAAAAAAAAAATAAAAATAACATGTCAACAACTTAATAGACAATGGGTATGTGTGCAGATAGACCACATACGTGAAAAACGGATGCCTGAATGAGTCTGTAAGGAGGCACATGGACAGCAAACACCATACTACGGAGATGTTCTTCTTAGATATCTGATGGAGCATGCCAAGAAATTTCTTATGACTGCATAAGAAATTGTAGAGGTACAGCACGGTCCAATAGAAAGCTATGGTGCCGTATTATAGCTTGGACTACGGACACTTCGTCCTGGGGTGCAGAATGTTCTTCGTTTTCAGGTGTTAAGATCAGCACTCAGATTTTTGTGCTCCATCTGCTCCAGCCAGGAATCTCAATGAAAAGACCAAGCACATAACACGGCAATGTGCACTGCAGTTTAGGTCAGTGCTATGAAAGCGGAATAACTAGCGACTCGGATTTAACCCTTAATAATTGTTTATTTACATGAAAAGGTCACAAAAACAGCTTATATTTTACGGGGCGATTCCCTGTAAGGCGCAGTGTCCGGTAATATTTATTATGGAGTGATCACATCCACACGAGTCTCTTCTCATCCATTCCTCATTTTCAGATTGCCTGGGGGGTGATATATGGACACTCATCGTCTTGCGGTGCAGAATGTTCTCAATTGGAATTAGTAAGGAGAGGATCATTTATGTTCTTGTGCCCCATCTGCTACTACATGAATCAAAATGAAAGGCCAAGCCTGGTCATGTTACATGTCTGGAACGCAAAAGAAGCAAAAAGAGGAACAAATCATAATTTCCCCACACCGGTACATTATCAGCATCCGTCATCTCTCCACAATGAACTAGACCTGCCCTCTCCTATGATAATGGAGAAGGGTCATGGTCATCTGCTACACTTCTAACAAGTCCTATGGTGGAGAGGAATGTGAAGGGACTTGGGAGATCTTTCTAAGAAAAGGATGAGGGTAGATACATTCTGAGGTGGAGCTACATGGCAACTTTGGACACGAGACAGATCTATCCAACGGGTTCTGACTTTAATAATTTGCTTGTCGCGGTACCTTAGGAGTCATAATGTAACCCCATTCACTTGCACTATGCTGCGAGGTAGCAGTAATTTTTGACAACACGACATGTGCCCCCACCAAAGTCTCTGTGTTGCCCCTGGAGTAATGTGGATCCATCACCAAAAGACCATTTATAAGATGCCCTAATAACACTTTGAGACAACTCACTCAGACCTAATTGACTGCTATACAAGGCGACTGTGGGTGAGTCAGCCCGATGGCTTAGCTGAAACAATTATTTTTTCATACATTATACACCTCCATTGCACCTGCTAGCATAGCCCGTCATATAGACAGCCTTATATTTAGAGGTCTGCTTGGTAATAAGGAATACATTCTTTCTATTCCTGCTGTAGGTAGTCGGACCATGCAGAGGCAGATTGAAAGCATCTGGGCCTGAGGTTAGAAACGATTCTATACCAAGACGTGATGTTAGTGGAGTAGAAGGAGATTGGTACTCATGCCCATTTACTAATGGAGCACAAGCAGGTGCACAAAGCAGGACATTGTCATTGCTCAACCAGTTCTGAAATGTTCTGCACCTAAAAAAAGGGTCTTTCCTTTTCAAGGTAGTTTAAGGCTGAGCCACTCTGTGCTTGCAGTGTCCATTTAATTTATGTGCCGGGAAAGCTCTCATTTCATGTCAAATATTCTTAAGCTCCCATTGACCCGATTGAGAACAAAACAGTGTCCTTTTGGCCTCCATCATGCTGGTACGTGACAGTATGATTCATTCTTAAAGGGGTTGTATTGCTAGTATAGGGGATAACATGTTGATTGTTGGGTAGCTGGGTCCCCCCCACTAACAATCCTGAAAATGGGACTCTAAAAAGCCATGTCTGAACAGAGCCGAGGTCAAACATGTGCACTACGACTTCATTCATTCTCCACAGGACTGCCAGAAATTGTTGGGTGCAGCACTCCACTGTCTCCGGCATAGAAAATGAATGAAGAGCGATGGGCGAATACTCACTCTCTTCTCTATTCAATAGAGCTCTGCAGAACCCCATTTTCAGGATTGATGGGTGCCAGCAGTTGGACCCTTAGCGTCTATTTAGATATGGGCATTAGTGTTAGGTATAGGTTTATAGGAAATATATGTGCAGAGATATATCCTGTCATTTGTTTCTATTGCATCAGAAGGAATAAGTCATGAACAATTACTTTTGTTCCACCTGCGCAATAGCACAGACACAGCTTTTGGTGCAAAGTGCTTTCCAGCATTACAAAATGAACATCCTTTTTGGACATAGGTGAGGTTATATCAGGAAACCAAGAGACCCAACATGACCTGATAGCAGTAGACAGCAAGATTCGTAGTTCCACAAGATCTTACTGAATGGTCTACCAGTGTATACTCACTACAAGTAAACTTGTTTGCCAGAAAAGCCAGTCTAGAAATGACTAGGATGTTCTCTAAGGATTGTACACAGCAGTGATTTCCTACCTGTAAATCTCCAGTCACTGGGAACCTACGACACCAAGTGTGCAGAAGTCAGGCATGCTGACACCTGTAGTCCCCAGGGCTGCACATCACTGGTATACAAAGAATATATAACAAGATTGAGCTGGGAATAGGGCCTGTGCTGCATGGAGACATTTTAGCGCTACTGGTAACAGCTGAGGATTGCTACTTTATATATCGATTTCCAGCAATGTAATATTACACTAATATATTTTACTAGTTGTCATACACCTGTAAGGCACAAAGTAACAATTGTTTTTATTTAATCAATGGTCTATATCATTCCATCACTATGTGGCATTTACTGAGGGTAAAGATTGGGGTGCAAACAGAAATGTCAGTGCCCACTGCTGGCAGGTAAAAGATGGATGTGACATTATCACTGCCGGACCCGTAGTGATCACCGTACCAATAAGGGATCAAATAGGTAAGTAATTTTGTGCTTTTTTTAATTTATTTTTTTTATTCTATACTATTTTTCAACTTTTACCCAAATTTTGAAAAATGACAGATGAGCCTTTGAGGCTACAGCTCCACCATAACTTTTCTCAGCAAGTCTCAAACATGACGAGCGACCAAAACATGTGAGATTTGGTGGCATGTAAAACCATGGATATGCTGAAAACAGGTCAGGGTTACACGTGGCTTACAATCCGGCTAAAAAAGAAAGTTTCGCAATTTTAGATTTTTGCAACCGTTAAGTTCGCAATCCTAGCCAGTGTAAAGGGAAGCTTCCAGGCAAATCACTAGGAGAACGATCCCATAATGGAACATAAATAGGGGAATGTTTTCCCAGAGTAGTGTAGTGTAATCCCTTGCTGAATCCTAAACCTTGTTGCACCTGTGCATCTATAAAAACATTCTTTGGCAAAAAAAACAATTCAACGGAAGAAAAGCAGCAACATAATTAAATACAAAGTACAAAAACAGAACCAAATACAAAATAAATAGGAGGCACAGCGCGCCCATGTGCAAATAAGAGGCTGGAATGAAATGAAGATCGACCAGGGTGACTATAATGCACCACGGACCCCATCGTTTAGGCGACACAGCATTGCTATAAGAAACCTGGAACCTCTCCTTAATGCATAGGACCTCTGACTATTATGTAGTGTATGGTATCCATTCCCCATGCTTTACAGTACAGGATGCAGCCTCCGTTATCTAGACAAAACACACTTTGTTCTTAATGGAAATACCCAGTCATGGCGGATACTGGGACAAGTCCCAGGCCTTACAGGCTATTTAGATTCAGTCTATTGTCAGAATAGAAATACTATATATTATTGTATAGTTATGAGCAATATTACAAGTCTATACAATGCTAAACTGATGAAATGTAACAGTCCCACTTTGACCTATAAGATATCATTCTCTGAACCCTACCTCCACAACCACACTCAGACTGAGAGGACCCAGAGAACCTGTCCTGCAGACTATTGCCCTTTTATAATACAAACATTCTATTTATATCTGCCCCATGATTTGCAAGGAGACTATGCTGCCACCTAGTGGTTCCAGATGCCACTGCGTTTGCTTCTGGCCTGCAGTTCGTTTTCTTTTTTTTTTTTTTTTTTTTTTTTTTTTGCAATAAGCAATATTTTAGCTCTTTGTAATCCTGTAATATTCTGATTTCATTGATAAGATACAGTGAAAAAAACTAAAAAAATAGGGCAATGATATATAAGCTTATATTGATGCCTCTGACATCTAAGAATTCATTCCTTCTCCCAATTCTATAACTTCAGTATTTGCAAAAGCTGTGTGCTATCACAACCTAAAAATGAAACCATGTGCTAAGCTAAAATAGGAAAATGATACTATCTGTAAAAAAACAAAACCCACATTACACAATTTGTTGTGGTACTCTGGCTCCCCCTGCTGTCCATTTACAGCAAAGCTCTAGTCCTAATAATTTACAGTCCATTAATAATAAACTATCCTGGTGCCAAGGTGTGTGTCTATTAAATGGCACAACATCTTAAAAATATCACTGCAGATATTGGGGGTTTATGTTAGGGAGCACTTTAGAAACTGACAGTATGATTAAAAGTCTAACGTTGACGTCCATTTTGCACTGGTGGTAATATAATCTGGGGAACCCCTGTTCGAGATCAGCTGGCTATGTGCGGACTGGTTTGCCTGATTATATTGCCAGATAGATAAGCTTCATCTCTAGATTTGGCTTATACAGTCTCGACATGGCGTTCTTGCAGAACGGACCATTCATCTGCTCCCCTGGTGATTGATAGTGATTGTACAAGATGTAATTATGCAGCTTCACAGATAAACCAATAAGTGACCTGTATATGAAGGCTCAGCACTTCTTTCCTCACTTCGCTCACATGATGCACATCAGTCCAAACAGCGGTTATCCCTGGTCATATTATAGGGACAACAGAGCCCAAAAGCCTATTCTACTGCCACTGTAAATGTGACGGGCAAAAGTCCTGGGCAGAAGAGAGTCCTGGATCCAGAGTGTTTATAAAGCAGTGTATAAAATGAAAGATAACCTCCACATTAACTAGACCTGCTTGAGTGGTGGCAGAACTAGGAGGCCCAGCATCTCCTTCCATGCTTCAACTACTAACTCGGAATGACGCCATGACATGACTCGCCCACCGACCCGTTACCGATCTGGACACAAGGTCTAATTATTAATCTAGGTCTCATAAATGGCAGTCTATGTAGATAAAACTGATTTGTACGTCTCCCTGATACTAACGCTACAATAAATGTATTGATATTAACATGTTCTGGTTATAGGATATCATAGCACAGCAGACCTGACCCCAGAGCAGAAACTATTACATGAGACAGAAGTCCCTGCAGGCCCTGGTTATAATAATCTAGGTTTTATATTATTTTGGGCTTTGTTGGAACAATGTTGCTATAATTTTTTGTAACAAAGGTCCTGGTGATGTTTTCCAGTTGGGATACATATACACTTGTGGATATAAATCTAATTTCTAATGGGAAGTATATAACTAGTTTAAGAGGCCAGGATGAACAGAGGCTCAATTGAAGGTTCCAGGCCAGAAGGCTGATGCACCCGAGAGTGCTAGAAAACGGTCAAATCCGTAAATGTGTTGTTCAGTACGAGCCTGGGACTAAATTGGTTCACCACAGGAACACCAAATGTCTCGTCTGGAAATTTTCTGGGCTCTCGACCAGTGGATGAATTCAAGAAAAAGACAACAGAATGAATGGTCAGGAGGTGGAAGGAGATTCTGCAGCGGCCTCATCTCCTTCCTCCGAATCCCACACTTTAGACTGTAGGTAGTCAGCAAAGAGAGCTTTGGCGCGGTGGAGCACGCGGTTTAGGTTGTGCCTTCGGACCAGGCGGTTAAAGTGCATTGCAAGCTCATCGTAACCCATGTTTTGTTTCATAATTTGCTCACGATGCTCCAACAAAATGGAAAGACATAAAAAGAGCATGAAGGGGTTCCCTCGTCCAAATTCCTGGGGCGGAGGTAGGCTGATCGGAGCTGGGGAACTGGCCGCTGTCTGCTCAGCTTCCAGCTGAGACTCGCCTTCATCCTTAGCAGCAGAGGTTGGTTCACTGGGGTCAGTCGTAGCAAGAGATGTAGGGCTCAGAGAAGTAGGAGTGCAAGAGGTCAATGAAGGATTGGACATGGATTTGGAGACCCCCAACGAGTCAGGAGGTTTAATGAGAGGCTCTTGTTCCCAAAACCGTTCTTCATCGTCCACCTCAGTGGATTGCCGAACCTGGAGGATAGGAGTCAGAGGCAGATCCTCCGATTCAAAGCTTGACCTGCCATCATTAGCACCATAACACTTAAACTCTCCAAAGCTGGCCTGCTTCAACATTGGACACCTCTCAGGGCTTGATTCTTGCTCTCCATCGGGTTCTGTTTTTTCCAATATCATCTCTGTTTGTTCTCTCTCAGTCTCTACTTGGGTCGACGAAACCTCCTCCTCACCCTCCGGGCTCAGCCCACGGTCTGGACGCATCATGTGCCTCCTCCGGGTATTTTTTAGACATTCCCCTGGTGCACACGGAGGTCCCATAAGCTCCACTTCTTTCTCTGGAGGATCAGGAGGTAATGAGCTCCACATCACCTCTAACATTCTTAGAGCATCCTCAAAAGCAAATTCCCTCTTGAGCTCTAGAAGCAGCCAGCGGTAGCAGAAGAAGAGGTCATCTGCACCCCGAGACATTAGGTAAGTATTGAACTCTGGGTCAGAATACCGCAGCAGTAATTTGAGATGAGCGAATTTCACAGACATGCATTCCCCATCCATGCGAAAGTTCCCTTCTAACCTTTTCATAATGCCACAAAAACAGATAAAAGCATGGGCTTCATTGTCCATCACAGCCAGGATGGGTGAGGCGATGTCACTCATGCCCTGGCAGTAAGACACCTGTGGGTGGGTAACAGCGTATGTGGTTAGCAAGTCGTGCAAGGCTTGAAGGTGAGGGTTGTCCTCTGAACCTGAAAAATAGGGATGGGTACGATCTGTGCGCAGGACATCTTTCATGACGTTGCCCTGGATGAACTCCAAGTCTTCCTGGCTGCACCGATCCCTCCACTCACTCTTCAGCTGGTAATACTCTCGGGTTTTAGCTTTCATGTAATCCATACGCTCCTGCCCCGTCAGACCATCTGGGTACACGTTCAAGAGATATCGCCAGACGACCTGATCGGGAAAAAAACATAGGAGAATACAGGAACAGGGTATGGGAAATTCACATCTAATAGAGGGCAAGGAAAACACACAGAAGAAAAATATTAATACTTGCAATATATAATGCACTTTTTCACCATAAGGAATTCGACAAGTCCTATGTGACTATGGATAAGCTCGCCACTGTTGTATTCCGTGTACTGTCCTATCTCTGTACAAGTCACATAACTGAAATGCTTCTCGTCAGTCCCTCCATCTTTAGAAATCTTCCTTGTGACTGATCTATGACAATCTAACCATAAAACCTGTTCCTTTACAAAGACATTTAAGAGGTCAAACATTTTAGTTGTCCGTGAGGGTGGGGAGTCTCAGGTTAAAAGACAATATTGGTGTTTGGCAGCAGACCCATTGACCTTCCAGTTTGACTTAGAAGCAAATGGTAAAGCAAGCAACAGGGCGAGGTGTACAAAGCCACTGATGACAGACACTCAATATTTGCATAAGATGGAGTTTAAAGGGAAAATGACAAGACCAGTAAGCAACTTCTTGATTTCAATGAGTCTTCTGCTCTGATTGTTGCCCTCCAATGATTAATTCTGAGAACTTCCTACAAGGATCGGCTTATGGGAGGAGGACCACATTATAACAATCTAGAAACCCTCTTAAAACAAAAAAGTCCCAGATAAATATTGTTGGACTAATGGTTGTAATTTCATATGTACAAAAATATCCACAACAATCGTCTGACAAGTATGGATCATATTCAGAAAATATAAAACCTTACCTTTCTCAATGAAGGCTCGACGCCTCCATGGTATATACGCAGACGCAGCTCCTCGGGGCGGGTGAGCTGCCCCTCATGGTTTAGGTAGGTGTGGAATTCCACATCACTCAGCGGTGGCTTGAAAGGCTTCACATCTTCACCATAAGTCCAGCTCAGGGCTTGCTGCATCCTGGAGATTGTACGCCCAACCTGTATCCCAGGAAAGACAAAATCAGAATGTGACTATATGGCCAATAATACGTAGTCGTCCCCTGCCCCCCAATTATACAGGATCAGAAAAATCACATCAAGGGGCACAAGACAGGTCTCACCTGGGACAGGATGGACTGAGTGAATGGCAGAGCCGCGCTGAGCGTCCGCTTATCCACAAAAAACAAGTCTGTGCCAATGACATCCTTAGGGCTGATTATGTCCCAGTCTTCCAGCAGGGGACCTTAGTGTATAACACAGAGCAGAATGATGAATGGTGAGAGAGAAGTGTGACGCCCCTGCAGGCTCCACTTATCATGAAGGTGCACTGTGATTATGGCTGGCACATGGTTTAACAGACAACCTGCCATCACAGACTGCCTACTGGCAAGCACTGCCACCTTCACCTTGGTGTGATGACTTACTGTCCTCTGATGGCTTGATGTCTAGCTTCAGCTGCAGGTACGGCTTGGATGCACTGGCAAACGCGGTTCCCAAGTCCCAGTCTGACATCAGGGACAGGTAGAACTCATGTCCTTGCTTATCCCGACCCAAGTAGCTGATTCCAAAGTTCTTCCTGTGAGTAATTTTATATAAGTTTATAAATAAATTTTGTAAGTGGTTTATCTTTACATATAAGACCCACATATGCATCACACAGGTCTAAACACACATATACAGTACAGACCAAAAGTTTGGACACACCTTCTCATTTAAAGATTTTTCTGTATTTTCATGACTATGAAAATTGTACATTCACACTGAAGGCATCAAAACTATGAATTACCACATGTGGAATTATATACTTAAAAAAGTGTGAAACAACTGAAAATATGTCTTATATTCTAGGTTCTTCAAAGTAGCCACCTTTTGCTTTGATGACTGCTTTGCACACTCTTGGCATTCTCTTGATGAGCTTCAAGAGGTAGTCACCGGAAATGGTTTTCACTTCACAGGTGTGCTCTGTCAGGTTTAATAAGTGGGATTTCTTGCCTTATAAATGGGGTTGGGACCATCAGTTGTGTTGTGCAGAAGTCTGGTGGATACACAGCTGATAGTCCTACTGAATAGACTGTTAGAATTTGTATTATGGCAAGAAAAAAAGCAGCTAAGTAAAGAAAAACGAGTGGCCATCGTTACTTTAAGAAATGAAGGTCAGTCAGTGCGAAAAATTGGGAAAACTTTGAAAGTGTCCCCAAGTGCAGTTGCAAAAACCATCAAGCGCTACAAAGAAACTGGCTCACATGAGGACCGCCCCAGGAAAGGAAGACCAAGAGTCACCTCTGCTTCTGAGGATAAGTTTATCCGAGTCACCAGCCTCAGAAATTGCAGGTTAACAGCAGCTCAGATTAAAGACCAGGTCAATGCCACACAGAGTTCTAGCAGCAGACACATCTCTACAACAACTGTTAAGAGGAGACTTTGTGCAGCAGGCCTTCATGGCAGGCCTGCTAGGAAACCACTGCTAAGGACAGGCAACAAGCAGAAGAGACTTGTTTGGGCTAAAGAACACAAGGAATGGACAATAGACCAGTGGAAATCTGTGGTTTGGTCTGATGAGTCAAAATTTGAGATCTTTGGTTCCAACCACCGTGTCTTTGTGCGACGCAGAAAAGGTGAACGGATGGACTCTACATGCCTGGTTCCCACCGTGAAGCATGGAGGAGGAGGTGTGATGGTGTGGGGGTGCTTAGTTGTTGACACTGTTGGGGATTTATTCAAAATTGAAGGCATACTGAACCAGCATGGCTACCACAGCATCTTGCAGCGGCATGCTATTCCATCCGGTTTGCGTTTAGTTGGACCATCATTTATTTTTCAACAGGACAATGACCCCAAACACACCTCCAGGCTGTGTAAGGGCTATTTGACCAAGAAGGAGAGTGATGGGGTGCTACGCCAGATGACCTGGCCTCCACAGTCACCAGACCTGAACCCAATCGAGATGGTTTGGGGTGAGCTGGACCGCAGAGTGAAGGAAAAAAGGGCCAACAAGTGCTAAGCATCTCTGGGAACTCCTTCAAGATTGTTGGAAGACCATTTCCGGTGACTACCTCTTGAAGCTCATCAAGAGAATGCCAAGAGTGTGCAAAGCAGTCATCAAAGCAAAAGGTGGCTACTTTGAAGAACCTAGAATATAAGACATATTTTCAGTTGTTTCACACCTTTTTGTTAAGTATATAATTCCACATGTGTTAATTCCTTCAGTGTGAATGTACAATTTTCAAAGTCATGAAAATACAGAAAACAATCTTTAAATGAGAAGGTGTGTCCAAACTTTTAGTCTGAGATATAGATATATATATAGATATATATATATATATATAGAGATATATATATAGATATAGATATATATATATATATATATATATATATATATATATATATATATATATATATATATCTCCTTTGATGTGGGCTCCAGCGCTGAGCCAGCATCTTTCCCGGCACATGATGGCTGATTTGATCAGCTGCCATGTGCCTCTAACAGCCGCGGGTGGAATTGCGATCTGACTGCGGCTATTAAGTTAAATGTCTCTGTCAATCTCTGCCCCTGTCAAGTGATCGGGGGGCACTGATGTCATGACAGCTGGGGATCTGCAGAAGACCATGATTTATGTTACACATAGCAGGGCTGAAGCACAGGTGATCGGATGATCACAGCTTCAAGTCTCCTATTGAAGTAAAAAAAAAAAAAAAAACAATTGTGGATTTGCATTTTTTTTTTTTTCTCAATTTCATCGCACTTGGAATTTTTCTCCCATTTCTCAGTACACTATATAGTAAAATCAATAGTGTTATTCAAAAGTACAACTGGTGCCACAAAATTCAAGCCCTCATCATGGCTATATTGACGAAAAAATAAAAAAGGTATGGGAAGAAGGGGAGGAAAAAAAACAAGGCTGTGGAGTTGGAGTCGGTATAAAATGGACCTACTGACACCTAAATTATATGTAAATTGGTACCAGGGCTGTGGAGTAGGAGTCGTGGAGTCGGAGTCAGTGTCCAATTTGGTGGAGTCGGAATCTGTATAAAATGGACCGACTAACTCCTAAAATATATAATAAATTGGGTGCAGTAGTTCAATGCAGTTTGTGGGGAATATTTTTTTCATAAGAATTTGGGAAAGTTATGAAATGTCCTATAAATGTCTGTCCTATTCCTGATCTAAGGGTCTAGACCAGGGGTCAGGAACCTTTTTGGTTGAGAGCCATGAACGCCACATATTTTAAAATGTAATTCCGTGAGCCATACAATATGTTTAAAACTAAATACAAGTAAATGTGTGCATTTTATGCAAGACCAACACTTTTAAAGTACAATAAGTCTCTGAATTCTTTTTAATAACGTTGTTGTGCTGTTGCTAACCAATGATGGATAAAGTACTTCTTACCATTAATGTGACTTCTGGTGCTGCATGGTTTTGCTGATGGCTTTGCAGTCTGGTTGATATGTGGTGGTAACTGGCGTTCCCCTAATTGACTGGTTACCAGAAACGTAGGTGGTATGAATTACTAGCGTTACCTGTATTCAGAAACTCTCCGACTGATGCGGCTGCAGATTCCTGGCAGTGGAGTTTAAAATGGCTCCGCCGCTTCTGATCCGCAACACAGGAAGCCGTCACCGGGATATAAGGCGCCCACTCTCCTGACAGCTAGAGCGGCGCTTGAGCGAGCGGAGCTTAATGAATAAGCGCAGACCGGAGGAGAGCTCACCAGCAGGTATAGGGAGTTCCCGCGCTGTCAGCCATCGTTCTCCTCACCCAGTGCAAGCAGCAACTGAGCTCCGCTAGCTCAAGTGCCGCTCTAGCTGTCAGGAGAGCGGGCGCTTTATATCCCGATGACGGCTTTCTGTGGTGCAGATCAGAAGCGGCGGCGCCATTTTAAACTGTCAGTGGCAGTTAGATGATCGGTCACTCGTCTGGGAGCCAGACACAGCCTTCAAAAGAGCCACATCTAGCTCGTGAGCTATAGGTTCCCGACCCCTGGTCTAGACTTTTAGCTGAGATGAATCTGTGCTACAGTAAATTTATCACTTAAACATGAGCCATGTATGAGGGAGCCGGAGGCATGGAAAATGAGGAGTTGAAGTCGGAGGTTTGGCTTACCGACTCCACAACCCTGATTGGTGCAGTAGTACAATGCAGGATGGGCTGTACATTTTTTCATAAGAATTTGGGAACGTTATGAAATGTCCTATAAATGTCTGTTCTGTTCCTGATCTAAGGATCTCGGCGTTTAGTTGAGATGAATCTGTGCTGCACTTTATGTACACGCTCAGTAGTGAGGAGTCGTGGAGTCCGAAGTCAGGGAAATTGAGGAGTCGGAGTTTGGCTTACTGACTCCACAGCCCTGGAAAAAAAAATGAAAAATCGCTTGGGGGAGAAGGGGTTAACAATGTTCCCTTTTTTGTGTACTGATATACAAAGCAGCTCACCCACTCAGATCAAAGGCCCGGGTCAGGATATGTTGTAGGACATCCAATGAGGTGATCTGGGGGTCCACAGCGAAGGAGCGAGATTCGGGCTGTAAGATGCCTTCACATTTCTAAAAAATAAAAAAAGGAAACAAAGCAAATTCTGAGAGGAGGACACAAGTATATTACACTAAACCTGCGCACACTACACACTGCACTGTGTATTATCAACTGGTGGTCACAAAGCAGCTCATGTCAGCTTTTATTTTAGATATATCAGAAGCATCACATCACATGGAGACGAGCCTAGATTTGGTCTCACAGTACATGATGCGCAGACACTCGGACCACCAGCAGATAACATGTTCACCCCAGAAAGCAGAGGAATTAGGGTCTGCCATATTGGATTTCAGTAGGTTGCATCTTTTGCTTTCTGTTAAAATGCCAGAACCCTGTAGTAGCCGGCGGCCCCAGCATTTTACACCTTCACTCTCACGCAATGTGGAGCAGCTGTGCTTGGTACTTGTAGTGCATCTCTGGACCACTGCAGTCACTGGAGAAAGGCCCAGCACAAATGGCCTAAACAACTGGGTGCCAGGTACAGCTGTGGTCGCCAGGTACGGCTATGCTCCCAATTGTACTACGATATTTCTGAGAAATCTGGATGACAATTAGCCCCATTTAATAAGACACTGTTGGTTAATGCCAATCCACCGGCTGTGCGGAATTTGAGGGAAATGGCGAGTGTGATCAGTAGGCCGGGTTCACACGAGCGTTTGCAAAACTGTCCGTTTTTCATCCAGAAAAAATATAAAACATTTTTGCATCTGTATTGTGTTCCATATGTTTGAGTGTGTGTACGGCCGGCATGTGTGTGCGGTGCAGCGGATTTTGGTACGGGACACTGGGGGTGGGCGCCGTGGCTTTGGGTACGGGACACTGGGGGTGGGCGCCGTGGCTTTGGGTACGGGACACTGGGGGTGGGCGCCGTGGCTTTGGGTACGGGACACTGGGGGTGGGCGCCGTGGCTTTGGGTACGGGACACTGGGGGTGGGCGCCGTGGCTTTGGGTACGGGACACTGGGGGTGGGCGCCGTGGCTTTGGGTACGGGACACTGGGGGTGGGCGCCGTGGCTTTGGGTACGGGACACTGGGGGTGGGCGCCGTGGCTTTGGGTACGGGACACTGGAGGTGGGCGCCGTGGCTTTGGGTACGGGACACTGGGGGTGGGCGCCGTGGCTTTGGGTACGGGACACTGGGGGTGGGAGCAGAGGATTTGGGTACGGGACACTGGGCTTGGGCGCCGTGGATTTGGGTACAGGACACTGGGCTTGGGTGCAGAGGATTTGGATACAGGACACTGGGCTTGGGTGCAGAGGATTTGAGTATAGGACACTGGGGGTGGGAGCCGTGGATTTCGGTACAGGGCACTGGGCTTGGGTGCAGAGGATTTGGGTACAGGACACTGGGCTTGGGTGCAGAGGATTTGGATACAGGACACTGGGCTTGGGTGCAGAGGATTTGGATACAGGACACTGGGCTTGGGTGCAGAGGATTTGGATACAGGACACTGGGCTTGGGTGCAGAGGATTTGGATACAGGACACTGGGCTTGGGTGCAGAGGATTTGGGTACAGGACACTGGGCTTGGGTGCAGAGGATTTGGATACAGGACACTGGGCTTGGGTGCAGAGGATTTGGATACAGGACACTGGGCTTGGGTGCAGAGGATTTGGATACAGGACACTGGGCTTGGGTGCAGAGGATTTGGGTACAGGACACTGGGGGTGGGAGCCGTGGATTTGGGTACAGGACACTGGGCTTGGGTGCAGAGGATTTGGGTACAGGACACTGGGCTTGGGTGCAGAGGATTTGGGTACAGGACACTGGGCTTGGGTGCAGAGGATTTGGGTAAAGGACACTGGGCTTGGGTGCAGAGGATTTGGGTACAGGACACTGGGCTTGGGTGCAGAGGATTTGGGTACAGGACACTGGGCTTGGGTGCAGAGGATTTGGGTACAGGACACTGGGCTTGGGTGCAGAGGATTTGGGTACAGGACACTGGGCTTGGGTGCAGAGGATTTGGGTACAGGACACTGGGCTTGGGTGCAGAGGATTTGGGTACAGGACACTGGAGTTGAGTTTTTGCGCTCATTCTCCGGTGCACGGACAGCACTGTACACACCGGCACACAACAGAAGCCCCAACTCACCCGGACCCGGACTCGCACCACCTCCCGTTCCTCCTCCTCCTCCATCTCCATGTCCCGGGCCTCCCTCCTCCGCTGCCGCTGCTCCTCAATCTGGAGAACATCCGGGAATGACGTCATCTACAGCCCGTAAGATTCCATCCCGCCCTCCACTACTAGAGCGCGCTCCCCTGCCGTCACGTGCACTCCCTGCAGCCGCCATGTTTGTGTGTACTCCATGCTCTTCATTATGCTCCACAGACTACGACAAGATGGCTCCTGCAGGAGGGACACGCATCACGTCCTCTCACGCCGCTCTCTCCCTCCCTTCAGACTGATCTTACTCATTGTTATGAGCCCTGTCATTCTGCCCCAGCAATCACTGATAAAGGGGCAGGGCTGTAGTAATGTATCACCTAAAATAAAGCACATAGACCTAGAGCTGCGGCCATTGCTAATGGGTGGGAGCTCCAGTCGGATTCCACTCCAGGTAGAATACAGATGAAGGCCTTGGCACTCCAAAGTAGATGCAGATATTAGGAATATTTATCAAAAAAAGCAATCCCCTGTATATAAAGATAACGTTTCTCCTTTTGTCAGGCCTTCGTCAGAAACAGATTGCCATCACCCTAAATAATAAACGCTGCTCTCAGAATTCTTTTTTGTATAGATTTTCTATTATACCCTGCAGTCTGTTTCTCATGAAATGCCAAAACGTTATTGCTTATTTTAGATAGATATTCCTAATATTTACAAATACATTGGAGTGCCAAGTCCTTCATGTGTGCTAAAATAAAGCACGGACATAATCCCTGTTATTATCCTCTAATATTACACAGGATGCAATGAATTGGTCACGCTTTCATCACTCACTGTGGCTTAGGGACGCTATGGGTGACAGCTCAGCCGCCCTATAGGATGTGGAGTGTGCTGGACTGTCAGTATGGTGAGTGACAGCCCAGTTCTCCAATCTGAGGCCGGGGCGTGCTGGGCTGCCAATATTTTGATTGACAGACCTGCTGCTCAATCTGGCCTAGCCTGCGAGCGTTCCTCCAGGTTCTTGAAAATTCACTAGCTATTTAACTGACTAGCTATGAGCAGACCATTGTCAGTTGTAGTTGTCCTCAGTGCTCTGTGTGCGCAGTATCTGATATCCTGATCTATGTTGCCAGACCTTGTATTTGTCTTGACTATTCATGTGTATTATACCTTTTGCTCTTGACACTCTCTGACCTCATGTACCAGACCCCGGATTTAGCCTCTGACTATCCGTTTCTCTTATCCCTCTATCTTGACGTTTCCTCCTGGCATTTGACCCCGGACTGTTACCTGACCACACCTTTGTCTTGCAACTCTGTACTACGAGCCCTCCTGGCATCTGACCTTGGACCTCCTGACTACCCTGTCTCACGGCTTTATGTCACATAAATCTGTCCATAAAGCAGTTCTCTATAGTACTACACAGGGGATTGCTATATATGCAAATATATTACAGTACATTCACCAAAGGTTTGAAGGTGTTAAAACTCAACATATTAGAATATGTTGGGTATATATATATATATATATATATATATATATATATATATATATATATATATATATATATATATACATACATACACCCACCCATTAGGGTGATACCAGAATACGACAGGTCTTGTGGGGTATTCTTAGTAAATGGAAGAACTCGTGGGATGTTCTTGGTAAACAGTCGGTCTTGTGGGTGTTTCCAGTATACGACAGTTCTTGTGGGGTGATCCTGGTATACGCTGTGTCTTGTGGGGTATTCTTGGTAAAAAGAGGGTTTTGTCGGGTGTTCCCGGTATATGGCAGAACTTGTGGGGTGGTCCCGGTATACAGCAGAACTTGTCCTAGTAGATGGCAGGACTTGTGTGTTCCAGTATACAATTCTTGTGGGGTATTTTCAGTATATGATGGGTCTTGTGGGTTCTGTCTAGTATACAACAGATCTTGTGGGGTTTCTTCCAGGGCTGTGGAGTCGGTAAGCCAAATCATCGACTCAGACTCCTCAATTTCCCTGACTCTCGACTCCTCACTACTGAGCGTGTACATAAAGTGCAGCACAGATTCATCTCAACTAAAAGCCAAGATCCTTAGATCAGGAACAGAACAGACATTTATAGGACATTTCATAACTTTCCCAAATTCTTATGAAAACATTTACAGCACATCCTGCACTTAACTAGTGAACCCAATGTATTATATATTTTAGTAGTCGGTCCATTTTATACCGACTCCACAGCCCTGGTTTCCTCAGTATATGGCAGCTCTTCTGAGGTATTTTTGATATGCGGCAGATCCTATAAGGTGTTCCCTGTATATGACGGGTCTTAGAAGGTGTTCATGCTTTACGGCGGGTTTTGTGAGATGTTCCTCTCTATATAGCAGCACTTGTGGGGTGTTCCCAGTATACTGCAGAAATTGTGGAGTGTTCCCAGTATGCGGCGGGTCTTGAGGAGTATTCCGCTGTATTCGTTGTGTGGTGTTCCTCTGTATAACGGCACTTGTGGGGTGTTCCCGGTATGCAGCAGGTCTTGTGGATTGTTCCCGGTATATGACAGGTCTTATGGGATTTTTCTGAAGCAGTGCTTATTACCTTCCAAACATGTTCCATAAACGGACAACCAGTGACAGGGTCATGGGCACCCAAGGCTCATTATTGTCTGTGGGCCCATCTAGTCCGATCCCACACATGAGCTACAGTAGCACAAATGGGCATTTATGCATCATTACTGGACCATGGTGCAATAGTCAGATGAATCACATTTTACATCATGTGGGCGGCTAGGTGAATCATTTATCTGGTGATGAGACAGCACCAGTATGTATTATGGGAAGAGAAACAAGCTGGCAGAGGCAGTGTGATGGGGCAATGTTTTATTGGGAAACCTCAGGTCCTGGCATCATCTGGATATGACACATGCCACCCTCAGACATCCGAGAGACACTGTCCATATAGGGACCTCAATGCATAGAGTAGCCGCGGGTCTTCTGACCCGAAGTTGACAGCCTAAGACATAAGAGGCCCTTGAGTTCGGATTGGGAGACCCACAGCCAGTCCGTACAGGGATCGTATTTCAGAGATGGCAGAATGAAGCCTTAGTCTGCACATAGCCTAAAGCAGGGGAGGGAAACCTCAGGCCCACGGCCATTTGCGGCCCTCGATGACCTTTTAGCCAGCCCCGGGGTAGATTCCCAGGAACCGCAGTGCTTGGGCCGGCTGTTATGTCTTGACAGCTGTCGGCCCATTAATTTTTTCTTGCCCTGCGAGCACATGTACGCAGTGTTCACTACTGAACGCTGAGGTGCATGCAAGGAAAGATTATGTCCTGACACCAGCGTCAGCATGTACTTTGTGGGTGGAGTTAGTGTGCGATTCGTATGGCCCCTGAAGGATGGTATACATATCCAAATGGCCCTTGGCCGAAAAAAGATTCCCCACCCCTGGCCTAAAGCAATGACTCTCCATATTTTTACTGCAGAACTACCATGTACATATACAACAATCTGCAAAAATCTCAGCAGCCTCTTGAAACCACAAAGCGACAATCTGCATGAACATCAGAATAGGTTAGGCTTACTGATCTTCCCGTTACTGGTGCACCATCTCACTTTTGTAACCCAAATATTCTTGGATTACAGCAGCAGAAGGTGGCCTGTGCTTCGATTCACACTCAGACCTCATACAGTTCGACCAAACCCAACTTATAGCACTATAGAGATCCAGGTTTGTGTTAACTCACCTGGTCCTACCTCCAGCGCCAAGCTTTATTTCCTTCTTCCTTTACTTCTAGCTCCCTCTGTGCTAGAGCACATCAGGTTTCTATAATAATTGGGTGTACAGCTCTGATGTCATCATCTAAGGCCTTTAAGGCCGACTCAGGCCTGAATATTCAGGTACCAAGTGCATGCTGCCATCATATGGATCGCTGGAATCAAGACACACCTGGGTACTATCCGCACATCCAGATCTCCTATAGCCACATACCTGTCAACTCAGGTCTACTGTTCCTGGGTGATATGCACATCCTTCTCTGTACTATAAGTGCCGGAACACCAACTCAACTCTGTTGTGGCTGACTGCTCTTATGGATGATATTTTACAGCTTGCTTTTAACATTTAAATCCATTTATATTCAGCTTAATAACTTTGGTTTTCATTTTTGCTTAGCAATAAGTTTCGTCTGTAATAATAACCAGACCGTGTGTAGGTTTTTGCTAATTTGGAAAGCTCATATAATTGATATAAATAAATGTACTTATAGACATACAGAGAGGATAAAGGATTTATATACGTTCCTAAATGGTTAGATAAACTGGGGATATAATATACATCTGATATTGCCCAAGCATAACAAGATATGGATTTATATTGCCATGCCTATAATGAAATGTGGAGGATCTGTCTAAATACTAAATGATATGACTGTTCAGAATAGAGCAAGTTGAGAACATCAGATCATGAACGGTTAAAGCTTCCTCGATACCTTTTCTGTAGCATCTGGAATCCAGAATACAGCCGGCAAACAGCTGACGCGAACGCAACCGCATCTGTGGTCCATTGTGTGGGCAAGGATGATTGGCCAGCGTGGTTGCGCAGCAGAGTGAGGGGGCAGAGTATCTTTTATAAAAGCTCGGTGTCTGTGCCGCCGGGTAGGGAGTTATCTGATTCAATGAGAAAACCCCTTAAAGGGGATCTAGTGTATGAAATTTGATCAGGGTTATTATGTTAATAGTCACCTGAATTGAGGTCAAGATGCAATAATATCAATACTGATGCATCTATGTGGCTGTTAAAGTCTATAAAGGCATGTAATAATGTACTGTTACGAACTGAATTCTTTTATGAATATCTGAGGGCAAAGTGCAATATCTTAGGACTCTGATATATATACATATAGGCGCATACTAATAGACTGAAGTGTATTATCAGAAAAATAATTTCCTCACGAGTATCTGAGGGTGAAGTGTAATATCTTGGATGTTTTTGAAATCTGATAAATACACATAAGTAAAAAAATCAAGATATATACCGAGATCAAATATCTGATATACAGTACAGACCAAAAGTTTGGACACACCTTCTCATTTAAAGATTTTTCTGTATTTTCATGACTTTGAAAATTGTACATTCACACTGAAGGCATCAAAACTATGAATTACCACATGTGGAATTATATACTTAAAAAAGTGTGAAACAACTGAAAATATGTCTTATATTCTAGGTTCTTCAAAGTAGCCACCTTTTGCTTTGATGACTGCTTTGCACACTCTTGGCATTCTCTTGATGAGCTTCAAGAGGTAGTCACCGGAAATGGTTTTCACTTCACAGGTGTGCCCTGTCAGGTTTAATAAGTGGGATTTCTTGAATTATAAATGAGGTTGGGACCATCAGTTGTGTTGTGCAGAAGTCAGGTGGATACACAGCTGATAGTCCTACTGAATAGACTGTTAGAATTTGTATTATGGCAAGAAAAAAGCAGCTAAGTAAAGAATTAATAATGACATGGGCAGATCAGCTGGGAGGATCACAGCACCATGTATGGGGGGGCACTTGTACAGAGATTCACTGTGCCTCATTCTGGGTCTGTAGAGATCAGGATCAAGATTAAAGGACGATTCAATCACCCTGTACATATTATACTTTGTATAACAGCGCTCTTATCATATTCTCTCTATAAGCAGAGATAAAAGGGACAAGGACGCGGCCCTGGAATTACCAGAAAACAAAGGTCAGGAGACAGTATCGCTCTGTAAGACCGATAAGAGGCGTCAGTCCTAGAGACCAGCGTTTGTGTGGCATCGGACCGAAAAATACAGGATCACAGACCGAGCCAGTGATCGCACCAGTAATCAGGAAAACCTGATATCCACAAATAGGACCTCAGTGGGCAGGTGCCACCGTCTGGCCTCCGGCTGCCAGGGAAGCTCACCTAGTTCTTGTGACAGATTTACCTCTCAACCTTCCTATATACATGCATGATCAGCTCAGGTGAGCGTGCATGTGTTCTCAATAGCGAGGGGACAACTCCCTAAAGAACAAAAGGATTCAGCAAATTGAAATTCAATATGCCCGATTCTTATTTTCCCCAGACTCATCTACTGTGACAGAGTTAGGAGACCCCTATACACATTACGTGGTCGGGTGGTTCCACCAAAATCATTGAGTTCGGTCAACATTCATATAATGTGAATAATAACCCATTACTGTCCCACTGTAGGAGCTTGCCTGTTTGATAACAATCTTGTTGACGGTTTCCAATAACAGCAGAATAGTGAGTGCAGCTCTTGAGGAAAATACAGGATGTAATTCAGGATCAGTACAGGATAAGTAATGTAATGTATGTACACAGTGACTGCACCAGCAGAATAGTGAGTGCAGCTCTGGAGTATAATAGTATAATACAGGAAGTAACGAAGGATCAGTTCAAAATAAAGAATGCGACTCTTGGGTAGATTAAATCTATATGTAAACTGTAAAATGGTGTTCACAATAAAACAAATGCCTTTGTAAAAAATTAAAAATAAAAATGATGGCAAATCTGAACATAAAGTCACAGGACCTTACATATATACAGTGAGAGATTGTGAGGGAATATTTAGCTAAAATAAATGAGTTCAAGTCTCCAGGTCCAGAGGAATTACACCCCAGAGTACTGAAGGAGATCGTAGAAGAAATTTTAGAACCACTCTCCATAATCTTTGAAAATTCTTGGAGAACAGGAGAAGTCCCAGAAGACTGGAGAAGAGCAAATGTTGTTCCTATCTTCAAAAAGGGGAAGAAGGTGGACCCAGGGAACTATAGGCCGGTGAGTCTGACTTCTATACCAGGAAAGATCTTTGAACAAATTATTAAACAACATGTATGTAAGTACCTGGATAAAAATTAAGTGATTAACCAGAGCCAGCATGGGTTTGTAACTAAAAAGTCATGTCAGACTAACTTAATTTCCTTCTACGACAGAATCACTGACTGGGTGGATCAGGGAAATGCTGTAGATATAGTATATCTTGACTTCAGCAAAGCATCTCACACCATCCTTATTGAAAAAATTACCAAGTATGGAATGAACAAGGCAACTGTTAGGTGGATTCATAACTGGCTTAGTGATCGGACTCAAAGAGTGGTCGTAAATGGCTTCACATCCAGTTGGATGAATGTGTCAAGTGGGGTACCACAGGGCTCTGTCCTGGAACCTGTATTGTTCAACATCTTTATCAATGATTTAGATGAAGGAATTGAGGGTAAACTGATTAAATTTGCTGATGACACAAAGCTAGGAGGGATAGCTAATACTAGAGAAGAGAGAGAGAGGATTCAGAAAGACCTAAATAAACTGGAGCAGTGGGCAGCAACCAACAGAATGGTTTTTAACAGGGAAAAATGCAAAGTACTACATCTGGGCAATAAAAATGAAAAAAGCATATACAGAATGGGAGGAATAGAGCTAAGCAACAGTACATGTGAAAAAGACTTAGGTATACTAATAGATCATAGACTGAACATGAGTCAACAGTGTGATGCAGCAACAAAAAAGGCAAATACAATTCTGGGATGTATTAACAGAAGCATACAGTCTAGATCACGTGAAGTCATTATCGGTCTTTACTCCTCTTTGGTCAGTCCTCATCTGGAATACTGCGTCCAGTTTTGGGCACCACATTTTAAAAAAGACATCGACAAACTGGAGCAAGTTCAGAGAAGAGCGACCAGAATGGTGACCGGTCTGCAAACCATGTTCTATGAGGAATGGTTACAGGATTTGGGAATGTTTAGCTTGCAAAAAAGAAGACTGAGAGGAGACTTAACAGCTGTCTACAAATATCTCAAGGCCTATCACATTGTAGAAGGATCATCTTTATTCTCATTTGCACATGGAAAAACTAGAAGCAATGGGATGAAACTGAATGGGAGGAGACACAGATTAGATATTAGAAAAAACTTTTTGACAGTTAGGGTGATTAATGAGTGGAACAGGCTGCCACGAGAGGTGGTGAGTTCCCCTTCAATGGACGTCTTCAAACAGAGGCTGGACAGACATCTGTCTGAGATGATCTAGTGAATCCTGCTTTGAGCAGGGGGTTGGACCAGATGACCCAGGAGGTCCCCTCCAACTCTACCATTCTATGATTCTACGAATGATAATTAAGCATAAAAGTGAATATAAAAGTCTGGACTATAAGTAAAATGTGACTTCCCACAGCAATCAGATTCCAACTAACATGCAGGACGAAAGCAGAAATCTGGTTTCCAAAGACATCGCCATTATTTTAAATGTTATATCTGATGTTATACCCCAGCCTCATGTCATAGTAATGCGGCATCATACTCCATTGCCAACATTCAGTTCCTTTTTGTCTTGCCCGTGGATCTGGTCCTGTCGGCTGTGGATTGTGACTTGCTCAGGTTGATCCACGAGTCCACGATGAGGATAGATGGAAAGATGATCCACAGCGCATTCATGAAGACAAAGTAGAACCAAAAGTAAATGGGGTGCCACTTCTCGCTGTGAATGAATCCGTCCCGATACTCAGTGTAGAGGTAGAGGACATCCCCGTACAGCTGCCCTGTGGACACGGAGAGAAGGGTCAGACGATCCCTGGAAGTACAATGCCACCATAATGTCTGGGGGCTCCTGGCAGCGTCAGGCTGGCAGGGTCTGCAGCAATCATTGTATGGACATTGCAGGTGGCCTACATGCTGGTTTACATAAAATTAATCATCTGGGTGTGGAAATGACCGGTCCAATGTCTATGGGAACAGTCTAATAGTCCTCAGTGTCTCATGCTGGAGATAACCCCATATAATCCAGGGCTGGCTTATTTGTTCATGGAGATTAGCGGAGCGCACGCTGTTGATGCCGCTTATCTCCACTCTAGTGAAATAGCATTTTCTAGGCCACTTTAGATTATTGGGAGACAACAGTTTGTATAGTAGAACCCATATACACAGATATATATATTTCTAACTTTCAGGTATTAAATGTCTACTACTTCTTACCAAGTGACACTATCAGTTGCAGCACAAAGCGATAGGGCTTGTTCCGCAGGAAGGAGATCACAGTCCAGACGCTCAGTGGTCCCCATGCCGCCGCTGTGATGGTCTCCATGCAGACTGTGAAGTTATCACCTCTGCAAGAAAACAGTGCAGACAGAGGACTGAAGTCTCACAATCTTACACCAGGGCTACACAAGGGCAGGTCAGAAAGCTCTTAATGCTTCTCCAGCCAAATGCATTTTTGGAAAATCTAATTAATAAAGCAGAAAGTAGTTTGGGCACTGCCAAATCTCATAGTCCCTTCTCTGCTTGGACTGTAGACCCAGGTTATTGGAGAGAGAATTATTCCCAGGTGAATAGAGAACCCCGGTAAACTGCACATATAAAGGCCTCACACAAAAAAAAAGAGTCCGCTAATAATGCACAACTATAACCCATCACAACAAAAAGATCAGCCTCCGGGTATGTGCTATCAGTACAACAGGAGCCTTTATGTTTTATTAGGGCGCAATGGACATCATAATGGGGGTCTCCACCTCGCAACACCCCTCTATTAGCTCCCGCCTTCAGCCTAAAACATCAGGGCAGACAGAAGTTACATTTAGACATATTTACTAATTAAGATATTGCCACCAGAGGATGATACTCACATCATGTACCGACTGTCACCTTTCCCATATTCTTTCCCTGGAGAGAGAGATAAAATGGTGACAAGTGATAAGACAATGACGATGGAGCAGGAGACGCGGTGCTGATACATGGGCAGAATTGTCATTCCAGGGCAGCTTGTTAATGCCTTCCCAGAGTTGCAATAGCCCCCATAACGGCTGTCACCTAGTCTTAGCAAACACGGATACGACTCAGGACCCCATCCCATTCTTACACAGCTGTGACAGGAACGCCTGGTCCTTGGGGATCACTGGGTAGTAGAAGGCAAACCAGCCTTCAATGACGCTATGAATGAAACCACAGACCATGAACCAGCAGACACCCAGGCGGCGCGGGGCGCTCATACCAGTCACCCGACCGGTCAGGAACCAAGTCACGACCAGCAGAAACCCAGACACTGAGAACAAGAAGATCAAGATCTCGGACACTGGCCGGTCATTGGGACGGTAGCCATCGATCTGGAGATCCCGGGGCCAGAAAGGATGAGGGACAGGAGATCCTGTGTCTGGAGCCATATTGTGTCCTGAGTGTTACACCTGCTGGGGATAAAGGAGATCATCAGACTGTGGCATTCACATCACAAAGACTGAACCGTCCATGGAGAACAGATCTGCCAATATCTGCACCAGCAATGAGTGAAGTGTGAACATGACCCACATGGTGGTAATGTCGTCTGCAACAATGGAAACATGGCCCTTAGGCCAAGACCCCACTATCAGTATTTGGTCAGTATTTTATCTCAGGAGCGGGAGCCAAAACCAGGTGAGGAACAATCAGAGAAAAGGTATAATAGAAACAAGTCACCAATTCGGCATTTATCACCGACTCCTGGTTTTGCCTCCCACTCCTGAGAAAAATACTGACGACTACTGACCAAATACTGATAGTGGGGCCGTGGCCTTAGGCTGATATACGGAGTCTGCCACCAAGGGGGTAGATCAATTCACCACACTCTGTACATATGAAACTGCAGGCGATATTGGTATCTAAAGCAATCACACAGAGTCGGGACAGGGGCTCCATCTTGCACCCCATCAGCCCCTGGACAACACAAGCCAGTGATTGGCCGCAGCAGTAAAGTGTGTACACAGTAAATCATTAGCAGAGAACAGCTAGGACCCCCGGAGATGACATGCTGGGTCTTTTATTATATAATTACATTGCATCACTCACTAATTTTTTTTCTTAAACCTCTTGAAAAAAAATGTTTAAAATGTTAAATACAAAGAAAAAACTCTTTACAAATAAAAAATGGTTTATTATGTCTAAAAAAAAAAAGTCAGAAAACGGACATGAGTCGGGATAGTGAATCGCAAATGATGCCTATTACTTTGTGTGTGAGGTTTAAGAACCGCGGTTGTTTGTTCTGACAACTGACTAAACTGATCTCACACAAACCCTTTGAGTTTCTGGATCATGTAACATGCGGATTAGCGCACCGGCCTTTTTGATGCTCTCGCACCTTTTACATCATTAACAGCAATGTGATATCTGAACCTTATTTGTGCTCTCGTCATATTGATTCGCAGATAGATGTGCGGATCTTCCCTTACTGACCTCCATTATTATTAGGGTTCACTCACACCAGCGTCATGTCTGTCCGAATGTGATCTGACAAAACATCGGATCGCACTCGGACCAGTGTCATATTATGCAGCCTTGTACATGTCTAAGACAGTGTTTGTCCGAGGGGGGGGGGGGGAACAAAACAAAACAAAAAACGCTGCATGCGTTAATTTCCTCTGATAGCCGGATTGCACTTGGCCATGCAAATCAATAGATCAATGAGTCTGTGGAATCCATCAAACCGCACTTGGATGACATCTGAGTATGGTCAGATTTCCACAGACTGACAGAATAGAGAAGATGGGAGACATTGTTTTTCTCTATCTTCCCATCTGAGAGAATTGGATCACACTCTGATCACACGGCGCTGGCACTCTGATCACATTGCGGTCACACGGCGCTGGCACTCTGACCACACGGGCAGTCACATGGCCCCAGCACTCTGGTGGGAGTGTGATTAGCATAATCGGCCTGATTCTCTTGGATGAGAGAATATACGGCCGTCTGAATCTGGCCTACACAGATGTAACTCTATGATGTGACGATGCCAGGGCTCTGATTTTTCTTTGGCTATTTAGTAAAAATGTTTCAGCTGTCTGCAGAAGCTAACGCCAATGCCCTGAGCTAGCGGCCCCTCACAAGCCACACAGGCCAGAGACCCCGCTACACAACTACTACAACAGAGAATTACAAATATATATACACAACGTTTCTAGTAAAAAAATAAAGTGGAAAAAAAACATCAAACAAAAATAACAAACAAATAATGTATCACAAAACCCTGATAGTCTGCTATAATATGAGAACAAAATCTCCATCCCCAAGAGCCAGGTAAGGGGAGCAGAGCACACAGGCAGACACAGGATACACCGCGTATCTACAGCCACAGCTCACACCGCACAGCTCCACACACACACACACACCGCACAGCTCCACACACACACACACACACACACACCGCACAGCTCCACACACACACACACACACACACCGCACAGCTCCACACACACACACACACACCGCACAGCTCCACACACACACACACACCGCACAGCTCCACACACACACACACACACCGCACAGCTCCACACACACACACACACCGCACAGCTCCACACACACACACACACACCGCACAGCTCCACACACACACACACACCGCACAGCTCCACACACACACACACACCGCACAGCTCCACACACACACACACACCGCACAGCTCCACACACACACACACACCGCACAGCTCCACACACACCGCACAGCTCCACACACACACACACACACACACACCGCACAGCTCCACACACACACACACACACACACACACCGCACAGCTCCACACACACACACACACACCGCACAGCTCCACACACACACACACACACACCGCACAGCTCCACACACACACACACACACACACACACACCGCACAGCTCCACACACACACACACACACACCGCACAGCTCCACACACACACACACACACACCGCACAGCTCCACACACACACACACACACACCGCACAGCTCCACACACACACACACACACACACCGCACAGCTCCACACACACACCGCACAGCTCCACACACACACACCGCACAGCTCCACACACACACACACACACCGCACAGCTCCACACACACACACCGCACAGCTCCACACACACACACACCGCACAGCTCCACACACACACACCGCACAGCTCCACACACACACACACACACACACACCGCACAGCTCCACACACACACACACACACACACACACCTCCACACACACACACCGCACAGCTCCACACACACACACACACACCGCACAGCTCCACACACACACACACCGCACAGCTCCACACACACACACCGCACAGCTCCACACACACACACACACACACCGCACAGCTCCACACACACACACACACACACACCGCACAGCTCCACCCACACCGCACAGCTCCACACACACACACCGCACAGCTCCACACACACACACACACCGCACAGCTCCACACACACACACAGCACAGCTCCACACACACACAGCACAGCTCCACACACACACAGCACAGCTCCACCCACACACACAGCTCCACACACACACACACACACCGCACAGCTCCACACACACACACAGCTCCACCCACACACACAGCTACACACACACACACACACACACACACACACACACACACACAACAGCCGCAGCCAGATAGCTACAGGAGTAGAGAAGGCTGGGGCTCCAGGCCTCACCGCTGCTCCCTGCACCTTCCGGTCTCACCTCCGCACTGCTCCCCGCACCTTCAGGTCTCACCTCCGCACTGCTCCCCGCACCTTCAGGTCTCACTCACCTTTTACATCAAGTAGACAGAGACCAGTATAACCCCGCCCTCTTGCGTTCTTCCCCCAATCATTGCACGACATTGTCACCATTCAGCCAATCAGGAGCCGACGTTACACGGACACATTGTCGGCTCATTCATTAACTTCAAGGCAGCTCCGCTTCCCTATTGGAAAAGGCGACATGTGATTGGGTGAATAAAGTTAGGGGTGGAGCCTATGTGGTCTATGAACCTCGGACGACGCTCGTTCTATCAACGCCTATTGGCTGAAATATGTGAAAAAGGACCGCCCCCAGTACTTGATTGGCTCCAGACTATTACAGCGTTTGCATCCATTCCGGCCCACTGTATAGATTAGATTATTCACTGTATAACGTTCACTAGAAGTAGTAATGATATTTTGCCAGCAGGTGTCAGTATAAGTGTGCACTGTATGTAATATGCAAATTGTCTAGGTGAGAGACTCTGGACTGCGGGCTAAGGGGGAACGTTTCTGGAAGGTGAACATCAGAGTGGGCCCCTAACCAGTAACCCTGCATACAACTACGGCGGTGCAGCCTAATAGTGGGTGTAGGGGAAACTCAGCAGATGACCACACTGTTACTGGAAATAATTCATTATACAAAGACCAGCGCTGATATTACCGCCATATGGTGACCATATAGTGGTAGACGCCGTGCAGCAACGAGGACGCCGTGCAGCAGCGAGGACGCCGTGCAGCAGCGAAGACGCCGTGCAGCAGCGAGGACGCCGTGCAGCAGCGAGGACGCCGTGCAGCAGCGAGGACGCCGTGCAGCAGCGAAGACGCCGTGCAGCAGCGAGGACGCCGTGCAGCAGCGAGGACGCCGTGCAGCAGCGAGGACGCCGTGCAGCAACGAGGACGCCGTGCAGCAACGAGGACGCCTTGCAGCAACGAGGACGCCGTGCAGCAACGAGGACGCCGTGCAGCAGCGAGGACGCCGTGCAGCAACGAGGACGCCGTGCAGCAACGAGGACGCCGTGCCAGCAGCGAGGACGCCGTGCAGCAGCGAGGACGCCGTGCAGCAGCGAGGACGCCGTGCAGCAGCGAAGACGCCGTGCAGCAGCGAGGACGCCGTGCAGCAGCGAGGACGCCGTGCAGCAGCGAGGACGCCGTGCAGCAGCGAAGACGCCGTGCAGCAGCGAGGACGCCGTGCAGCAGCAAAGACGCCGTGCAGCAGCGAGGACGCCGTGCAGCAACGAGGACGCCGTGCAGCAGCGAGGACGCCGTGCAGCAACGAGGACGCCGTGCAGCAGCGAGGACGCCGTGCAGCAACGAGGACGCCGTGCAGCAGCGAGGACGCCGTGCAGCAACGAGGACGCAGTGCACGAGGACGCCGTGCAGCAACGAGGACGCCGTGCAGCAACGAGGACGCCGTGCAGCAACGAGGACGCCTTGCAGCAACGAGGACGCTGTGCAGCAACGAGGACGCCGTGCAGCAGCGAGGACGCCGTGCAGCAACGAGGACGCCGTGCAGCAACGAGGACGCCGTGCAGCAGCGAGGACGCCGTGCAGCAACGAGGACGCCGTGCAGCAGCGAGGACGCCGTGCAGCAACGAGGACGCCGTGCAGCAACGAGGACGCCGTGCAGCAGCGAGGACGCCGTGCAGCAACGAGGACGCAGTGCACGAGGACGCCGTGCAGCAGCGAAGACGCCGTGCAGCAGCGAGGACGCCGTGCAGCAACGAGGACGCCGTGCAGCAGCGAGGACGCCGTGCAGCAACGAGGACGCCGTGCAGCAGCGAGGACGCCGTGCAGCAACGAGGACGCCGTGCAGCAGCGAGGACGCCATGCAGCAACGAGGACGCCGTGCAGCAGCGAGGACGCCGTGCAGCAACGAGGACGCAGTGCACGAGGACGCCGTGCAGCAGCGAGGACGCCGTGCAGCAACGAGGACGCCGTGCAGCAACGAGGACGCCGTGCAGCAATGAGGACGCCTTGCAGCAACGAGGACGCTGTGCAGCAACGAGGACGCCGTGCAGCAGCGAGGACGCCGTGCAGCAACGAGGACGCCGTGCAGCAACGAGGACGCCGTGCAGCAGCGAGGACGCCGTGCAGCAACGAGGACGCCGTGCAGCAGCGAGGACGCCGTGCAGCAACGAGGACGCCGTGCAGCAGCGAGGACGCCGTGCAGCAACGAGGACGCCGTGCAGCAACGAGGACGCCGTGCAGCAGCGAGGACGCCGTGCAGCAATGAGGACGCCTTGCAGCAACGAGGACGCCGTGCAGCAACGAGGACGCCGTGCAGCAGCGAGGACGCCGTGCAGCAACGAGGACGCCGTGCAGCAACGAGGACGCCGTGCAGCAGCGAGGACGCCGTGCAGCAACGAGGACGCCGTGCAGCAGCGAGGACGCCGTGCAGCAGCGAGGACGCCGTGCAGCAACGAGGACGCCGTGCAGCAACGAGGACGCCGTGCAGCAGCGAGGACGCCGTGCAGCAACGAGGACGCCGTGCAGCAGCGAGGACGCCGTGCAGCAGCGAGGACGCCGTGCAGCAACGAGGACGCCGTGCAGCAGCGAGGACGCCGTGCAGCAGCGAGGACGACGTGCAGCAGCGAGGACGCCGTGGAGCAGCGAGGACGCCGTGCAGCAGCGAGGACGCCGTGCAGAAGCAAGGACGCCGTGCAGCAGCGAGGACGCCATGCTCCATGCCAGACTGGGATTACATCTCAGGGGTGAGCTGAAATGTTCTCTTTATTCATATGTATGTAGTTCCACAGCAATAACACTAGGTGGCATTACATATTTATATTCTATATATAGTACATCAATTTTACCAGTAGGCAATACTGTAGTAGCGGTTTATGTATTAGTATGGATGCAGATAATTACCTGTAATTTATTTCTGCCACTAGGTGACAGTAGAGATTTATATCTTGGTGTTGATGCATGTAAATACCTGTATGTGACACAAGGTAGCAGCAAAAACATGGTGTCTAGATGCAGTAACTTAATTCCACCACGCCCCTTGACCACACCCCAATCCACGCCCATGTACCATTTCTTTCTCCCAGGGCCGGGTCCAGGTTTTTCTGGGCTCCGGGCGAAAGAGTTTCAGTGGGCCCATTTAACACATACCACGATTCATGATGCACAGATACGGCAGAGAAATATATATATAGTACAATGCAAAGATTTCACTTCTTACATTACATGAGCGTTATCTATTGTAAATTCCACAATAGCTCAGAAACCGGTGAATCCTCGCAGCGCACAGTGCAGACCGGACAGTATAGTCCTCCATACAGTATTATGGGCACCACATAGTGCTCCATACAGTATAATGAGAACCATATAATGCACCATACAGAATAAGGGACTCCATATACTACTCCATACAGAATAAGGGACTCCATATATTGCTCCATACAGAATAATGAGCCCCATATAATGCTTCATACAGAATTATGGGCCCCATATAATGCTCCATACAGAATAATGACCTTCATATAATGCTCCATACTGTATAATTGACCACATAAAATGCTGCATAAAGAATAATGTGCCCCATATAATGCTCCATACAGAATAATGCACAATATATTGATCCATACAGTATGGGCCCCATATATTGCTAAATTCAGTGTGGGCTCCATATATTGCTCCATACAGTATGTGCTCTGCATGTAGTAATTTAATTCTGCCACTTGGTGGTAGTAGAAATTAATAGATCAGTATTGATACATGTAATTACCTAGTTTTAACACCAGATAGCAGCAAAAACATGTGCTTTCAATGCAATAATTTAATTCTGCCCCTAGGTGGTAGTAGAGATTAATATATTAGTATTGGTGCATGTAATTAACTAGTTTTAACATCAAGTGGCAGCAAAAACATGCTCTGAATGCAGTAATTTAATTTGAGAGTCCTCAGTGGTTGATACCTTTTAATGGCTAACTGAAAAGATGGTAACAAATTGCAAGCTTTCGAGACTACTCAGGTCTCTACATCAGGCATCATATAACATGAAATCTGAAGAGTCACATATTTATACACAATAGGACACAGAAATAATGTAATGGATGAGACAGGTGATGTAAAGCAGAGATATTACTATGGGAGAGGGAGAAACAGTTCTGGCAGTAAATATTGGAGCAGTTCATAGATAAGGAGTGTGAAGGTTTTATTGCCCTGTGACTGAGGTCTGGTCTAGGGTTGTGATGCCCCCACAACCCTGGACCAGACTTCAGTAACAAGACAATAACATTTTCACACTCCTTATCTATGAACTGCTCCAATATTTACAGCCAGAACTATGTAGTCTCGCAAGCTTGCAATTTGTTACCCTCTTTTCAGTTAGCCATTAAAAGGTATCAACCACTGAGGACTCTCAAATCTAAATATTTTTCTATCTACTGGCTAACACGGTACAAAAATATATATTTTCCCTGTAATTTAATTCTGCTGCTAGGTGGTAGTAGAGATTTATATATTAGTATTGTTTAATTTAATTACCTAATTTTAACACCAGGTGGCAGCAAAAACATGTGCCCTGCATGTAGTAATTTAATGCTGCCGCTAGGTGGTAGTAGAGATTAGTATTGATGAATGTAATTACCTAGTTGTAACACCAGGCAGCAGCAAAAACATGTGCTGTGAATGCAGTAATTTAATTCTGCCTCTAGGTGGTAATAGAGATTAATATATTAGTATTGTTGCATGTAATTACCTAGTTTTAACACAAGATGGCAGCAAAAACTTGTGAGCTACATGTAGTAATTTAATGCTGCCGCTAGGAGGTAGTAGAGATTAATATATTAGTATTGATGAATGTAATTATCTAGTTTTAACACCAGGTGACAGCAAAAACATATGTTCTGCATGTAGTAATTTAATTCTGCCACTAGGTGGTAGTAGAGATTTCACTAGATGCCTGTAGACTACATAAAAACGCTGCATTATTATTCGTCTGATCATTTCGCACGTTGATTTAGATTTATAATGTACTTGCATGTTTTCAGTTATAATACAGAAATCACAACTATCGAAAATGTCATTTTAATACTTATATGTAAGTTCCGCGCTTAATCCCGCCTCTTTCTACGTTTCATTGGTCAATAGATCTGGCAATCAAGTCAGTCGTTTAGCAGATTGGCAGCTTCGCGCGTTCCCTGACGTCCTGGTTTTTGATTGGTCCAGCTGTCGGATACTTTCCCATGATTGGTTGTTTGCTGTTGCTTCGGCCTGTGACGCGCATAGTTATTCATCTCTGCTTGTGATTGGTCAGGATTCCCATATTCCTTTATGTCATTGGTTGGTTTCCTCTGTTCTTTGATTGGCTTGCAGGATGCAGTTCTGAGTTGTGATTGGTGGAGTTCCTCTTTACTCAGCTCTTATTGGTTTGTTTCAAGTAGCAGTGATAAGAGTATCCCCCTGAGAGGGGAGAATGGCAGCAGGGATGGCAGTAGCAGGGATGGCATAGAGGAGCTACAGCTGGCAGTGAGGTGACACTTATTGCTGTGCCATGTTCTTATGTCCCAGGCCTCTGTACATTTATCTATGTAGGTGATGGGGTTTTCTCTGTTTCCAGAGGTCGGGACCACTGAGCCCCCAGATTCCCAGGACCAAAAATGGCCGCCTTCAGCCGCAGAGAATTTTATGAACAGCTCCTTCATGGCTGCATCCTCCCCACCGCTGTGCAAGGCCTGGAGCAGATCTGGGTGCTGCTGCTGCTGTGTCTGGGCTGCCGGCTGCTGTGGAGGTTTGGTAAGATCACGTTCCAGGGGCACAAACAGGAAGGGGGACGTTAGAGCACGGGGACAAGTGCATGTAGTGCCGAAAACCGATGACATGCGCCGCAGTCATGTATAGGTGTGGGCCGCAGTCATGTATAGGTGTGGGCCGCAGTCATGTATAGGTGTGGGCCGCAGTCATGTATAGGTGTGGGCCGCAGTCATGTAGGTGTGGGCCGCAGTCATGTAGGTGTGGGCCGCAGTCATATATAGGTGTGGGCCGCAGTCATGTAGGTGTGGGCCGCAGTCATGTATAGGTGTGGGCCGCAGTCATGTATAGGTGTGGGCCGCAGTCATGTATAGGTGTGGGCCGCAGTCATGTATAGGTGTGGGCCGCAGTCATGTAGGTGTGGGCCGCAGTCATGTAGGTGTGGGCCGCAGTCATGTATAGGTGTGGGCCGCAGTCATGTAGGTGTGGGCCGCAGTCATGTAGGTGTGGGCCGCAGTCATGTAGGTGTGGGCCGCAGTCATGTAGGTGTGGGCCGCAGTCATGTAGGTGTGGGCCGCAGTCATATATAGGTGTGGGCCGCAGTCATGTATAGGTGTGGGCCGCAGTCATGTATAGGTGTGGGCCGCAGTCATGTAGGTGTGGGCCGCAGTCATGTAGGTGTGGGCCGCAGTCATGTAGGTGTGGGCCGCAGTCATGTAGGTGTGGGCCGCAGTCATGTAGGTGTGGGCCGCAGTCATGTAGGTGTGGGCCGCAGTCATGTAGGTGTGGGCCGCAGTCATATATAGGTGTGCGCCGCTGTCATGTATAGGTGTGGGCCGCTGTCATGTATAGGTGTGGGCCGCAGTCATGTAGGTGTGGGCCGCAGTCATATATAGGTGTGCGCCGCAGTCATGTATAGGTGTGGGCCGCAGTCATGTATAGGTGTGGGCCGCAGTCATGTATAGGTGTGGGCCGCAGTCATGTAGGTGTGGGCCGCAGTCATGTAGGTGTGGGCCGCAGTCATGTAGGTGTGGGCCGCAGTCATGTAGGTGTGGGCCGCAGTCATGTAGGTGTGGGCCGCAGTCATGTAGGTGTGGGCCGCAGTCATGTAGGTGTGGGCCGCAGTCATGTAGGTGTGGGCCGCAGTCATATATAGGTGTGCGCCGCTGTCATATGTAGGTGTGGGCCGCTGTCATGTAGGTGTGCGCCGCAGTCATGTAGGTGTGCGCCGCAGTCATATATAGGTGTGCGCCGCAGTCATATATAGGTGTGCGCCGCAGTCATATATAGGTGTGCGCCGCAGTCATATATAGGTGTGCGCCGCAGTCATATATAGGTGTGCGCCGCAGTCATGTATAGGTGTGGGCCGCAGTCATGTAGGTGTGGGCCGCAGTCATGTAGGTGTGGGCCGCAGTCATGTAGGTGTGGGCCGCAGTCATGTAGGTGTGCGCCGCAGTCATATATAGGTGTGCGCCGCAGTCATATATAGGTGTGCGCCGCAGTCATGTATAGGTGTGGGCCGCAGTCATGTATAGGTGTGGGCCGCAGTCATGTATAGGTGTGGGCCGCAGTCATGTAGGTGTGGGCCGCAGTCATATATAGGTGTGCGCCGCTGTCATATGTAGGTGTGGGCCGCTGTCATGTAGGTGTGCGCCGCAGTCATGTAGGTGTGCGCCGCAGTCATATATAGGTGTGCGCCGCAGTCATATATAGGTGTGCGCCGCAGTCATATATAGGTGTGGGCCGCAGTCATGTATAGGTGTGGGCCGCAGTCATGTATAGGTGTGGGCCGCAGTCATGTATAGGTGTGGGCCGCAGTCATGTATAGGTGTGGGCCGCAGTCATGTATAGGTGTGGGCCGCAGTCATGTAGGTGTGGGCCGCAGTCATATATAGGTGTGCGCCGCAGTCATATATAGGTGTGCGCCGCAGTCATGTACGTGTGCGCCGCAGTCATGTATAGGTGTGGGCCGCAGTCATGTATAGGTGTGGGCCGCAGTCATGTATAGGTGTGGGCCGCAGTCATGTATAGGTGTGGGCCGCAGTCATGTATAGGTGTGGGCCGCAGTCATGTAGGTGTGGGCCGCAGTCATGTAGGTGTGGGCCGCAGTCATATATAGGTGTGCGCCGCTGTCATATGTAGGTGTGGGCCGCTGTCATGTAGGTGTGCGCCGCAGTCATGTAGGTGTGCGCCGCAGTCATGTAGGTGTGCGCCGCAGTCATATATAGGTGTGCGCCGCAGTCATATATAGGTGTGCGCCGCAGTCATGTATAGGTGTGCGCCGCAGTCTTGTATGGGTGTGGGCCGCCGTCTTGTATGGGTGTGGGCCGCCGTCTTGTGTGGGTGTGGGCCGCCGTCTTGTGTGGGTGTGGGCCGCCGTCTTGTATGGGTGTGGGCCGCCGTCTTGTATGGGTGTGGGCCGCAGTCTTGTGTGGGCGTGGGCCGACGTCTTGTATGGGTGTGCGCCGACGTCTTGTATGGGTGTGGGCCGCAGTCTTGTATGGGTGTGGGCCGCAGTCTTGTGTGGGCGTGGGCCGCCGTCTTGTATGGGTGTGCGCCGACGTCTTGTATAGGTGTGCGCCGCAGTCATGTAGGTGTGCGAGTTACACAGCTGATCACTACTGTTGAGCGACCGTGCTTGGATAACGTTTTATCAGAGCACGTTGGCTCAACACTATTGTTACATAGTGAGAAAGGCTGGAAAGTCCTGTGTATGTGTTACCTGCACCGATGCACTGTAACGAACTGCGGGGTCTCCAGTACATATTACCTACACCGATGCACTGTAATGGACCGCCGGGTCTGCAGAGGTTTGGGCTGTGGATGTGTGCAGTGTAATCCTCTCTGCTTTCAGAGGTGTTAGGTCTGTACAGTTCATCAGCCAGAGAGCAGATGGTATCATTCACTGAGCGAGCAGAGATCTCTTGCTACTGCTGCATCTGCTGCGGGTCCTGGCTGCGTGTCCTGGCTGCGTGTCCTGGCTAGGGGTCTTGGCTGTGTGATCCTGGCTGCGTGTCCGCCCTGCGTATCCTGGCTGCATGTCTGCGCTGTGTACCCTGCTGTGAGCTGTAGCTCCTGATGTTTCCTTTCCCCCATCGCTCTCCGCAGGCCTCCCTTCCCACGTGAAGCACCTGTTCACCATTGCCGGGGGCTTCTTCTGCCTCTACCACTTCTTCCAGCTGCAGATGATTTGGGTGGTCCTCCTCAGCCTGCTGTGTTACCTGGTGCTGTTCTTGTGCCGTCACTCGCAGCATCGCGGGGTCCTGTTGTCCGTCACTATCCTCATCTATCTGCTGATGGGGTGAGAGCTGCCGTTCTGCGCCCCACAGTGCGGCACACGGATGACTGCACAGAAACTCACTGACGCCTTTGTCTCCTCCTTCCAGGGAGATGCACATGGTGGACACCGTCAGCTGGCACAAGATGCGAGGTTGGTTTTCCATGCCGGACCCCTATTCTTTGGGTTGACCTTTGACACTTCCCTTCTTTCTCACCATGTAGGTGCACAGATGATCGTGGCCATGAAAGCAGTGTCTTTGGGCTTCGATGTGGATCGCGGTATCGTGCGCACCATTCCATCTCCAGTGGAATTCATGGGATACGTCTACTTTGTGGGCACCGTCATCTTCGGCCCTTGGATAAGTTTTACCAGTTACTTGGATGCAGTGAATGGACGGAAAATGGTGAGGATAATGGCGGGGACCGGGGCTGATAAGAGCAGATGGTGAAGAAACATTGTGTCAGAGGTTGACTCGTATAGTGTGTATTGTCAGGAGGGATGGGGCATGTTCGATAGCAATATGCCCGATCTGTTTGTTCTGATAGGAGATAAACCATCCCTGAAGGATGGGGGCAGAGGTGCCTGGCAGCAGCCTACTCCCCATAGACAGCACCTGCCTGCTCGGCCCTGCCCGTGCAGGTCTTCGGGGGCTCCAGAGGATGGGCTGTCAGTAGGCCAGGAGTTTAGTCAGCAGCTGTTTGCGGGGTATGGCCACTTGCGGAGTTGTCTGCGCCCCTTTTAATGACCAGTGTCTCATGTTCTGGAGCAGCGTCCACTAAATCTGCCGGACACTCATCATATTCATTGTGCACCATTTTCCCAGTATGTCCATGCAGGCAATGTGCGGCTGGGCTTTGGGGGTCTCCTCCCAATGCTTCTTGCTGGTGTGGTCTCATTCCTCCTTCTTCGCAGACTTTCAGCTGGTTCCGGCGGGTGGTCCGCAGCCTGATCCTCTGCGTATTCTGCCTCCTGGTGTCCACGTGCATTTCTCCATATCTCTTCCCTTACTTCATCCCCATCTACGGAGACCGGCTGTTGAGAAAGTGAGTACAAAGCGCCAGCGAGGGACGAGATTTCTGGGTTTTATATTTTATTTCTGTTTCCTGCCGGTAAACTGCTTCTTGTTTATATCCGGAGACTCAGCCCCATCCCCATATTGTTCTGCTGAGCGGTACACGGCTGGTTACAAAAGAGAACACTGATGCTCTGTAACGAGGCGTGCCACTGTGTCAGCAGGACCAGGTCAGGGTGGGGATGGCACGCTGCATGTAAACAAGGCTGTAATGATTTACTGACAGCAAGCACAGATCTGATGAAAAATGGAACCTCGGTCATTTAGAAAGTTGCAGATGATCCATTATGCATCAGTTCATCAGAGCTGGTGACATTGCTCCGTGGGGTATAGCCAGATGTGACTGGTGTGCTGACTCCCTGCAACGATAAATCAGCATTTCAGTGACCCCCGACCCCTCCACAGCTCCACTGAACCCAGGTTATGATGGTTCTTGTGTTGGATTGTGGGGGAGATCTATGAGAACATTCTCACATTTAGGATCTGTCTATAGCATGGAACTGCGGAAAAAATAAAAGGGGTCTCTAGTCAAGGATGAGCCCCAGACTCGTCACCACTTCCTGAATATGTGACCCCCCTAATCTCGCATGTAGTGACGGCAGCGGGGGTCTCGTCCCTCCGGGAATACGGCGCTGTACTGCTCTTCATCCTCACTATGTATTTCTCAGCTCTTTTTTTTTGTTTTTCCTTTCCCTTTATGTTTCCTCGGATTCTCCAGTAAGAAACGTAAAGCCAGGTATTCTCTGTCCTCCCCTCCCTGATCCATCCTTTCCTCATGGAACAGATTTATCTGAACTGGTGCAAAGGAAAAGTAATTGCCCCCGTAACTGCTCCCCCTGCACCCGTCCTGGTAAATCTGCTGCACTGTGCACAGTGATACAAAGCGTCCATTCATTATTATCCCTTCATCCATTGCAGTTATTAGATAATAAAGTTATTATGCACGGGTGCCATCCTCATCAATAGGACACGTGCACGATAGCTGTCAGATGGGAGCACGCTCTCCTGCCTTTCCACACCCGATGGCGGAGAGGGAGAAAGCATCGGGAATATTATTATCTAGGATTTGTACTGATTGTGTTGCTGTGCCGTTCCCTTCATAGAGTTACAGGTTGTGACAATTCTAATGTCATCTCAGCCGCCTCACCTTGTGTAACCCATAACTTACACCCCGACTCTGACCACCCATCCCCCGACACCCACATTCACCTCCTTGTCATTAGCCATGATCTTGATATTATTTATTTATTTTTTCTTGGTGGCAGGGGTCTTGTTGTACGGTAAGTAAGGTCTTTTTGCCTTTTTTTTTTTTTTTTTTTGTAATATTTATTAAAAAAAAAAAAAAAACTAACTCCCAATCTGTGACCTATAATTGGGCGCTTGTTCGCTTAGTTGTCACCTGACTCGCCTGCGTCAGATGGGGGAATGATGCTCGAGAGTTATTACAGTGTAGAAACCATAATGTAATGGCAAATTCTGCAAGAACAAAACTTACTAAGTTAAGACACCCACATTTTTAGTAACATCTAAGTTTTATTTTTGGTTGGACTGTTTAATTTTAAAAACTCCATGGAGAATAGTCCGTATACCCCTACACCTGTCCCCAGCGGCTCAAGTATAGGGGGTCCGTGGGGTGCCGTCACCCCCGGGCCATGGAGATAAGGAGGCCCATATGAGACACCAGCACTAGATACTACGTGACCCCACTATTATCCGCTGACTGACGTGCTACATGCCACGCACTGTGATTAGTCTGCTCACTTTTGGGGGTGGGAGGAATTGAGTTCTTGCTCGGAGCTGATGTTTTGCTGTCCTGTGCAGGTGGCTGCGGGCCTACGAGAACGCGTCATCTTTCCATTTCAGTAATTATTTTGTGGGGTTCTTGTCTGAGGTGACCGCCGTCCTATCCGGTGCTGGGTTCACGGAGGAGAAAGACCACGTTCACTGGTGAGTCCACGCGTGGCCATGATCTGTCGTCCTCATCCCCGGCCATCATAGGGTGATCCATCTTTGTTTCTCTTCAGGGATCTCTCGGTTTCTTATCCACTGAATGTAGAGATTCCTCGCTCCATGGTGGACGTGGTGACAAGCTGGAACCGGCCCATGTCCCGATGGCTGCACACATGTAAGGATATTCCTGGCATGCAGGACTCTGTACCTTGTCCGTCTTCTGGGGCGTCTTATGCAGGAACATGGCTGTAGGAAAGCTTGGATATTGGATTCAATAAGATCTTCGCCCCCTTTTTTAACCTTCCTAAATCTTCTCATCAGATGTGTTCAAGAACGCTCTGAAGCTCGGCACGTTTCACGCCATCATTGTAACATATGCCGCCAGCGCTTTACTTCATGTGAGTCTCATGTTAGATGTATTTATACGATGTCTGTACAGGTTTAAAGTGATTGTTCACTTTTGGGTAAAATGTTATTTTTTTATTTAAATACGTGGATTTGGGGTGAAAAATCATTTTTGCAATTGGACGTCAAAGAAATTTTGCACCGTTAAACAGTAATGTGGTGTGTGGCCATCAGCCTTGCCTAATGAGTTCACTGACAGATTCTCAGTTAACTCATTCTGCAGCCAGCAATGGACAGTGCAGTACAGAGGTAAACGGGAGAAGGCAAACGTTGCTAAATTTTTCATGAAACCTAATTACAAAAATTATGTTATTTGATTAAGAAAAGTAAGCCCCCACAGGTGGTTAACCCTTTTAATTACATATTCCTTTGTGTTCTCCCAGGGTCTCAGCTTCCACCTGGCGGCTGTGCTTTTATCTCTGGGTTTCATCACTTACGTCGAACATGGTAAGTCATCCGACTGTTTTCCATCTACACTGTGTTCCAAATTATTATGCCAATAATATTTTCTCAGATTTTCCCAAATTACCTATATGAATTGCAGTCATTGTAATTTTCCAGTCAAATAACTATTAGAGTACAATTGAAAGGTTTTTGTACAAACTGCCTATGATAACAGTATATTTTTAAAAAAATAAAAAACTCAAACTGCACTCAAAATGCATGTTCCAAATTATTATGCACAGCAGAGTTTTCAACCTTTTCATTTTAATAAAGAGCAAAAAAATTGAAATTATAAGCATTAACAGGATATTACAAACTGAAATCAAACAGTTTTCAACTCAAAACTTTATTCTAGGTGATGTTACATTTGCACATAGGACCCCTTGTTCGAAAGGAGCTTCTGAACTCTCTCGTCCATTGAATTTGTCAGGTTTTGGATGGTTTCTGCTTCAATTGTTTTGCATGAGGACAGAATACCCTCCCAGGGCTGTTGCTTAGATGTGAACTGCCTCCCGCCATCATAGACACTCCTTTTGATGATGCTCCAGAGGTTCTCAATGGGGTTGAGGTCAGGGGAGCATGGGGGCCACACCATAAGTTTGTCCCCTTTTATGCCCATAGCAGCCAGAGATGCAGATGTGTTATGTGCAGCATGAGACGGGGCATTATCATGCATGAAAATGATCTTGCTGCGGAGTGCACGGTTCTTCTTCTTGAACCATGGCATGAAGTGCTGTTTGAGAAACTCAACATACATTATGGAGTTCATCTTTACCCCTTCAGGGATCCTAAAAGGGCCGACAATCTCTCTCCCCATGATTCCAGCCCAAAGCATTACTCCACCTCCTCCTTGTTAGCGCCTTAGCCGTTTTTTCATGGGGTGTCCATCAACCAGCCATCCTCCACTCCATCCATCTGGACCATTGAGATCATTTCATGCATGATAATGCCCCGTCTCATGCTGCACATAACACATCTGCATCTCTGGCTGCTATGGGCATAAAAGGGGACAAACTTATGGTGTGGCCCCCATGCTCCCCTGACCTCAACCCCATTGAGAACCTCAGGAGCATCATCAAAAGGAGTGTCTATGATGGCGGGAGGCAGTTCACATCTAAGCAACAGCTCTGGGAGGGTATTCTGTCCTCATGCAAAACAATTGAAGCAGAAACCATCCAAAACCTGACAAATTCAATGGACGAGAGAGTTCAGAAGCTCCTTTCGAACAAGCGGTCCTATGTGCAAATGTAACATCACCTAGAATAAAGTTTTGAGTTGAAAACTGTTTGATTTCAGTTTGTAATAACCTGCTAATGCTTATAATTTCAAAAATGACCATTTTTTTGTTCTTTATTAAAATGAAAAGGTTGAAAACTCTGCTGTGCATAATAATTTGGAACATGCATTTTGAGTGCAGTTTGAGTTTATTTTTTTTAAAATATACTGTTATCATAGGCAGTTTGTACAAAAACCTTTCAATTGTGCTCTAATAGTTATTTGACTGGAAAATTACAATGACTGCAATTCATATAGGTAATTTGAGAAAATATTATTTGCATAATAATTTGGAACACAGTGTATATTGTATGTGGTTGTGGTTCTGCCTCGTAATATTTCCCGCTGTGATTGTGGCCCAGGAACCATCTTGTTCTGAATCTAGCAGGTCTTCACGTGTGGGAGCATCTTCACTGATCGCTGCTCTGGAGGATATCTCCATACCATTCGTACAATTTTATGGTCATGTTTGCCTCGTTGTTGTTGTTGCTTTTATAGCCCCCTAATTTGTCCCACCCCCCCCCCCCCCCCCCCCCCCTCTCTATATCAGTGCTCCGGAGGAGACTTGCAGAGGTCTTCAGTGCCTGCATACTGTCCAAGAAATGCTCATCATCCTGCACCCACCATAACAAAAAGGTAAAACATTGGTAGGATCACGGCACTAAATGGGCCACATCACGCATTTATCCACACACGCACACACGCACGCACGCACACGCGCGCGCTGCCTGTTTGCATTCCTTATTGTAAAACCTGTTGTTTTTCTGCACTCACTTTTAAGCAGTCATTGGCTTTTGTATGTGACCTGTCAGACTGTGACCAGCTCTCGTGTTTCGCCTTCCTACCAGGGTCCTCTGGTGCTCCTGATTAACACGCTGTTCGGCGTCATGGCTATACTTCAGCTGACGTACTTGGGGTCTTTATTTGATACAGACGCTGAAGATACCAGCGAAGAAGAGGTAAAACGGTGTATGAATAAATTATTTAAAAAAAAAAAAAAAAAATGATGTTCCTGATAAGTTGTCCACTAGGGGTCACTCTTCCTTTCAAATTTTGTGATCAAAGGCACTGGAAACAATATGGGTTAAACTGCGCTGCCGTCGAATGATGATGAAAAGACTGGAATCATTTTCGAAGTTTCAAACTTCTTCATCAGGACAAAACCACCGTGGTTTTGTCCTGATGAAGTTTGAAACTTTGAAACGCGTTGACGAATAAACTGCATAAATTGATTTATGTCTTTTCATCATCATTCGACGGCAGCGCAGTTTAACCCATATTGTTTACAGTGCCTTTTTCTTCCTCGGTGGTCTGCAGCAGGCTAAAGGCCCCGACACACTTAGCGACGCTGCAACGATCCCTACAACGATACGACCTGTCAGGGATCGTTGCTGCGTCGCTATGTGGTCGCTGGTGAGCTGTCAAACAGGCAGGCTCACCAACGATCAGGGGAGCAGCGACATCGTGGAAAGAATCTTTCCACGATGTCCTGCTCCTGGTTACGAGCCTGCTGAAGCAGGAGCAGGCTGGTAACCATGATAAACAACGGGTTACTAGGTGCGCGTGTGCCCCCAGTAACCCGATGTTTATCATGGTTACCACTCTGCTACGGTGAGCGGGAGGTTACCGCTCACTTTAGCAGGCTTGTAACCATGATAAACAGCGGGTTACTAAGTGCGCGTGTGCCCCTAGTAACCCGATGTTTATCATGGTTACCAGCCTGATCGCTGCTCCCGCTGGTCACACACAGCGATGTGTGCTGACCAGCGGGAGGGCAACGACCAAAAAATGGTCCAGGACATTCTGCAGCGATCAGCGACCTCACAGCAGGGGCCTGATCGCTGCAAAGTGTCACACATAGCGACATCGCTGGTGAGGTCGCTGTTGCGTCACCAAAACCGTGACACAGCAGCGATCTCGCTATATGAGACGGGGGCTTAAGTCTCTTTCAGGGTTGTGTGTACACAGCCCGATCAGGTGAGCATGATGGTGCTTTTTCTCATACCTTTCAAATTCTGTGAAACATAACCTGTCCAGGCTGCTCAATGGAAAATGTACACTGCTGCTTTTAAAGGATTTGTCCACTTTATGGGGACTTTTTTTATGTTACTTAAATGCATGTATTTGGGGGCTATAAACAATTTTTGCAGTTGGGTTTCATGAACCATTTTGCACCGTTTGGCTTTTACAGGCTTCTTGTTTTACTGTACAGTCAACTTTAATATAATATAAATCAGTTGAAAGGATCTCAAATAAAGACAGATAAAAGTGTTACAAACTACCCGCCAGACCATCTCAGTCAGCTCACTGATGGATTCTCAGTAACCTCGTTCTGTAGCCATGCAACACAGAGACTATAGGCAACAAACTGTGCAAAATTTTTAATGAAACCGATTGCCAAAAATATATGCATTTAAGAAAAAAAATTGTATCCAAAGGTGGACCACCCCTCTAATTAGACCATTTACCAGTAGGGTGGCAACCTCATATTGGTAGTCATTGTGTAATGTTTGCCTCCATTGCTGCTGATACTCCTCTCATTATCCAGGGCTATGGGATGGCACATACTGTTAACAAGTGGTCCGAGCTGAGCTGGGCTGGCCACTGGCTCACATTTGGCTGCTGGGTTTTCTATCGTTTGATTGGCTGAAAGGAAGACATCTATAGAGTCGGTGCCATCTGTCGACACCTGCAGCGGTGTGACCAAACTCTGCCATTCGGTGTTTCTGAGCAGACTAGAGCTGGAGCGCTTCCGGCTGGTATATAATGGGTGTATACGGGCATCCTGCCAGCAGCTGGGGAAATGAATGAACAAGATGCCACCTCGCGGAGGACATTGTTAGGACCCGCCGCCTCCGCTACATAATCATATATATCCTCTGGGCGTAATATGGAGTGATAAAATTCAGGTCTTGCAAGGTCATGACCTCTCCATCTGCCCGGATTCCATTAATAAAGTTGTTTTGTAAGAATTGTGCTTTGTGTATGATCCATAAAGTTTAGTGACACGGACACCATTGCAGCACGTTTTTTATTCCAGAAGGCACACAACATCACGTATGGACAGGAACACTCCACTACACGTATGCGCCTTCCCCGCGGCCGCCAGGCTGGAGGGGTCATCGGCTCACGACTCCGCGCTCACTGCCAGATACTCATTCACACACTGTAAGGTCAGGCAGGGTGGAAGTCACGTGCGCTCATCTGTTAACGCTCTCACACTCGGACCCCGCGGTCGGCTCGCACCAGTAGAAAGGGTCTGACGGGAAGACTGTGGCGGTGCCAGGACATAAAGGTTTTGCTGGTCTGCACGTGCTCTGTGGAGGTGTGGTGGATCCCGCGTTTTCTGCGACATGAACCCAGCAGCGTCTCCAGTGCCATTCGCACAAAGGACTGGAAATTACCGCTTCGCTCTCGGCGGCTGTCCTTGGGGGGAGATAAGGGGACAGGAAGAGGGTCAGATGTTACTAAAATGTGTACAAGTAGATGCATAGTAAGTAATATCCGTGTTTATGGATTTGGATCCGCGTGAGGCCGGCGTAACCGCACCACTCGGTATGTTGTCATCAGTCTCCCTCAGTAGTGCAGTCTCAGGCTTTGGGCCTGTAACATTAAATGCTCAGATCTCGACATAGAGGAAGGCAGTATAGCCTTAATAGCCCTCTCCTCTAGCATCTCTCTCTTTTAAAGAGAATGTATCCACTATAGTATATTATGGTCTGGAGCTGTACATTGACTTTGATGAGACAGAGTTGTGGGCTTGCTCAGTGACCTGTGCAGAAGTCATTGTGCAGGGAGGGGAGGAGGTGAGCTGTGACACCGCCCATTGTGAATGGTGGATCCTATGTAAGGCACTGTACACATTGCATTTTCTGTGGTGTGTTTGGGGAATCCACCTGATCCCCCCCCCCCCCCCCCCCAAAAAAAAAAACAGGATTCAGACGGATGCTGATGGGACCACAGACTGCAATGACACAAACGGAGTTCAATTTCTGAACTTGTCCGTTTGTTCAGGTGGCCCAGAAACAGCAAACTATCTGATCTCTACAGGACCACCCATGTGATGTGAGGCTCAAAGAGAAAACTGCACAATTTCACAATCTTGTGATAAGGTGAAAAAGAATATAAAAATTCTTAGGTCATTTTCTGATGACACTTTCCCTTTAAGTCAAACTGGGCATGGTTGGCAAGAAATAAGTATAGTACAAAAATTAGATTGTTCTAGAATTAAAATCATTCACCCCCTCATCCTCTGTGTTTTTAAAACGGGCATAAATGAAATGGTGTGCACTGGGTATTATATAAAAAAGGCAAAAATAACCACGTGTATGGCAGTGGTGCAGAACTAGAGGGGTGAGAATTACCAGTGTCATGGCCTGTACCCCCTCTTGTTTCTGACCTTTTTAATTTGGCTTTATTTGTCCATTGACTACAGCCCCTCCCACAATCCCTGCCCATCCTGAATTACTATTGCCCCTCCTACTCTCCCTGCAGACTATAACTGCACCAGCAGTTCCCGACCCCTCCTATATTCTGACTATAGCTTCACTTGCAATCCTTGCTCCTCCTGTATAATGACTACAGCTCCTCCCACAATTCATGCCCCTTCTGTATGACTATAGCCCCTCCCACTATTCACACGCCTGTATAATGACTACAGCTCCTCCCACAATTCATGCCCCTTCTGTATGACTATAGCCCCTCCCACTATTCACACGCCTGTATAATGACTATAGCTCCTCCCACTATCTAGGCCTCTCCAGTATAATGACCATAGCTCCTCCCACAATCCCTGCCCTCCAGTACAATGACCATAGCTCCTCCCACAATCCCATTCTCCTCCTGTATAATAACTATAGCTCCTCGCACAATCCCTGTCCCTCCAGTACAATGACCATAGCTCCTCCCACAATCCTTGCCCTTCCAGTATAATGACCATAGCTCCTCCCACTATCTAGGCCCTCCAGTATCATGACCATAGCTCCAGCCACAATCCCTGCCCCTCCAGTAGAATGACCATAGCTCCTCCCACAATCCCTGCCCCTCCAGTATAATGACCATAGCTCCTCCCACTATCTAGGCCCCTCCAGTATAATAACCATAGCTCCTCCCGCAATCTCTGCCTCTCCAGTATAATAACCATAGCTCCTCCCACAATCCCTGCCCCTCCAGTATAATGATCATAGCTCCTCCCACAATCCCTGCCCCTCCAGTATAATGACCATAGCTCCTCCCACAATCTAGGCCTCTCCAGTATAATGACCATAGCTCCTCCCACAATCCTTGCCCCTCCAGTATAATAACCATAGCTCCTCCCGCAATCTCTGCCTCTCCAGTATAATAACCATAGCTCCTCCCACAATCCCTGCCCCTCCAGTATAATGATCATAGCTCCTCCCACAATCCCTGCCCCTCCAGTATAATGACCATAGCTCCTCCCACAATCTAGGCCTCTCTAGTATAATGACCATAGCTCCTCCCACAATCCTTGCCCCTCCAGTATAATAACCATAGCTCCTCCCACAATCCTTGCCCCTCCAGTATAATAACCATAGCTCCTCCGACAATCCCTGCCCCTCCAGTATAATAACCATAGCTCCTCCGACAATCCCTGCCCCTCCAGTATAATGATCATAGCTCCTCCCACAATCCCTGCCCCTCCAGTATAATGACCATAGCTCCTCCCACAATCTAGGCCTCTCCAGTATAATGACCATAGCTCCTCCCACTATCTAGGCCTCTCCAGTATAATGACCATAGCACCTCCCACTATCTAGGCCCCTCCAGTATAATAACCATAGCTCCTCCCACTATCTAGGCCCCTCCAGTATAATAACCATAGCTCCTCCCACTATCTAGGCCCCTCCAGTATAATAACCATAGCTCCTCCCACTATCTAGGCCCCTCCAGTATAATAACCATAGCTCCTCCCACAATCTCTGCCCCTCCAGTATAATAACCATAGCTCCTCCCACAATCCCTGCCCTCCAGTATAATGACCATAGCTCCTCCCACAATCCCTGCCCCTCCAGTATAATGACCATAGCTCCTTCCACTATCTAGGCCCCTCCAGTATAATGACCATAGCTCCTTCCACTATCTAGGCCTCTCCAGTATAATGACCATAGCTCCTTCCACTATCTAGGCCCCTCCAGTAAAATGACCATAGCTCCTTCCACTATCTAGGCCCCTCCAGTAAAATGACCATAGCTCCTTCCACTATCTAGGCCCCTCCAGTAAAATGACCATAGCTCCTTCCACTATCTAGGCCCCTCCAGTAAAATGACCATAGCTCCTTCCACTATCTAGGCCCCTCCAGTATAATAACCATAGCTCCCCCCACTATCTAGGCCCCTCCAGTATAATGACCGTAGCTCCTCCCACAATCCCTGCCCCTCCAGTATAATGATCGTAGCTCCTCCCCCAATCCCTGCCCCTCCAGTATAATGACCATAGCTCCTTCCACTATCTAGGCCCCTCCAGTATAATGACCATAGCTCCTTCCACTATCTAGGCCCCTCCAGTATAATGACCATAGCTCCTCCCACAATCTAGGCCTCTCCAGTATAATGACCATAGCTCCTCCCACAATCCTTGCCCCTCCAGTATAATAACCATAGCTCCTCCCGCAATCTCTGCCTCTCCAGTATAATAACCATAGCTCCTCCCACAATCCCTGCCCCTCCAGTATAATGATCATAGCTCCTCCCACAATCCCTGCCCCTCCAGTATAATGACCATAGCTCCTCCCACAATCTAGGCCTCTCTAGTATAATGACCATAGCTCCTTCCACTATCTAGGCCCCTCCAGTAAAATGACCATAGCTCCTTCCACTATCTAGGCCCCTCCAGTATAATAACCATAGCTCCCCCCACTATCTAGGCCCCTCCAGTATAATGACCGTAGCTCCTCCCACAATCCCTGCCCCTCCAGTATAATGACCATAGCTCCTTCCACTATCTAGGCCCCTCCAGTATAATGACCATAGATCCTTCCACTATCTAGGCCTCTCCAGTATAATGACCATAGCTCCTTCCACTATCTAGGCTTCTCCAGTATAATGACCATAGCTCCTCCCACAATCCCTGCCCCTCCAGTATAATGACCATAGCTCCTTCCACTATCTAGGCCCCTCCAGTATAATGACCATAGCTCCTTCCACTATCTAGGCCCCTCCAGTATAATGACCATAGCTCCTTCCACTATCTAGGCCCCTCCAGTATAATGACCATAGCTCCTTCCACTATCTAGGCCCCTCCAGTATAATGACCATAGCTCCTCCCACAATCCCTGCCCCTCCAGTATAATGACCATAGCTCCTCCCACAATCCCTGCCCCTCCAGTATAATGACCATAGCTCCTTCCACTATCTAGGCCCCTCCAGTATAATGACCATAGCTCCCCCCACAATCCCTGCCCCTTCTGTATAATAATGATGACAATTCAAGTGTTTTCCATATTTTGACTATTTGTGAAATTTTTTTACTTTGTTACCTCTTTGCTTCTTAACATGTGTTTTTTTCTCCTGCACCCGGTGCCGGTGTTCTGGCAGATTCTGAGGAGAGAATAAAGGTACAAATCGTCACAAGAAAAGACTGACGAACAAGATTCCCAACTTAGCGAGTGAAAGGATCCTGAGCGCTCACTTTTTCTTATTTTTTCCTTCTCATTTGGTGCAGAAAGAGCTTGTCTATACGCTGACACTAGACCTCTCTCCTGGACGGGAAGGCGCAATAAATCAGGAACAGTTTTCATATTAATCTCCCTTTTAAACTTGATCTATCATCAGATTTCACAATACAAACTGCATAGATTAATTCATATATATCTTGGACCTGCTGAGGCCAATGTACTTACTTTTAAAATACATGTAAACATGGCTGTATACTATGTGTCGTGAAAGTTTTGCTGACTGATATTAAATGAGCTCTATCTGGATTCAAGGAATGCCCGTATTAATATCAGGACTATACTGTGGAGCCAGCCTGACATGGATTATCAAAGTAAACACACCAGCCTCATCAGGTGTACAAGATGTGCATTGTGAAATCTGGTGACAGGCTGCATTACTCGCTTATCAGCTCATTAATTTACATTTCTACATGTGACAAGTCTATGGGGAAGATTTTCTAAGCAAAATATTGATGTATGGGTACAATAGCACAAGAAAGAGAAATACAAGAAATATATTACCCCATCTGCGCCATTTAGTGATGGTTCTATTTTTGTCAGAAGCCCCCTCCCTCCAAATTGACCACCAGGAACATTTCTGTATAAAGTATTGAAATGATTCTTCCACCCGTCAGCGGCACCGGGCTGGCACCGGGCTGCCCTTACCTTGTACAGAGTTCTATCCGTCTTGTCCCCTGTGGGTGAAAACAGAAGCAATTAATCCGAATTACACTAATGCATCCGGACGTGTGACAACCAACCCACCACCAGAAAGACCCCTGAACCCCCAGTAAATAGTCGTCCGCTTCAGACACAATATCAGTGTGGGCACCGCCGCCTGGAGCAATCCTGGGAACAGAAATCCTGCCTAATTAGTGATACTCCCCCACATTCCCATACACAGCTGTCAGTGCGGGGGTCCCCACTTTGGATGCAGCCTCCTATAGAGGGTCCCCAGATGTGAGGGTCCGGACTCTGCTTCCCATTAGGTCTGCCCGTGCCCAGCTATAGTGCACAACGTACCTTTTCCCTCTGGCATCTTGCCCCAGTGGCTGGGTTTGTACGATGGAGTGTGAGGGTCTCTGTGCACTGAACACGCAGGTCCTGGCACCACCCACATTTATTCCCTGAATGCCCCCACAGTGCCCGAGAGAAGGGGCAGATTCCAGAACTGGGCAGAGATTCTGCATATTCAGGGAGAGATGTGCTGAGCCAGGCACAGAGAGGACCAATCCCCTGCACCCACCCTCACTCCATTAACCCCTACAGGGCCACATACAGTTAGTTCCCACTGCTCAGGATAGTTTCTATATTGTTGTTTTTTTTTGTTTTTCCCTTTTTTTAATAACAATATATTTTCACTCCCTAACACAAAAAGGGCCAATATCACAAACCAGTGATTTCTGATGCAGTTTCCACCAAACTTTAAAGACTTTGATCCCGGATTGGGCAAAAAAAATAGAATTAAAAAAAGTTTGCTCCTTTAAACTTCAGGCATAAACACAAGATTTACCCTGCCCATGCGTCTGCTTCTTAGCAGAGTATTAATGTCTGCGTCCTGAGGGCAACACCTCCCGTTCTGCGCTCTGACGCTTCTGTGTTATCATAGGGACATGCTGTGAATTTCAATCACGTGTCCATGCGGTTTAGGCCTCAGAAAGAAAGTCTCAGACACGGCTCAGATTTATGACAAATGGCTTTACTCACTCAGGAGGCCGAGCAGCTTAATGGCAGCCCGAACAGGAGCCCATCATCGTGCCACCATGTTGACGACAAAAGGCCAAAATCTGATGCCATTAAGAGGAATCATCATCTGTGTTATAATAGGGTCACAGGAGCAGGTAAAGGCCTGAAATTTCAAAAAAACGGAAACCATGATAACAGCCCATAACATTATCCTCCTCCACCATCTGTACAGGGGGCACAATGCAGTCAGGAGGTAACGTTCTCCTGGAATCACCAAACCCAGACTCCTCCATCAAACGCTGGATAGAGAAGTGCGATCCATCCCTGCACAGAACACGTCTCCTCCAGAGTCCAGTGGTGGCGGCTTTACACCACTCCATCCGACGCTCGGCATTGTGCTTGGTGATGTACGGCTGCATGCAGCTGCTCGGCCATGAAGCTCCTGGTGGGGGCGCTGTGTTTGTGCTGATATTATACCAGAGGAGGTCTGGACTCTGCAGTTATGGGGTCAGCAGAGCGGTGGTGACTTTTCTGCCCTCTGATTTCCTGGAATGATACAATAGACTTGGATCTAAGGGGTGAGGTTTCTCCTTGTGGAGAGTGACAAGCCATGTCTGGCACTCCAGTATGAGGAGGCTTTTATCCTATGTCATGTGGCAATGCTCGTTAAAGGGTCGATATTGACTTGTAGGACTGCTGCTTCCAACAGGTGGAGCTAGAGTTCAAGTCCTCGTCTTCTCTGAAGAGACACTTTACCAATAGACTTATAGACACGAATAAACATAAAACCCTCCTTCCTTTGCTCTACAGTAATAACACCACAACCATAAACCTAGCAATGAAGACTGTAGTAAACAGGGTCATGCAGAAGTCAGGCCATTGCAGGAGCCGACCATAAATATGCATGTTCCAGGGTTACTTATTGACTCGTCTGACCATATATATTAATCCCAATATTTCCAAAATTTCAGGGGTCTAATGTATGGGTGGAAGGATTCTGAACAGTGATAATAGACATTTTATACTGCCCTTTTATTTGTGAAGGCTCCGTACCCAGGGCCAGGGGTGTGACTGTGACCACATTTCAATAAACTTTATTTATTCCTAAGAACACTTAACATCTTGGCAGAGGGACCACTGTAGAAAAATTCAAGGTAAATGGGTTTTGTAAGGGGCATCTGAATAACATGACCTCGTTTAGCATTTCTGGATTTCAGGGTCACAGCACAATCTTTGTCTACAGATTGATAATGCAGCACTATAATGGTGATCAATGGAAAGGCGGGTGTGAACGGCACCCTATCCAGGTAGATGTCACCTGTGGACTTCAGTCAGTTACCTGGACGCCCGCACCAGCCCCTATTAATGATTAATGCACAGAGGTTGGGAGCATCCTCAAGAGTGGAGGGAGATCTCTGGATCCAGGAAGGAGGCGGATGTCTCAGGAAATGGGGAGAGGCCGCCCAGAAAAGATGGATGGCTCAGAAGAATAAGAGGAACGACGGGAGCACACCATGGTGAAGGGGGCCAACTGTTCCATGGATGGGGGGAGCTTCCCCCTATCATCCGAGTTTTTCCAAGGTACTATGGTGTTTACACATAAAGTTATAAAGTACCCAGCCCTATAGGCTGATGCTGAATACACTCATACCCCTTCTATAAGCTGCACTAGGCCAATACATTGGGCGAGCATGGTCATAGTCTGACACTACTTCAGTAACGTTGGCTGAACATGTGGTCATTGCTGAGCTGGTGGACTTTACTCTATTGTCATCATCTAGCTTTAGTGTGTCAGCTGGCAGGACCCCTTTCCCACACTCTCAGGCGAGTGCCCCCTGCTGTTTGTCCGCAATCTGCCCTTCTGTACTATTCACCTCTTTTATAGTGATAAAGAAGGACCTGTGGATATTCATCATTCCCGTACTGGTCGGGTGTGTTCAGTTGGCTTTATTTCTGGAGGAGATGGGATTTTTCCTGCGGAATGTTCGGAGCACGCGGAGAACCTGTCTGTACCTATGGATTCTGGGAGTATATCCGGTGAGAGTCATGAACTGTGCAAAGAGTTAAAGTATGGATACAGTGGCATGTAAAAGTTTGGGCACCCCTGGTCAAAATTACTGTTATTGTGAACAGTTAAGCAAGTTGAAGATGAAATGATCTCTAAAAGGCCAAAAGTTAAAGATGACAAATTTCCTTTTTTATATTAGGCAAAAAATAAAAATATATAGTCATTTTTTACATTTTAAAAATTACAAAACGTAACATGGGCCAATGCAAAAGTTTGGGCACCCTGCACGCTAACTACCTTGTAGTAACCCCCCCACCCCCCACCCTTTTGCGAGTATCACAGCTTGTAAACACTTTTTGTAGCCACCCAAGAGTCTTTCAGTTCTTGTTAGAGGGATTTTCATCCATCCTTCCTTGGACAATCCGTCCTGGTCTGTGAAATTCCTGGGTCGTCTTGCATGCACGGCTATTTTGAGGTGTAGCCAGATTTTCAGTAATGTTTCGATCCGGGAACTGTGAGGGCCATTGTAAAACTGTCAGCTTGCGCCTTTTGAGGTTGTCTATTGTGGATTTTGACTTGTGTTTAGAATCATTATCCATTTGTAGAAGCCATCCTCATATCAGCTTCAGCTTTTGTACAGATGGTGTTGTGTTTGCATCAAGAATTTACTGAAATTTCATTGAACCTATTCTTCCCTCTACCCATAAAATGTTCTCAATGCCATTGGCTGCAACACAACCCCAAAGCATGATTGATCCACCCCCATGCTTAATGGTTGGCGAGATGTTCTTTTCCTGAAATTCTGTGCCTTTTTTTCTCCACACATACAGTACAGACCAAAAGTTTGGACACACCTTCTCATTTAAACATTTTTCTGCATTTTCATGACTATGAAAATTGTACATTCACACTGAAGGCATCAAAACTATGAATTAACACATGTGGAATTATATACTTAACAAAAAAGTGTGAAACAACTGAAAATAGGTCTTATATTCTAGGTTCTTCAAAGTAGCCACCTTCTGCTTTGATGACTGCTTTGCACACTCTTGGCATTCTCTTGATGAGCTTCAAGAGGTAGTCACCGGAAATGGTCTTCCAACAATCTTGAAGGAGTTCCCAGAGATGCTTAGCACTTGTTGGCCCTTTTGCCTTCACTCTGCGGTCCAGCTCACCCCAAACAATCTAGATTGGGTTCAGGTCTGGTGACTGTGGAGGCCAGGTCATCTGGCATAGCACCCCATCACTCTCCTTCTTGGTCAAATAGCCCTTACACAGCCTGGAGGTGTGTTTGGGGTCATTGTCCTGTTGAAAAATAAATGATGGTCCAACTAAATGCAAACCGGATGGAATAGCATGCTGCTGCTGCAAGATGCTGTGGTAGCCATGCTGGTTCAGTATGCCTTCAATTTTGAATAAATCCCCAACAGTGTCACCAGCAAAGCACCCCCACACCATCACACCTCCTCCTCCATGCTTCACGGTGGGAACCAGGCATGTAGAGTCCATCCGTTCACCTTTTCTGCGTCGCACAAAGACACGGTGGTTGGAACCAAAGATCTCAAATTTGGACTCATCAGACCAAAGCACAGATTTCCACTGGTCTAATGTCCATTCCTTGTGTTTTTTAGCCCAAACAAGTCTCTTCTGCTTGTTGCCTGTCCTTAGCAGTGGTTTCCTAGCAGCTATTTTACCATGAAGGCCTGCTGCACAAAGTCTCCTCTTAACAGTTGTTGTAGAGATGTGTCTGCTGCTAGAACTCTGTGTGGCATTGACCTGGTCTCTAATCTGAGCTGCTGTTAACCTGCTATTTCTGAGGCTGGTGACTCGGATAAACTTATCCTCAGAAGCAGTGGTGACTCTTGGTCTTCCTTTCCTGGGGCGGTCCTCATGTGAGCCAGTTTCTTTGTAGCGCTTGATGGTTTTTGCAACTGCACTTGGGGACACATTCAAAGTTTGCCCAATTTTTCGGACTGACTGACCTTCATTTCTTAAAGTAATGATGGCCACTCGTTTTTCTTTACTTAGAATTTGTATTATGGCAAGAAAAAAGCAGCTAACAGTCTATTCAGTAGGACTATCAGCTGTGTATCCACCAGACTTCTGCACAACACAACTGATGGTCCCAACCCCATTTATAAGGCAAGAAATCCCACTTATTAAATCTGACAGGGCACACCTATGAAGTGAAAACCATTTCTGGTGACTACCTCTTGAAGCTCATCAAGAGAATGCCAAGAGTGTGCAAAGCAGTCATCAAAGCAAAAGGTGGCTACTTTGAAGAACCTAGAATATAAGACATATTTTCAGTTGTTTCACACTTTTTTGTTAAGTATATAATTCCACATGTGTTAATTCATAGTTTTGATGCCTTCAGTGTGAATGTACAATTTTCATAGTCATGAAAATACAGAAAAATCTTTAAATGAGAAGTTGTGTCCAAACTTTTGGTCTGTACTGTACCTTTGATTAATGTGGCCAAAGAGTTCTATTTTAACCTCATCGGTTCACAGGATTTGTTTCCAAAATATATCAGGCTTGTTTAGATATTCCTTTGCATACTTCTGACGCTGAATTTTATGGTGAGGATGCAGGAGAGGTTTTTTTCTGATGATTCCATGAAGGCCATATTTGTGCAGGTGTCTTTGAACAGTAGAACAATGTACCACAACTCCAGAGTCTGCTAAATCTAGCTGATGGTCTTTTACAGTCAAGCGGGGGTTCTGATTTGCCTCTCTAGCAATCCTATGAGCAGCTCTCACTAAAATTTTGCTTGGTCTTCCAGACCTTATCTTGACCTCCACTGTTCCTGTTAACTGCCATTTCTTAATTACATTTTGAAATGAGGAAAGGGCAACTTGAAAACGCTTTGCTATCTTCTTATAGCCTTCTCCTGCTTTGTGGGCCTCCACCATTTGCAGAGTGCTAGGCAGCTGCTTAGAAGGACCCACAGCTGCTGTTTTTCGGCACAAGGTTAGAGGAGGCTGGGTTTTTATAAAGCTGGGAAATTTGTATCACCTGGCCTTTCCTAATGATGATAGTGAACAAGCCATAACCCTAACAGGCTAATTAAGGTCTGAAACCTTGGTCAAAGTTATCTGAGCACACAGATCTCCAAGGGTGCCTAAACTTTTGCTTCGACCCATTTTCCTTTTTGTAATTTTTATAATGTAAAAAATTACAATTTTTTCCCCTAAAATACAAAGGAAATGTGTCATCTCTAACTTTATGCAAATTGAAGTAGTCAGTGGGGCGCTAGAAACTGGATAAGGCGCTGGAAAAGGATAAAACAAACCTCTTTATTGAAGTATTAATGCCCACAACGCGTTTCTGCAGCGGTCTGCTGCCTTGATCAGGTGGAGTGAGTGACTCACTCCACCTGATGAAGGCAGCAGACCGCTGCAGAAACGCGTTGTGGGCATTAATACTTCAATAAAGAGGTTTGTTTTATCCTTTTCCAGCGCCTTATCCAGTTTCTAGCGCCCCACTGACCACTTCAATTTGCACACTGTTCACTATTCCCTTGGGAGTTGTGGCTGGAGGCTGCAGAAAACTGGATACAATTTCAGCTGCAGGACCTGTAGGACCTGCAATGATGTCATCACCCATGTGACCCCACCCGGAATCACATGATTGGAAGCTCCATCTGCTAATCCAGAGGAGACACTGAAGGCATCGTGGCAGCGCTATCAGCGCCAGTAGCTGTTTAACCTGGGTTGTGCGGTCTGCACAACCCACCCAAGTGAGCAGACCACTGTATCTGCACGTATATTCTACTTCCATACAGGTTCACACAAGCACTGCGCTTTTCCACCCCACCCCCTTTTTTGTCTTTCATCTTTAACTTTAGGCCTTTCATCTTCAACTTGCTTAACTGTTCACAATAACAGTAATTTTGACCAGGGGTGCCCAAACTTTTACATGCCACTGTATAGATGTATATGCTCTGTGAGAAGACGGGTTAATGTATCCACATGACAATAAAATATAATCAGGTGGAGATCCCCGTTAAATAATTAAGTGAATTTGTAAGACGACATTCGATATGTCGAGTCAAGTGGAGACGCTGATGCCGTTTTGGTAGATTATGGGTTAACTAACAGCCCCTTTTTCCCCCTTGGCCAGGTAATCTGCATCGCCTCCATTATAGGAATGTACATTCCCCGCTCCTCCTCCATCTGTAACTTCGTGGCTTCTATGTAAGTTGTAATTTACTCTGAACACATTTGACAACATACCCTAGAGCAAAAGCGTCCCCAGTGGTGTGTTTTACAGTGTAACTAGGCTGGGTGCATATCTGGGGGCTCTGTAGAATTTCCCCACTGCCCAGATGGTATAGATAAATCCCATTCACATACAATGACATTGCTCCTGGTATCGATGATCACGGGCGCCGATTGAAACTCCGTAGAACTGTTGCTGACGTCACGCACCGTGCTGCCAGTCCGAGCTTATGAACGTGCCGTCCTCATCACCGTTTGTGTCTCTTTGCAGATATCACTCCATAACACTTTGGAAATTCTTGGACCTGATAACGGATTTCTTTGGTGGTAAAGCAAAAATGTTAGAAGAACTGGGGGGTCAGACGGTCGCCCCCAACCCGCCCCCGTGCTGCTGTTGCTGCTGTTTCCCCAACATTGTTGTGAACAGGTGGGTACAATAGAATGTGGTGCCCTGTTTGTGGTGTGGGCATCGGGAGAAAAAAAAAACGTTCATATTGTTTTGCGGCAAAACATAAATGGAGGAGATGGGTTATAGTGTCTGCAGGGAATGTATAAAAGGGCAAAGGACAGGGTGATGTCAAGGGTCTGGTTTTCTAAAAACGCTGAAAAAGCTTTTTTTTTAGAAAAGCTGAATTAAAAAAAAAAAAAGATATAACATGCACCCATGATAGTATATACAGTCTCTTGCGAAAGAATTCACTCCCTTGGTTTTTTACCTATTTTATTACATTAGAACCTGTGTTTAAATATTTTTGTAATCCGATTTGTGTGTGATGCATCAGCACTAAATAGTCTAAGTTGGTGAAGTGAGAAAAATATAGGCACAAATTACATTTATGGGATCAGATAACTTGTCACGTGCATATGTATTCACCCCTTTTGGTATGAAGCCCCTAAAAATTTCTGGTGCAAGCAATTCCCTTCATAAGTCCCATGCTTAGTGACAGGACATCCACCTATGTGCAATCTAATGTCACATGTCTGTCAGTATATACACTTTACCTTTTCTGAAAGGCCACAGAGGCTGCAACACCATTAACAAGAGGCACCACTAACCAAACACCATGAAGACCAAGGAGACCTCCAAACAACACCATGAAGACAAGGAGACCTCCAAACAACACCATGAAGACCAAGGAGATCTCCAAACAACACCATGAAGACCAAGGAGATCTCCAAACAACACCATGAAGACCAAGGAGATCTCCAAACAACACCATGAAGACCAAGGAGATCTCCAAACAACACCATGAAGACCAAGGAGATCTCCAAACAACACCATGAAGACCAAGGAGATCTCCAAACAAGTCAGGGACAAAGTTGTTGAGAAGAACAAGTCAGGGTTGGGTTATAAAAAAAAAAAAATATCCCAATCTCTGATGATCCCCGGAGCACCATCAAATCCATTATCATCAAATGGAAAGAGCATGTTACCACAACATACCTGCCAAGAGAGGGCCGCCCACCAAAACTCTCAGGCTGGTGGCTTTTATGGAAGAGTGGGCAGAAAAAAAGCCTTTACCTACACACAAAACTTGTAAGGTTCGTTTTGAGTTTGCCAAAAGACATGTGATCGACTCCCCAAATGTATGGAGGAAGGTGCTGTGGTCAGATGAGACCAAAATTGAACTTTTTGGCCACCAAGGTAAACGCTATGTCTGGTGCCAAATCAACACAGCTCATCACCCCAAGAACACCATCCCCACAGTGAAACATGATTGTGGCAGCATCCTGCTGTGGGGATGTTTTTCGGAAGCGGAGACAGGGAAAATGGTCTGAGTTGATGGGGACGATAAATGGTGCGAAATACAGGGTTATTCTTAGGTTTTGCTTATTTCAATCTGTCAGTGATTTGAGACTGGGACAGAGGTTCACCTTCCAACATGTCAATGACCCAAAACATACAGCTAAAGCAACACTCGAGTGGTTTAAGGGGAAACGTGTAAATGTTTTGGCGTGGCCTAGTCAAAGCCAAGACCTTAATCCAATTGAAAATCTGTGGTCCAACTTGAAGATTGGTGTTCATCAGAGAAAACCATCTAACTTGAAGGAGCTGGAACAGTTTTGCCTTGAGGAATGGGCAAAAATCCCAGTGGCAAGATGTGGAAAGCTCATAGATACTTATACAAAGCGACCTGCAGCTGTAATTGCTGCAAAAGGAGGCTCTACAAAGTACTGACTTTAGGGGCGTGAATAGTTATGCACACTGAAGTTCTCAGTTACTTTCTCCTATTTGTTGTTTTCTTCAAAATAAAGAGAAAACCAAATATTCACAGTTGTATGTTCTTTACCTGAACTGATGCAAACCCTCAAAAAAAACAGGATGTGAATGGGTCCATGTTGTAATGGACGGCACATAGATGCCATCACTGTGCTGATTGTTAAAAAACAAGGATGTGTGAATTCAGCCTAAGCCTTCCCCTGAGCAGGATGTAGACGTTGCTGCCATGATACATGTACAGAATAATCCAGCATGTCTTGTTCCCGGTGTCAGGAGTAACCTGCGGTGGATGAATATTGCCGTGTACCAGCTGTCAGTGGTGCGGACCCTTCTGTTCTTCATGGGCCTCATTCTCTGGACTGATGAGAAGTATGACTATGGGGATGTGAGTATGAATACATGGACGGCTTTGACTCTTATTATCACTAACATAGCGCCTCTAGTGGCCACATGACTAACTGAAGGGCCTAACACACAGAGAGCCCGCCTTATGCTTCGTCCCTCCATTCCTGTGCTCCAAATAAAAGGGTTTTACATCTACTTTTTATGCAAAACCTATTTTATACTTACTGATCCAATGCGGATGACACAAGCCCTAGATCTGCAGGCCACGGCTGTAATTCTAGATGGCAAAAGGCATTTCTTTAGTCTATTTTATGACTTCCAGGTGGACTACACCAACCCCAACTCCTACATCAACATCATCATCAGCTTGTCTACGTTTCTTTCTTTCTACGGCTACCTGCTGTTCTACAAAGCCACAAAGAAAGCACTGGAGGGCTACAGTCCCAGATCCAAGTTCATCTGCATCACCCTGGTGCTGGTCTTGTGTGGGCTGCAGAACGGGATCCTAGAGACCATGTCCGCCCTGGGAGCCATTCCTTGTGTCCCCCCCTTCACGGTGGAGACGCGCTCTCAGAGTAAGTGATTTCACATTGTCTATATAGAAGAAGATTAGATGTTATTGCCGGACATAAGGCTATTAAAGATTTAATATCTACAAAGCGCCATGATGTGGCCATATGGCGACATCACAGCTTGGGGACCTCTGCGGATTATACGGAGCAAGATCTGTCATCAGATTTCACAATACATAAATTATTAGATATCTTAGACCTGATGAGGCAGGTGCACTTACTGTGAAAATCCATATCCGAATTGCGGTATGATTCCAATATTAAAATGAGTCCAGAGGGAGAATGCAGCCATAGTGTATTCAGTTTTTTGTCTATTCAGCCTGACAGCTGCAGCTTGTACTGAGCAGTGTGCCATCTCAGCAACAGCAAAGAGGAGGGACACTGAGGAGCTGTCAATCAAACTAAGTGGGCGTTAGATTGAGTTTTAACTTTCATAAAGTATTATACAGCCATTCTGGCATGGCGTATCAAAGCAAGTACAACAGTCTCATCAGATCTACAGCTTGTATTGTGAGGTATGATGGCAGATGCCCTTTAAAAGGGTTTTCCACTTTCACCCTTTATCCAACACCCTCCTGGTATTAGGTAAAATCTCATTAGATTAGGTGGTGGTGAGATAACGATCCAGTTGGAAAAATGGCTACTTGTAAGAGGAAAATCGTATTAAAGGGACTATTGAAAATTCAGTTGGAAGTGCAGAGAGTGGTATTGGGCAGAAGGACCGGGGCAGGTGGATGTGTACATCTGTGGAAGAAGGTCCAGTGCAGCTTGTATATTATTCATGTAAAAATCTGCTGTTTCTATGTTCCGGAGTCCAATCGGAATTATGGAGAGTAATAAATCTTCCTGTTTTTTCACCTCCGCAGCCATCTACAATTATTCTGTAACAATGGAGATGTTCTTCATCAGTCTCTTTGCCCGTTACTGTTTCCGGAGGGTGGAGCCGTGCTCTGACAATGACTCCATCAGCCGGGAGGAGATGCATAATAAATCGTCTCAGACCACCCTGCCGGACCTGTACAGCCTCTCAGAGGAGGATATGAGGGGCACCAACGCTGGTTACATGAGTGAGGGAGATGAGACCCTCTGCCACATCGAGCATGCACCACTTGACAAGTACGACTTCCTGCAGAACAACGTGGTCCTGCCCAGACAAAGCATGGCCAAACCTCAGTCCCGAGGCATAGAAATGGGAAGCATGAACATGACTCCTACAGACGCCTATGAAGTAGCAAAACCACAAGCATCAGCTAAAGGTGGACTACAAATACAAGCACAGATAAACTATATTGGCATCAATGATGCAACAGTAGTCTGAAAGCTAATCCCATGGAAATAGATGTCTCTCGGAGGGTGCCAAGTTGGTTGGTGGCCAAAGCTTTAAATACGTTTGTGAAATATCCTGGAGCTGATCTCTGGCTGTCACATAATGCACTCCCCTCTCCGCCCTTTATACCCACACTCCATACAGATGGATAAAACCTTCTTTATTTGTTGCAATAAAATTGTAATAAATAAAAGTTTTTCATTACAAAAAAAAGTAGAACGAATTATCAACTTAAAACATAAGATTTTTAAATCTTAAAGGGTTGCTCCGCCATGCTCCATTCTGCATCAGGAGAGCCGCTGCTAACTGTTGACAGGTGCCTGCCAGGACGTGTGCACCAGTCCTGTCCATTATAAGTCGTGTGCAGATACCCATCATCCATGTACATGTCCTACCCTGCACCTGCGGACTGGATGTCATCAGAGCCATTCGCCTTCCGCTGCAGAAGTGAATGCGCTGCAGGCCGCAGCCACTAAATAACCAATCTATCAAGAGGAAATGGATAGTTTCTGGATAGCGGCCCCCTCACAAACACTGGTTGCTTCATCTTCACTGTTTGTCGTGGTTGAAGGGATGTTCACAGGTGAAGGTGGCATTTCTTTGGCTAGGAGATTGTTCTTCTTTAAAAAGCAGGCCTCCTGATAGGGCGGACGAATAGGGGGCTGATTTGGGGGCATGTAGCTGTATTCTTTACCATTTTCCAACTGTAGGGAAAAACACCAGAAGCATTTAGTCCCGATGCCTCTATGTACAGCAAGGCCTCCTGGGGTTCAGCCCCCTTACCTGTAGAGGGTACGTCTTGTCGGAGTCGTAGGCACTCAAGTCTCCACAGGCCAGGAATGGAACTATCACACGGTTTGGACCCTCAAGCTGGTTAAAGTCCACATCTAAAAAGAGGTAAAAAATATTAATTATTCAATCTCACGTTTCTAAATCAAGGTCCATAAAACCAGACATCTGTGTATCCAGCACTCACTATAGCAGTGGTCCAGCAGGGGATTTGACATGTTGGGTACATATCCCTCTGGCGGGCTGTATCCCTGACATACAACAAACGCCTCTGTACAGGAGAAAAAATAATTACTAACATGCAGTGAAATAACCATACTGTCTGCTTCATAAGTCTCCTAGGATATAGGCGTGTAAGTGGGAAGGCCTGGCACGAGACCACCCAATATTGCCGCTTCTATATAATGAGATTATCTATATTTAAAAGGGTTGTCCACTTTTAGAAAAACCCCTTCTCGATCTGAAGGTTTCCCTCCTGTGAAAATAGAAACACGTATACTCACCTCCCATGCCGGCGCCGTTCCAGCGGTGTCGGCACTTACGTTCCCGGGACTCACGTGTGATTGTTATGACATGTGAGCCCTGCTGCGCCCAATCAGCGCTGGCGTCACTGTCCCGCCTATGGACCTATTAGTAATCAATAAGTGAGCGCTTGATTATACATACCACCAAGAAGAAGAAATAGGTGCTTATTGCCACTAAAATAAATATTAAGTATTGCAAAAATTAAAAACAATCCTACAGAGTATAGCAATGGAGGACCACAAATCACCACGTCATGAGTATCACACTTCTTGACATAGTAGTCATATATATGATGTTTATATTGTGCCATATATGCATTTAATTATCGGAATATTGACCTATATGGTTGACATTAACCATAAGAAATGTAACTTACATGTTCAAGTGGGTTAATGACGGATGTGGTGCTAAGTGCCCCAATGCAAGTTTTGCTCTTGCTTCATCGGGGGCATATTACCTTGGACATGTAAGTTGCCCTGTAGCTACTTCTCCTTTATTTGGGATGCATTATTCTATAGGAGATTCTCGATAAGAGTTTAAACATTATATACTATATATGTGTACCCACTTGGGCTTTTGAGTCTATGAAGCTCTCTCTTTAGTAGTATCTACAGACACTGACATTTTTTATGGTTAATGTCAACCATATAGGGCAATATTAAGTTAATATTTATATTTTGCCATATATGCATTTAATTATCAGGATTTTTTTTGTTTGCTGACAACCATGATAGAGATAGATAGAGATATATATATATACAAAAGTTTGGACACACCTTCTCATTTAAAGATTTTTCTGTATTTTCATGACTATGAAAATTGTGCATTCACACTGAAGGCCTCAAAACTATGAATTAACACATGTGGAATTATATACTTAACAAAAAAGTGTGAAACAACTGAAAATATGTCTTTTATTCTAGGTTCTTCAAAGTAGCCACCTTTTGCTTTGATGACTGCTTTGCACACTCTTGGCATTCTCTTGATGAGCTTCAAGAGGTAGTCACCGGAAATGGTTTTCACTTCACAGGTGTGCCCTGTCAGGTTTAATAAGTGGGATTTCTTGCCTTATAAATGGGGTTGGGACCATCAGTTGTGTTGTGCAGAAGTCTGGTGTATACACAGCTGATAGTCCTACTGAATAGACTGTTAGAATTTGTATTATGGCAAGAAAAAAACAGCTAAGTAAAGAAAAACGAGTGGCCATCATTACTTTAAGAAATGAAGGTCAGTCAGTCCGAAAAATTGGGAAAACTTTGAAAGTGTCCCCAAGTGCAGTTGCAAACACCATCAAGTGCTACAAAGAAACTGGCTCACATGAGGACCGCCCCAGGAAAGGAAGACCAAGAGTCACCTCTGCTTCTGAGGATAAGTTTATCCGAGTCACCAGCCTCAGAAATCGCAGGTTAACAGCAGCTCAGATTAGAGACCAGGTCAATGCCACACAGAGTTCTAGCAGCAGACACATCTCTTCAACAACTGTTAAGAGGAGACTTTGTGCAGCAGGCCTTCATGGTAAAATAGCTGCTAGGAAACCACTGCTAAGGACAGGCAACAAGCAGAAGAGACTTGTTTGGGCTAAAGAACACAAGGAATGGACATTAGACCAGTGGAAATCTGTGCTTTGGTCTGATGAGTCCAAATTTGAGATCTTTGGTTCCAACCACCGTGTCTTTCTGCGACGCAGAAAAGGTGAACGGATGGACTCTACATGCCTGGTTCCCACCGTGAAGCATGGAGGAGGAGGTGTGATGGTGTGGGGGTGCTTTGCTGGTGACACTGTTGGGGAGTTATTCAAAATTGAAGGCATACTGAACCAGCATGGCTACCACGGCATCTTGCAGCGGCATGCTATTCCATCCGGTTTGCGTTTAGTTGGACCATCATTTATTTTTCAACAGGACAATGACCCCAAAGACTCCTCCAGGCTGTGTAAGGGCTATTTGACCAAGAGCAAGAGTGATGGGGTGCTACGCCAGATGACCTGGCCTCCACAGTCACCAGACCTGAACCCAATCGAGATGGTTTGGGGTGAGCTGGACCGCAGAGTGAAGGCAAAAGGGCCAACAAGTGCTAAGCATCTCTGGGAGCTCCTTCAAGATTGTTGGAAGACCATTTCCGGTGACTACCTCTTGAAGCTCATCAAGAGAATGCCAAGAGTGTGCAAAGCAGTCATCAAAGCAAAAGGTGGCTACTTTGAAGAACCTAGAATGTAAGACATATTTTCAGTTGTTTCACACTTTTTTGTTAAGTATATAATTCCACATGTGTTAATTCATAGTTTTGATGCCTTCAGTGTGAATGTACAATTTTCATAGTCATGAAAATACAGAAAAATCTTTAAATGAGAAGGTGTGTCCAAACTTTATATATACAGTACAGACCAAAAGTTTGGACACACCTTCTCATTTAAAGCTTTTTCTGTATTTTCATGACTATGAAAATTGTACATTCACACTGAAGGCATCAAAACTATGAATTAACACATGTGGAATTATATACTTAACAAAAAAGTGTGAAACAACTGAAAATATGTCTTACATTCTAGGTTCTTCAAAGTAGCCACCTTTTGCTTTGATGACTGCTTTGCACACTCTTGGCATTCTCTTGATGAGCTTCAAGAGGTAGTCACCGGAAATGGTCTTCCAACAATCTTGAAGGAGTTCCCAGAGATGCTTAGCACTTGTTGGCCCTTTTGCCTTCACTCTGCGGTCCAGCTCACCCCAAACCATCTTGATTGGGTTCAGGTCTGGTGACTGTGGAGGCCAGGCCATCTGGCGTAGCACCCCATCACTCTCCTTCTTGGTCAAATAGGCCTTACACAGCTCCACACCATCACACCTCCTCCTCCATGCTTCACGGTGGGAATCAGGCATGTAGAGTCCATCCGTTCACCTTTTGTGCGTCGCACAAAGACAGGGTGGTTGGAACCAAAGATCTCAAATTTGGACTCATCAGACCAAAGCACAGATTTCCACTGGTCTAATGTCCATTCCTTGTGTTCTTTAGCCCAAACAAGTCTCTTCTGCTTGTTGCCTGTCCTTAGCAGTGGTTTCCTAGCAGCTATTTTACCATGAAGGCCTGCTGCACAAAGTCTCCTCTTAACAGTTGTTGTAGAGATGTGTCTGCTGCTAGAACTCTGTGTGGCATTGACCTGGTCTCTAATCTGAGCTGCTGTTAACCTGCGCTTTCTGAGGCTGGTGACTCGGATAAACTTATCCGCAGAAGCAGAGGTGACTCTTGGTCTTCCTTTCCTGGGGCGGTCCTCATGTGAGCCAGTTTCTTTGTAGCGCTTGATGGTTTTTGCAACTGCACTTAAGGACACTTTCAAAGTTTGCCAAATTTTTCAGACTGACTGACCTTCATTTCTTAAAGTAATGATGGCCACTCATTTTTCTTTACTTAGCTGCTTTTTTCTTGCCATAATACAAATTCTAACAGTCTATTCAGTAGGACTATCAGCTGTGTATCCACCAGACTTCTGCACAACACAACTGATGGTCCCAACCCCATTTATAAGGCAAGAAATCCCACTTATTAAACCTGACAGGACACACCTGTGAAGTGAAAACCATTTCCGGTGACTACCTCTTGAAGCTCATCAAGAGGATGCCAAGAGTGTGCAAAGCAGTCATCAAAGCAAAAGGTGGCTACTTTGAAGAACCTAGAATATAAGACATATTTTCAGTTGTTTCACACTTTTTTGTTAAGTATATAATTCCACATGTGTTAATTCATAGTTTTGATGCCTTCAGTGTGAATGTGCAATTTTCATAGTCATGAAAATACAGAAAAATCTTTAAATGAGAAGGTGTGTCCAAACTTTTGGTCTGTACTGTATATATAACTTTTTTTTTTTTTTTTTTTTTTTTTTTAATGAATTATAAGATCTATAGCACCGCAATTAATTATACAGTTGTAAACAAAAGTTTATATACCCAGGCAGAATTTTTCCTTTCTTGGCCTTGTTTCAGAGAATATGAATAATAACAAAAAAAACTTTTTCTCCACTCATGGTTATTGGATGGGTGAAGCCATTTATTGTCAAACTACTGTGTTTTCTCTTTTTAAATCTTAATGACAACCAAAAACATCCAAATGACCCTGATTGAATGTTCACATACCCCAGTTCTTAATACCGTGTATTGCCCCCTCTAACATCAATGACAGCTTGAAGTCTTTTGTGGTAGTTGTGGATGAGGTTCTTTATTTTCTCAGATGGTAAAGCTGCCCATTCTTCTTGGCAAAAAGCATCCTGTTCCTGTAAATTCCTGGGCTGTCTATTTCTAAAAATCCCCATCTCTACATCTCTGACAGCCATTCCATTCCAGTGTCAGTTGAATTCCAACCAAAGTCCACCTCATTCTACTGAATGTGCTTCTGATTAGGTGATCACCTGAACCAAATCTTATGTAATGAGGGAAAGTATAAAAAAACACTGCTGTGGTCTTCACAATCCTCTTGCAATAGGACAAGCTGGATGGCAAAACAAGTGCTAGGACTAGGAATAGCAAAAAAGTAACTTGAATGAAAAAATAACTTTTAACCATGCCAAAGGAGTTGAAAAGAAAAGTCTTGAGTGAGGAAAAGAAGGGCTCAATTCTGGCTTTACTAGCAGAGGGATACAGTGAGCGTCATGTTGCCTCCATTCTTAAAATTTCGAGGATGGCAGTCTATTACAACAAGGTCAAGCAGCAGACATTGGGGACAACAAAGCTACAGACCGGCAGAGGGCGAAAGCGACTCTCCACTGACTGGGATGATCGTCATCTTATTTGAATGGCACTCAGTAACCGTAGGATGACATCAAGTGACCTACAAAAGGAACGGCAAATGGCAGCTGGGGTGAAGAGCACGGCAAGAACAGTTGGTACCAGGTTCCTGGAGGCCTCAAGTCATGTAAAGCTAGAAAAAAGCCTTTCATCAATGAGAAGCAATGGAGAGCCAGGCTGAAGTTTGCCAAAGACCATAAGGATTGGCCCATAGAGGACTGGAGTAAGGTAATCTTCTCTGATGAGTCTAATTTTCAGCTTTGCCCAACATCTGATCGTCTAATGGTTATACGGAGACCTGGAGAGGCATACAAGCCCCAGTGTCTTGCACCCACTGTGAAATTTGGTGGAGGATCGGTAATGATCTGGGGATGCTTCAGCAAGGCTGGAATTGGGCAGGTTAATCTTTTCGAAGGACGTATGAATCAAGCCACATACAAGGTTATGCTTGAAAAACACTTCCTTCTGCTCAGGCAATGTTCCCCAACTCTGAGGACTGTTTTTTCCAGCAGGACAATGCCCCATGCCACACAGCTAGGTCAATCAATGTGTGGATGAAGAAGCACCACATCAAGACCCTGTCATGGCCAGTCCAATCTCCAGACCTGAATCCCATTGAAAACCTCTGGAATGTAATCGAGAGGAAGATGGATAGTCACAAGCCATCAAGCAAAGAAGAACTGCTTACATTATTGTGCCAGGAGCAGAATAAAGTCACCCAAAAGCAGAGAGAAAGACTGGTAGAAAGCAGCCAAGATGCATGAAAACTGGGATTAAAAATCATGGTTATTCCACCAAATATTGATTTCTGAACTCTTCCTCAGTTAAAACATGAGTATTGTTGTTTCTAAAAGAATAAGAACTTGTTTTATTTGCATTATTTGAAGTCTGAAAGCACTGTTTCTCTGATTCTTTTTTATTATTTTGATGATTTCTCATTTGCTGCAAATAAATACAACATTCTTAGCTTTGAATTTCAGAGACATGTTGTCAGTAGTTTATAGAATAAAACAACAATGTACATTTTACTAAAAAAAATATACCTAGAAAGAGAAAAATCAGAGAAAATGACAATTTTGCAGTGGGCTCTTAATTTTTGTGGTCCTCCATTGCTATACTCTGTAGGATTGTTTTTCATTTTTGCAATACTTAATAAAGATTTATTTTAGTGGCAAAAAGCACCTATTGCTTCTTCTTGGTGGTATTTATAGTTTGGGTGTTGCCTCCAGTGACAACGTTTTGGATTATTCATGCTACCTAAGGTTGGTCGCCCTCTTGATTATGTATATGTCTGAAGGCGTGGATAGTGACACCAGCGCTGATTGGGCACCTGGCTCACGTGTCATAACAAAAGCACGTGATCCACGGGGACGTGAGTGCCAACACCACTGGAACGGCACCGGCACGGGACGTAAGTATAGGTGTATTTATTTTCACAGGGGGCAAACATTCAGATCGGGAAGGGGTTTTCCTAATAGCGGACAACCCTTTTAATGCTGCAATCTGCACTGTACCAGATACAATAGATTTACGGCAGGGTCAGCAACCTACAGCTGCTGTGAAGCTATGGGCTCACAATGCCATGACAGCAGTCTGCTAGTCTGTGCCTGTCACAAAATGCTGGGATTTGTAGTTTTATGCAGCTGGAGTGTTGATCCTGATTTAGGGAATGATGCCATTTGTCAGCTCTGAGCTTCCCCCATCAGATATACTATGAAGGAGGAATTATTGCATTTGGGGGTGATCTCGTTAAGCCCATTCTGAGGTTCTAGGATTTCTGTACACTTGCTTTACCTATACTGGAGTTCCGGCTGCTCCGAGGCTTGGCACATGTGACTTCTCTGAAAAAGATCTTGAGCTGGGAATACAGGAGTGTGACATCTTTTCCACGAAAAATCTAAAAATAAGGGATTTTAAATTAGAAATGTTCTCATCTTCAGGACATATGGCCAGGAAAGGAAGAGAGATGGCAATCAACAAGTCACCCACCTTAGCCACAAATGTGCCCCCTGCTCTCAGCACATGAGTTGTGATGTTTAAAGCCTACAAGGAAATCAGATACAGCATTACTACAGCTTGTGAACAGAAACCATAATACACCTATCATTCTGTACACTAGGCAGATGTGTCACTCAGGATTCTGGAAAAGCTGGGTAACAATGCTTGAGGAAATTGTAATGGACAGATGCACAACAAAATCCTTCTATCACCATATGGTTTTCCATAGGTGCAGTGCTAATATTTTCCCTACATCCATCACAGATTTTATGCTGTTGTAGCGGTGTAGAAATGTGACTAAGTACCCATCTTCTCTCACAATGTACGGGGTCCCGCTTCTGGAAGGACACTCACCGCCAGTAGAAGCTGAGCCTGAATATACTCATCAATGTCATGCAGTCCAGTAACTACAAGCCAGAAAAAGTGACATTACATAAAATGACAACATCCTAACAAAACCAGGGAACATAAGAGAGATATCGATATTACCATCAGGAGCCCCGTCACACACCACAAGATCCGCAGGCTGCCCCTCAAAATGTCGGATGATTTCATGAGCTGTGGAGACCTAAAAATAGGAAACGAGATCAAATGACAATTCCTATCCAGACTGACAAATTCAGTAGAAGACTGTGAAGGTTTCTTCCAAACCTTGGTAATATCTCCTTGTATCTGGATGACTCCGGGTAGAGGAGCCATCGCCTGAAGATCCACTGCTACAATCTTCACCTCAGTAGTCTCATTGCTGGACCTGAGGAGACATAGTGAAGACACTGATTATGTGCTGCAGATCCTACACCCCGCATGAGGCTTCAGATTTGGCACAGAAAACACCATTCACCTGAGCTTTCTGCTAAGAACCTGGCTCCAGCTCCCGGGGGCCGCACACAGGTCCACCGCTCTTTGTACGCCTGGGGAAGAAACACAAGACTCTGCTCAGCTAAATTCAAGAGCTCAAGTTTTAGGCTGCGTGCCCACTATGCGTTTTTCAAGCGTTTTTTGCAGTGGAATTTCCGCAGCGAAAACGCTTAAAAAACTTGGTAAAAGCTTGGTAATACGTGCCCCATGGTCCCCAATGATAATCCCCATGTGCTGTGCACATGCTGCGGAAATTTCCGCTGCGGATTATCATTGCGGAAAAATAAGCAGCATGTCCATTATTTTTGCGAAGGTCCTTTTACACCACCGCGAGCTGTCCAAGACACCGGACGCACCGGAGAGAAGACCAGAGGCCATCAGAAGGTGAGTATAATGTTTTTTTTTTTTACCATTTTTATTCTTTTTTTAACTATTAACTTGGTCACACTATATAAATCCATGCAACCGGTATGGATTTATAGTGTGACCAAGTTGTCAAGCACTTTTCCAAGTGATTCTAAAATCCCTTCATAACCCGCATGAGGAAATGCATGCAAAAACGCTTCACAAACGCTTCTGCCTGGCAGGAAAAACGCATGTACAATCCGCATGTACAATCCGCATGCGTTTTTCCTGCCAGGGAGATGCAGAAAACATCCGGAGCATTTCTGCTTCGTGGGCACTAAGTCTTATCTGTTCAAGGGTATGTGCACACTAAGTATTTGGTGCAGAAATTTCTGCTTCTCTTGGCAGGAAAAAAGCAGCGGCAAAAACGTGCGTTCTTGCTGCATTTTTGTTGCAGATTTTTCCCCACTCATTAGCATGGGTGAAATCTGCAGCAAAAAAGCTGAAAGCATTGACATATGGCAGAGCTAAATCTGCAGGTCACAAATAAGCAACGTGTGCATGAGTCTTTAGGATTCTCATTCACTTTGATGGCATCAGGAAATTTTTCAGGTTTTGTGACCAATCTGCATTGAAAAAAACGCAGCATATGCACACAGCCAATGAGTCACTATACTTCTGTTTTTGTTTTTTTAATAAGTTGTAGGCCCTTTAATACTTTGCATATTGTCCCTTAGACCCCCACCGATTGCTCAAAAGAATTCTCAGAAGCGCACAGCATCAACCCGAGAGCGCACAGAGCAGAGCACGGATTTAGTAGAAAGACTACAGCTTTTTATATAGTCTGTACTCCGCCCTTGATTCCAGCACTAAGAGGACTTTTGAGAAGAGACTGAAAAGTTTTGCAAGACCAGGTCCAGCGGCCAAGTGAGTTTTTTGTGGCTGTTGAACAGGAGCCCTGAGAACCTGTTAGTACCTACCGACATCCCTGGCTCCTCTTCTGATTGGGCAGCCTTGCTTTTTGTGTGTTACATCACAACGATGACATCACTCCAGGCAGACTAATCAAGAGGTACGTGGATGCCGGGAGACGCGATGAGGGCGAGGCAGGGAGACGCGATGAGGGCGAGGCAGGGAGACGCGATGAGGGCGAGGCAGGGAGACGCGATGAGGGCGAGGCAGGGAGACGCGATGAGGGCGCCGGATACCTTGGAAGAGCCGATACTCCTCATCCAGCTGCAGAAGCTTGAAGGCACTGCGCGCTCTCCAGCCTTCCTCCTTGGCCAGCCGGTAGTAAATGTCCCTCTTGTCCTTTGAGGAGCGCCCCATGATGCTCCTTCTAGAAGGTAAAAAAACACTGTAAAACTATGTGCACACTGTGCGGTTTTGTGGCGTTTTTTTCCCAGCGGAAAAGCACCAAAAATGCTAGGTAATCGGTGTGCCAGCTAATGCAATGACCATCCTGAAGTGCTGTGCACATGATCAGGAATTTTCCTGACAGGATTGTCATTGCGTTTAAATCTGCATCATGTCAATTCTTTGTGCGTTTCTGCAGCGTTTTTCACCCTTAGACTTGAATGGAGTCTCAGTCAAATCTGCAGCAAAAATGTAGGTTTAAAAATATTTGCGGATTTGCTGCGGATGTTTGCTGCGTATTTGACGGACTCAATTCAAATCAATGAGTCAAAAACGCAGCAAAAATACACAAAGAATTGAGACTGCTCCTCCCATCATCAGACGGTCGCTCCAGCTGACAATAGTGGGAGCAGGTGTGGCTGAGGGGAGAAGTAATCTCCTCAGCCGGCGTCTGTGCGCAGTTTTATAAAAAGTAAATAAAATAAATCAATATTAAAATAAAAAAAACACCTTATTCTCACCTGTCCGCTGTCATCTTGATGTCCCACAGCGATCCGATCATCCAGCAATACACTGACAGGAGCGCGATTGCTCCCGGCAGTGTATAACGCTGTGCTGCAGGACTGAGTTCACTGGAGTTCATCAGCTGAAGATCAATTGAAATCTCTGGAGACCTCACTTATGGCATTGGTGCTATGTGAGAATTTTCTCACGCAACACTGAGGTAGTAAGTGAGGTCACCAAAGCTCTCAGCTGACCATCAGCTGATTGAACTCCAGTGACCTCACTCCTGCAGCACAGCGTTATACACCGACAGGAGCGATTACACTCCTGTCAGTGTATACAGTGCTGTCTTCTACAACAGTCACATCAGTGATTGCTGATGTGGCTGTTGTAGAAGTGACCGGGATCATCGTGGGACACTGTGGATTATGTCATAACAGCGGACAGGTGAGGGATATGGTTGTTTTTTATTTTTGGTTTCTTACAGGAGACGAGGGCTTCGGGGATTGGGCGTTAGGTGAGTATACGGTGTTTTTTACTTTTAAATAAAAGATTAAAACAGTGCGGAATTTTATTTAAAATAAAAGTCTTTATTCTGGCAGTGTCTTTATTTCAAAAACCTTACTACGGGGTTAGTAATGGTAATTACTAACCTGAGCTTCATGTCAGCTGCCAATACAAGGCTGACATGAACCACAACCCTATTACCCCACTTGCCACCGCACCAGGGCAAGTGGAAAGAGAGGAAGCTAAGCACCAGATTTGGTGCATCCTACGGATGCGCCAGTTCTAGGGACACTGAGAGCTGATATTATTAGCCTCGGAGAGGGCAAGTATCCATGGCCTCTTCCCTGGCTATTAAGATCAGCTCGCAGCTGTCTGCCTAGCCTTTGCTGGTTAGATTTTATAGGGGGACTATATGTAAATTTTTTTCTGGGGTCCCCCTGTAATCTAGCCAGTAAAGGCTAAGCAAACAGCTGTGGGCTGTTATTAAAAGCCAGGGAACATTTTTGGCTAATGGCCCCTTCCTTGGCTACTAATATCAGCTCCCAGCGGTCAGATTTCCCTCTACTGGTTATGAAAATGACACAGGAGCCCAAGCCATATTTTTTTAATTTTAGGCTCTGTGCCCACGATCCAGACATAGAAGAGTTTTTAACACAGCATATTTTTGCTGCGTCCAAAACGCTGCATTCTATTGAACGCAGGTAAATCCGCATGTGTTCACTGAACCATGCTGCTTTACCGCATTCAATACATTGCAGTGGTCAAATTTCTGTTGCTGAAACTAGTGACTCTGCAAGAGAATTTGACATGCTGCGGTCCTGAAAGACGCGCTGCATGTCAGTGTCAGCGGGTGATCCACAGCCTCTGATGCATGCATAGTGGACATGGGATTTCTAGAGATCCCATCCACTATGCTGTAACATCTGGACGCTGCGGGTTTGATTCTGCATAAACAAGCAGCTTCAAACCCGCAGCGGCTCCTTATCATGGGCATGTACCCAAACTCAACTGTAACATGTCAATTCAGATTTTGACCGACTGAAATGTCATTACATGGGGTGGATCCGCATGTATTGACAAAACAAGTGCAGCATTAGAACACAGCTTTTTGGACAATGCGCTGCGTCCAAAGCACTGCTAGTTGCTGATTGTGGGGACGTAGCGGCTAACCAAACACCTGTGAGCTGTTATTAATAACCAAGAAAAATCATTCATTGTTGGACAAAAACGCATCAAAATCACGGAAAAGCCTGTGTTTTCGCTGCCAAGACATGCAGAAAAGTTGCAAAAATGTCTGCAATCAAATCCTGAACTTGAGCACATGGCCTAAATCCCTGCATCCAGTCCGACCCCCGCCTATATGTGTCTGAGGGGAAGGGGCAACTCACAGGACTCGGGGGGCTACCAATGACGATGGCACCAGGCGGACATATAAAGTAGAGGTCTCCAGGGCAGGGGGCTCTGGGTGCATAAAAAAGGACAGTGATAAAGTTCTGCAGCATCCTAATATACCCGAGGGGTCAATTCCTCTACATCGCTGCTTGCTGTCAGTGAATGGAAACACTGCTGCTGACATCTAGATGCACCAAGTCCATGCCCTGTGCACACTGACGGCAGCGGCTCCGGTTCATCCCGTGCGGTATCGCTCACTCACCGTTTCCTCTAGCGCCTCTCTGGGCGGAGCTCACGAATCGTAGTCTCCGCAAAAATGGCCGCTCGCCAGTAAGGAAGCCGTCACAGCAAAAAAAAATTCTGCCGAGCTTTATTAAACGTACACTGTGCAGAGTGAAAAGCTTTATTTACACTGACACGGCGGGAATCTCGCCAAGCAGAGCTCTCTCTGGCACAGCCCATCAAGGTGACAAAAGCGGAAGTCCAGTTGCCATGGAGACGTTCATCCAGCTTTATTTACACTGACAGAGGCGGACGTTGTCACCATGGCGGACCTAGGCCGGCAGTTACAGGAGTACGTAGCGCAGAATAAGGCCGGGAGCAGCGGCAGTTCTGCGGCCTCCGAGCGCTCGGAGCCGGGGTGGCGGGCCTGGTTCTCCCCTCCCAGCGGCGGCCTCTCGTGGTCATGGAGTCCTATGGATGCGGATCCTTTCCTGCCGGGGATGTCCGGGACTCAGAGGCTGATGGCGGCCGGTGTGTGTGCGGGCATGGCCGCTCTGTGCTTCACCCTGGCCGGACTCTATGTGCCGCTGCTGTTGCTCCGGGCTCGGAAGTTCGCCATGCTGTGGTCTATGGGCTCGCTTCTGGGCCTGTGTGCCGCCGGCCTCCTGCGGGGCCCCAGCCGCATGCTCCGGGAGCCCGACCCCTGGGCCTTCTTCTACCTGGCCGCTCTGGGGGGCACGCTGTACGCGGCGCTGGGCTTCCGGAGCACCCCTCTCACATTACTGGGGGCCGGCGCGCAGATCATCACCGGCGCAGCGCTGCTGCTGGGCATGTTACCGGGCGGCGCCGCGGGGAGGCGCTACATCAGCGGACTGTGCGGGAGTCTGATGAGGAGAGGGGTCTCCAAAGCCCTGCCCGTGTAATGGCTGGACAGGGCCCCACTGTGGAGCGGAGACCACGGCCTATGTGACTCCGAAGACCAGTGGTACCCAAGGCTTGCTGGGAGTTGTAGTATTGGAACCACTGTTCAGACACATGATGGGAATCACTACTCCAGCAGAGCTGGGGCCCCTGTTATTCTACGTGATCGGGACTGTGGCCACTGTGAAGCTCAGTCAGGGCTCCTATCTGGGCCACTGGACTATGGCACCTGTGAAGCTGAGGGCTCCTATTTGGGCTGTGGCCCCTGTGAAGCTGAGGGTGGTTTACTTGGGACCCCGTACATTGATTCCTGTGAAGATGAAGCCTCTTTTTCTGGGCCACTGGATTGCCCCCCATGAAGACGAGGACTCCTATCTGGGATTCATGGACTGTGGCCCCTGTGAAGACGAGGGCTCCTTATCTGGACCACTGGCTTCTCTCTATGTCAAGCTTTATATGAGAACTATCAGACACTTGGTGCCTTGATGTCGCCACTGATAACCGCTGTGAATCTGCTGCTTATATTAAGCATACCATACACTATAGGGAGTCGTAAGCCAGACGCTTATCTCCCCTGAGAACAAAGGATCAGACATGATGAAATGCAACATGTCCAACCCTTTTCCCTCCTGCTGCTGGCAGGACACCCACATACATTATAGTTTGTCTGCTGATCTTGCTGAAATTGGTGGTTTTATCCAACATCTATTTAAAGAGGTATTCCCATCCCCAAGATCCTATCCTAATATGTAGTAGGTGTAATAATATTATTAGCAAATACCTCCAATTAGAAATGTAGTATAGTTCTTCTGATTCGCTATGTCTCTTTCCTCATGTGCAGGCATTGCAGGACCTTAGCTATCCATGGTAACGACCACTGATATAGTGACCGCTAGATGCTAGTGGTTGTAACCATGGATACCTAAGGTCCTGCACATTTCTAATTGGAGGTATTTACTAATATTATACCTACTACATATTGGGACAGGAGCTTGGAGATGGAAGTAACCCTTTAAAGTGTTAGTTCTGAATGACCAATCGGCTCTGAAAAGGTGGTGACCTTTAAAGGGTTAATGCTGCTCCTCTCAATTGTACATGGAGAGATGATTGGGGCCGGTGACATCCCGTCTTCCCATACCTGCGGGGACGTGTGTGTGTGTGACAGACCGTACGTCCCATACTGGTGTACAGCAGATTTGATGGTACTGACCTCTGGATGCAGAAGTGAGAGAACCAACACTGACTTTTTATAGGCCACGTTTTCAGGCTGTTATTGGCATTACTGGGGGGCCATGCCAATAGAAAAATACACCATATGTGCAGCTGCTTTAACTTATTCTAACCCCATATTCAGGCATTTCCAAATATAATGGTCTGTTGAGGATATATTCACATTCCCTCCGTCTTACCTTTACCGGGATACAGATATTGCAAAACTCCAACCTCTAAGGCTGCGTGCCCACGATCAGGAAGAACAGTGTTTTGGACTCGGCTCACCTGCGCTGCGTCCATAACGCTGCGTTCTATAAAGCCCATCCACTGTGCTTGTATCGTAGAACTCTCATGCCCACTGCTGTTATTTGACTCCGTGTAAACTCACCCGCGACTTGGCTTTACGAGCTGCAGCATGACAATTTCTGTTGCAGAGAAACTAGTCTTCGCAACAGAAATTTCCCCAATAGCATGTCACTAGATGCCGTTTATCCTCATTGTTCAATGAACACATGCGGATTTACCTGTGTGATTAGAACACAGTGTTTTGGAAGCAGCTAAAATACTCTTCTTCCAAGTGCTGCTATATCCTGATCGTGGGCCTATACCCTGAATCAGTTGGAAAATAGAATATGAAGGGAACCTGGCAGTCGGTTTGTGCTGCCCCAACAATGTGTAGACTAGCTCACTCATTGCAGAAAGTGACCAAGCATGGGGGAAAGAGGCGCCAGGCAGCTGCCCCAACTACTCACCTGACTGATTGATATTTCTCCACTATACTGAGAAACCTATTAAACTGAGTCAGGTAGGGAGAAGCCAGGAGGGAGCTTCTCAGCACATCTCTTCCCCCTCCCAGGCGTCTCTCACCAGAGTAAGGCATGGCTTTCTGAAATGATGGAGCCTACTAGATTTCAGGTTGACCATGTCTTGGGCAGTATGAAACTGCTAACAGGGTGTCTTTAAAGGGGGTTGGTCACCTTTAGCACTTTATTATTTAGTGAGGCAGATTCTTGGGGGATTGGGATGGGCAGATGTTGACCCCCCCCCCCCTCACTGTGATGATCGTACGCCGTAAAATTACTGGAGAACACAAGTAGTGTTGCAGCGTTACTAGTAAAACATGGTGATGAGATCGAAGAGACTGGTGGATTATCATACGCTGGACATGACCAACATGTTTCAGAACTGTACATGTAACGTCTGCCCCTGATGACGGATCCTGTTTTTAATACACAGCCTGCCAGTATCAGCCGTTCCTAAAGAGATATCTTGTTCTAAATACACAACTTGAAGTGCAAGTGCTTCCTCTGAGGCCTTTTCAGTGCCGCTCGGCTGTATGCTGAACCTCTTTTATCTCCTCTCTCTGTATTGAACTCACCATTGTACTGAGGCATAATATTATACTAAGGGGATTTGTTTTCTGACACAAGAACACTGTGCAGCACCTGCTCCAGAAAAGGGCGCTGACCGTTCAGGGTTTTCATACAAAATATCAATCTATTTTGTTTTTTTATTGGATTCACAGATTTTTATAATTGCTGTTTTATAATTCCAGAATGTTGAGATTTTCCGTTCTACAAGATTAAATAAATGTTACACCCTGGTTTATGTTTATAATGACGTCATCCGCACCGTTTTTAGTAGAGCAATTCTGAAAAATCTCGGAAATCTTATTGGGTCTGTGACTGAACAAATGAAGCCATGTGCTGCAGAACTACACCAGAATGACTTCCACAAGAAACAAAACGTGCACTTCTGGCAATGTGATTGTGCCATGGAGGTCTTCATAATACACAGGGATGTCAAACTGAAACACAGAGGGCCAAAATGAAAAACTTGGACAAAGGCGCGGGATAACCAATATACAGGATAATGAGCCCCACATAGTCCTCCATACAGAATAACGGGCCCCACATAGTCCTCCATACAGTATAATGGGCCCCACATAGTCCTCCATACAGTATAATGGGTCCCACATAGTCCTCCATACAGAATAATGGGCCCCACATAGTCATCCATACAGAATAATGGGCCCCACATAGTCATCCATACAGAATAATGAGCCCCACATAGTTCTCCATTCAGAATAACGGGCCCCACATAGTCCTCCATACAGTATAATGGGCCCCACATAGTCCTCCATACAATATAATGGGTCCCACATAGTCCTCCATACAGAATAATGGGCCCCACATAGTCATCCATACAGAATAATGGGCCCCACATAGTCATCCATACAGAATAATGGGCCCCACATAGTCATCCATACAGAATAATGGGCCCCGCATAGTCCTCCATACAGTATAATGGGCCTCGCATAGTCCTCCATACAGAATAATGGGCCCCACATAGTGCTCCATACAGTATAATGGGCCTCACATAGTCCTCCATACAGTATAATGGGCCTCACATAGTCCTCCATACAGTATAATGGGCCCCACATAGTCCTCCATACAGAATAACGGGCCCTACATAGTCCTCCACACAATAATGGGCCCCACATAATCCTCCATACAGAATAACAGGCCCCACATAGTCCTCCATACAGAATAACAGGCCCCACATAGTCCTCCATACAGAATAACGGGCCCCACATAGTCCTCCATACAGAATAACGGGCCCCACATAGTCCTCCATACAGAATAATGGGCCCCACATAGTCCTCCATACAGAATAATGGGCCCCACATAGTCCTCCATACAGAATAATGGGCCCCACATAGTCCTCCATACAGAATAATGGCCCCACATAGTCCTCCATACAGAATAATGGGCCCCACATAGTCCTCGTACGGAATAATGGGCCCCACATAGTCCTCGTACGGAATAATGGGCCCCACATAGTCCTCGTACGGAATAATGGGCCCCACATAGTCCTCCATACAGAATAACGGGCCCCACATAGTCCTCGTACGGAATAATGGGCCCCACATAGTCCTCGTACGGAATAATGGGCCCCACATAGTCCTCGTACGGAATAATGGGCCCCACATAGTCCTCGTACGGAATAATGGGCCCCACATAGTCCTCTATACAGAATAACGGGCCCCACATTGTCCTCCATACAGAATAATGGGCCCCACATAGTCCTCTATACAGAATAATGGGCCCCACATAGTCCTCCATACAGAATAATGGGCCCCACATAGTCCTCTATACAGAATAATGGGCCCCACATAGTCCTCGTACGGAGTAATGGGCCCCACATAGTCCTCATTATAGTATTATGGGCCCCACATTGCTTTCCATACAGGATAATGGGCCCCACATAGTCCTCTTTATAGTATTATGGGCCCACATTGCCTTCTATACAGAATAATGACCCCACATAGGGTTGGGGTGGTTCTGGTTGCGCGGGCCAAATATAACCAACCTGTGGGCGAGTTTGACATGTATGATATAGATTTGTTTCCTATTCTGTGTGCACTCTGACATAACTACCTTACAGTCGGGTGCATGTGTATGGAGTGGGCCCATACAGCCGGCATCTGCCTGTGTCAGCAGCTACCAGGGCTTGCTTTGCTCCCTGCTGTTTAACCATTTAGATGCTACTGTCAATCTGTGACAGCGGCATTTAAATAGCCAGGTTGCTGGTGAGCGCATACACGTCTCCTATTCACTATCCCACAACACAATTACGGGGCTGTCATAGATGGGAGCCTGGGAACTGCTGAAGGCCCCTTCAGTACCATTTTTTTCCTTATATAGGTCCCCCTGCATAGGAGATGATCAATTTCTAAAACTAAAAAAAATAAAAGTAAACATATTTGGTCTTGTCTTGTTCATAATAGGTCCTAGTTATCAAAGTATAAAATTATTTAATTCATACATAATGCCAAAAAGAAAATCATGAGCTCCAGAATTGTTATTTTGGTTCATTGCACCTCCCCCTCTTTACTCCCTTAAAAAAAAAAACAATCATGCCCAGTCATGAGAGGGTAAAGGGGATTTATCAAAACTGCTGGGGTTGTTGCCATAGCAACTAATTATTTCAGCTCCCAATTTTTAACTGAAAGCCATGACCTGCTGGGTTACTATGGTAACAGCCCACTTCTCCTTACCACCATTTGTGGTACATGGCGGCGACTCTTATGCCATTTGCAGCTCGTTACAGTAGTGTCTGGTCATTACTCAGCCATGACGGGTACCATGACTGCTTTCTGACCGAAGCAGCGCTGCCCCTGACCATGGGTTGTGTCCGGTATTACAACTCAGCCCCATTTATGTGATGGGAGCTGCAATACCGGACACAACACAGGGTCAGGGTTGGTGCTGTTGCTGTAAGAAAGCCACCATGTTTTTCTTATTCTGAGTCTTCAAACATATCCTATTGCCTTGTACTGGGGTCTGTCAGGTGGATTGTGGCTTCAGATGGCTGTGGTTGCAGTAATGCTGGCCTGTACAGAAAGGCCGGGCTCTGGATAATGCGGAGTAACCTGCCCATCGCTGCTTCTGACATGGATGACTGGGGGATAATTACCTCATGAGGTGATTGCTGAGGTAAATGCAGGCCACCTATCATGTCCCTGCTTCCATCTCCACCCTGTGCTCTATGGATGAAAGACAGTTTCTGATTGGTTGGAGTGATCTGGTCTCCCGGCGTGTCCTCATGCATCAGTAGTTACTGGAGATCGGTGTGGGAACAGGTAGACATGTCTGGACTGGCCGAGGCCACGGCCCCACTATCAGTATTCGGTCAGTATTCGGTCAGTATTTTTTCTCAGGAGTAGGAGACAAAACCAGGAGTGGGTGATAAATACAGAATTGGTGACTTGTTTCTATTATACCTTTTCTCTGATTGTTCCTCACCTTATTTTGGCTCCCACTCCTGAGAAAAAATACTGACCGAATACTGATAGTGGGGCCGTGGCCTAATACAGAACGTCCCCGGATACTACACGGCACACTCAGCCCAGGGCAGATCAGACAGTATCACACAGGAAAGGATTAGATACAAAGCTCAGCAGACAGTATCACACAGGATAGGATTAGATACACGGCTCAGCAGACAGTATCACTCAGGATAGGATTAGATACACAGCTCAGCAGACAGGATCACACAGGATAGGATTAGATACACAGCTCAGCAGACAGTATCACACAGGAGAGGATTAGATACACAGCTCAGCAGACAGTATCACACAGGATAGGATTAGATACACAGCTCAGCAGACAGGATCACACAGGATAGGATTAGATACACAGCTCAGCAGACAGTATCACACAGGAAAGGAGTAGATACACAGCTCAGCAGACAGTATCACACAGGATAGGATTAGATACACAGCTCAGCAGACAGTATCACACATGGTAGGATTAGATACACGGCTCAGCACACAGTATCACACAGGATAGGATTAGATACACAGCTCAGCAGACAGTATCACACAGGGTAGGATTAGATACACAGCTCAGCAGACAGTATAACACATGGTAGGATTAGATACACAGCTCAGCAGACAGTATAACACATGGTAGGATTAGATACACGGCTCAGCAGACAGTATCACACAGGGTAGGATTAGATACACAGCTCAGCAGACAGTATCACACAGGATAGGATTAGATACTCGGCTCAGCAGACAGTATCACACAGGAAAGGAGTAGGTACACAGCTCAGCAGACAGTATCACACAGGAAATGAGTAGATACACAGCTCAGCAGACAGTATCACACATGGTAGGATTAGATACACGGCTCAGCAGACAGTATCACACAGGATAGGATTAGATACACAGTTCAGCAGACAGTATCACACAGGGTAGGATTAGATACACAGCTCAGCAGACAGTATAACACATGGTAGGATTAGATACACGGCTCAGCAGACAGTATCACACAGGATAGGATTACATACACAGCTCAGCAGACAGTATCACACAGGATAGGATTAGATACACAGCTCAGCAGACAGTATCACACAGGATAGGATTAGATACACAGCTCAGCAGACAGTATCTCAGAGAATAGGATTAGATACACAGCTCAGCATTAAGTATCACACAGGATAGGACTAGATACACGGATCAGCAGACAGTATCACAGAGAATAGGATTAGATACACGGCTCAGCAGACAGTATCACACAGGATAGGAATAGATACACAGTTGAGCAGACAGTATCACACAGGATAGGATTAGATACACGGCTCAGCAGACAGTATCACACAGGATAGGATTAGATACACGGATCAGCAGACAGTATCACACAGGATAGGATTAGATACACAGTTGAGCAGACTGTGTCACACAGGATAGGATTAGGTACACTGCTCATTAGACAGTATCACACAGGATAGGATTAGATACACAGTTGAGCAAACTATCACACAGAATAGGATTAGATACACGGCTCAGCAGACAGTATCACACAGGATAGGATTAGATACACGGCTCAGCAGACAGTATCACACAGGATAGGATTAGATACACGGATCAGCAGACAGTATCACACAGAATAGGATTAGATACACAGCTCAGCAGACAGTATCACACAGAATAAGATTAGATACACAGCTCAGCAGACAGTATCACACAGGATAGGATTAGATACACGGCTCAGCAGACAGTATCACACAGGATAGGATTAGATACACGGCTCAGCAGACAGTATCACACAGGATAGGATTAGATACACAGCTCAGCAGACAGTATCACGCAGGATAGGATTAGATACACAGCTCAGCAGTCAGTGTCACACAGTATAGGATTAGATACACAGCTCAGCAGACAGTATCTCACAGGATAGGATTAGATACACATCTCAGCAGACAGTATCTCACAGGATAGGATTAGATACACAGCTCAGCAGATAGTATCACACAGGATAGGATTAGATACACAGCTCAGCAGACAGTATCACACAGGATAGAATTAGATACACGGCTCAACAGACAGTATCACACAGGATAGGATTAGATACACAGCTCAGCATTAAGTATCACACAGGATAGGATTATATACACGGATCAGCAGACAGTATCACAGAGAATAGGATTAGATACACAGCTCAGCAGACAGTATCACAGAGAATAGGATTAGATACACAGCTCATCAGACAGTATCACACAGGATAGGATTAGATACATGGCTCAGCAGACAGTATCACACAGGATAGGATTAGATACACGGCTCATCAGACAGTATCACACAGGATAGGATTAGATACACAGCTCAGAAGACAGTATCACATAGGATAGGATTAGATACACAGCTCAGCAGACAGTATCACACAGGATAGGATTAGATACACAGCTCAGCAGACAGTATCTCACAGGAGAGGATTAGATACACAGCTCAGCAGACAGTATCACACAGGATAAGATTAGATACACGGCTCAGCAGACAGTATCACACAGGATAGGATTAGATACACAGCTCAGCAGACAGTATCACACAGGATAGGATTAGATACACAGCTCAGCAGACAGTATCACACAGGATAGGATTAGATACACAGCTCAGCAGACAGTATCACACATGATAGGATTAGGTACATGGCTCATCAGACTGTATCACACAGGATAGGATTAGATACACGGCTCATCAGACAGTATCACACAGGATAGGATTAGATACACAGCTCAGCAGACAGTATCACACAGGATAGGATTAGGTACATGGCTCATCAGACTGTATCACACAGGATAGGATTAGATACACGGCTCATCAGACAGTATCACACAGGATAGGATTAGATACACGGCTCAGCAGACAGGATCACACAGGATGGGATTAGATACACGGCTCAGCAGACAGTATCACACAGGATAGGATTAGATACACGGCTCAGCAGACAGTATCACACATGATAGGATTAGATACACAGCTCAGCAAACAGTATCATACAGGATAGGATTAGGTACACGGCTCATCAGACAGTATCACACAGGATAGGATTAGATACACAGCTCAGCGGACAGTATCACACATGATAGGATTAGGTACACGGCTCATCAGACAGTATCACACAGGATAGGATTAGATACACAGCTCAGCAGACAGTATCACACAGGATAGGATTAGATACACGGCTCAGCACACAGTATCACACAGGATAGGATTAGATACACGGCTCAGCACACAGTATCACACAGGATAGGATTAGATACACGGCTCAGCAGACAGTATCACACAGGATAGGATTAGATACACAGCTCGGCAAGGAGACATTCAGTTTTGGAGAGATTCAGGTTCAGATAGAGGGAGGACATGATGTTACAGACAATCCCTGGTGCCTTGTAGTAATGCAGGGTGAGGTCAGGAGACGATGTGTATAATGGGGTCATCAGCATCGAGATGGTACTGGAAACCAAATCTACTGAGCTGAGTGTATCTGAGCTGTTCTGTTTCTCATGTAGTGACATGGAAACGTTGTTGGGCCAGACTGCAGACATGTCGGGAGGAGGTATGTACAGAATACACTGGACCTATAGGAGGTGAGGGCCCCTCCTGTATCACATTCTTATTACACCGCAGGACGTATGGACCCAAAGATGGACGATGTCCTGAAGAAGATCACCATGGTCCAGAAAGGTAACAAGGATGTCGCCCCTTCAGGGGAAATGTAATATTACAGGGCGCCCATCCTCCATGCCATTGTATTATAGTTGCTAATAACAGTATTTCCAATGTATAGTGGGGGTTGTTATTCTCATATATCTATAAAGTGGCCACAGAGGTGGAGTATCACATTAACATTAATTACGTTACATTACCAGCTGATATGAGCAGGGGCCCTTATTCCTACATTGAAATAACTTCTATAAGATTCGGTTTGGAAACAAACGTTTCTCTACACTTCAGTAATTTACAATCTGTCACATCCTGATATGTAAGACGGCTTTAAAAACAGCATCTAATGGCGGTTCTATACCTGTGCAGATCGGGAACAAAGCGAGGCCGAGAAGCAGGAATTAGACAAGGAGATAGAAGCAGAAGAGCGGGAACTACAGAAATGTGAGCAGCCATGATTCACTGCGCTAATCCTGTCCAGTGTATATGGCGATGTGTAATGTACTGTCGGGTTTATATCTCAGTATATGCGGAAAAAACAGCGCTGAAAGAAACACTCCTGAAAAAGCAAGGTGAGCAGGAGGTTACCCAACAATAGACCACTTCTAAAAGCAAGAAATGTATTGAAAAGAAAAACTATGTGTGAATTATGGAAATATTTGGCCACTGTATTGTGGTATAATCGTGCACTCCATGGTGCGTTATAATTTGGGTACATTGTGGTAGTAAAGTTATGGACGCTATAGGTTGATATTATTTGTGTACTGTTTGGTAGGAAAATTGGTCACCATATAGGTATATAATATTTTGGCACTTTATGGTTGTATAATTGGCCATGCTATAGGACAATATTTTTGGGGTACTTTGTGGTAGTATAATTAGGGACGCTATAGATTGGTTTTATTTGGGCACTTATGGTAGTATGGTAGTATGCGATCAGGTGATATATTTGGGTATTGTATGATAGTATTTGGGCACTCTCTAGGATGCTATTACCTGGTACACTCTGGTATTATAATTGGGCACAATATAGATTGGTATTATTTGGGCACTTTATAGGATGCTATTACCTGGTACACTGTGGTATTATAATTGGGCACAATATAGGTTGGTATTATTTGGGCACTCTATAGGATGATATTACTTGGTACACTATGGTATTATAATTGGGCACAATATAGGTTGGTATTATTTGGGCACTCTATAGGATGATATTACCTGGTACACTATGGTATTATAATTGGGCACAATACAGATTGGTATTATTTGGTCACTCTATAGGATGATATTACCTGGTACACTATGGTATTATAATTGGGCACAACATAGATTGGTATTATTTGGGCACACTATAGGATGATATTACCTGGTACACTCTGGTATTATAATTGGGCACAATATAGGTTGGTATTATTTGGGCACTCTATAGGATGATATTACCTGGTACACTCTGGTATTATAATTGGGCACAATATAGGTTGGTATTATTTGGGCACTCTATAGGATGATATTACCTGGTACACTATGGTATTATAATTGGGCACAATATAGATTGGTATTATTTGGGCACTCTATAGGATGATATTACCTGGTACACTATGGTATTATAATTGGGCACAATATAGATTGGTATTATTTGGGCACTCTATAGGATGATATTACCTGGTACACTATGGTATTATAATTGGGCACAATGTAGGTTGGTAGTATTTGGGCACTGTATGGTGATTTGGAGGGCCCTCACATTGCTTTTCTCAGGGTTTCTACAAATATGAATTAGTCCTAGCTTACATTATTAACCTTTACATCATCTCATAAAATGTAACAGAACAAAATATCTACATTTTCTTTTAGAAACCGTCCGACTTCTAAAGCTAAAACGTGACAATCAGTTAAAGAAAGAAAAGAAGTAAGTGGAGGTGGTGTTACTTTTGTGCTTAGTGCGCTCAGTAATACCTTGCTATTCACTGACAGGAAGCAGAGTGAACACTGACTATATGATGTGATTGCATACTTTTTTATTGTACGGGGATCATGTGATACTTAGGGAGGACTGGACAGCCCCTTTAAGGAGTTTTCTAACTTGATCTGGAAAGTTGAACCTAAATTCTAAATATTTAGATGGGAATCTCCCACTTCTCTCATGTGCACGCACAGGGTCCCGGAAAGCTGAGATATGAGGGGCTGTTTGTTGGGGTCCTTATATATGCCTGTGACACAGAGGTAGCATTGTGATTACAGGGGACTTCCCTGACACCAAATATTAGACCTACAGGACAATACATAATCAAAGCAAAACAGCAAACCTTACAGGCAGCACATTCACAGGAATATCACTATCTGGGAGGTTCCTTGTACCGGCCATGGACATGGACCACCTCATGCTGAGAGAAGACTGAGTACACGTCAGCAATGAAGGATTTGAGAGGGTAACAAAAACAATACACCATAGTCTAAACCTGGGCTAAAATACAGCATCTGTAGTGACACAAGGACTGGACTACTACTCATGGTACTTGCACTAAACGATCCACTCCGCAGTAGAGAAGAATAGGACTGAGGTGTGCCGCCACCGTCATCTCACTGCATGCTTTACATTGGCGCAGAATGCTGGAGCAAGCCGAGGAAAGCAAAAAGAGGATTGATGATCTGACCACCAAAATTAAGGAAGAGAAGCTAAAGCAGAGAAAACAGAGGTGAGGGAATAAAACGCTGGATTCAGCCAATGAATCACCATAGTTTTAGGATCCACCTTTGGCTAAGTTTACACAAGCGTATTTTTGATCCGTGTGCAGTCTTTATGCACTATGGACAGCACATAGACCCAATGTTATATTACTTTCCACATGGATCTCAGATCTGCATGTAAAAAAATCACAGCATGCACTAGTCTGGCCAAATTCATGGACCAAACTGGTGCATGTAAATAGTAGGCAGCTGCTGCACCCATCCACTATACGGAAAGCACAAGGATCTGCACATGGATGTGACCAGTCCACAAAGTTCAGCACACTTCTGAACTTAATTATTTTTTTTCTATACCGATATAGGATTGAATTTCAGGATCAAATGGAGGATCTGATGAAACAGCACAAGGCGCTGGCAAAGTTTTATGTAAGTAGATGACGGGGTAAGGGAATCATGTGACTAACACTATGGTGTCCACACTATGTTATATTACAGGTCCGATAATTTCCGAATGAAGACCAATATACACTGCTCAAAAAAATAACGGGAACACTGAAATAACACATCCTAGATCTGAATGAATGAAATATTCTCATTGAAAACTTTGTTCTGTACAAAGTTGAATGTGCTGACAACAAAATCACACAAAAATCATCAATGGAAATCAAATTTATTAACCAATGGAGGCCTGGATTTGGAGTCACCCCCAAAATTAAAGTGGAAAAACACACTACAGGCTGATGCAACTTTGATGTAATGTCCTTAAAAGAAGTCAAAATGAGGCTCAGTATTGTGTGTGGCCTCCACGTGCCTGTATGACCTCCCTACAATGCCTGGGCATGCTCCTGATGAGGTTGCGGATGGTCTCCTGTGGGATCTCCTCCCAGACCTGGACTAAAGCATCCGCCAACTCCTGGACAGTCTGTGGTGCAACGTGACATTGGTGGATGGAGCGAGACATGATGTCCCAGATGTGGTCAATCTGATTCAGGTCTGGGGAACGGGCGGGCCAGTCCATAGCTTCAGTGTCTTCATCTTGCAGGAACTACTGACACACTCCAGCCACATGAGGTCTGGCATTGTCCTGCATTAGGAGGAACCCAGGGCCAACCGCACCAGCATATGGTCTCACAAGGGGTCTGAGGATCTCATCTCAGTACCTAATGGCAGTCAGGCTACCTCTGGCGAGCACATGGAGGGCTGTGCGGCCCTCCAAAGAAATGCCATCCCACACCATTACTGACCCACTGCCAAACCGGTCATGCTGAAGGATGTTGCAGGCAGCAGATCGCTCTCCACGGCGTCTCCAGACTCTGTCACGTCTGTCACATGTGCTCAGTGTGAACCTGCTTTCATCTGTGAAGAGCACAGGGCACCAGTGGCGACTTTGCCAATCCTGGTGTTCTGTGGCGAATGCAAGCGTCCTGCACAGTGTTGGGCTGTGAGCACATTTTGCAGGGCTCTGGCAGTGCTCCTCCTGTTCCTCCTTGCACAAAGGAGGAGGTATCGGTCCTGCTGCTGGGTTGTTGCCCTCCTACGGCCCCTCCACGTCTTCTGGTATCTGCTCCATGCTCTGGATGTGACGCCTCTACTCGAAAAGCCCTTTTCTTTACCCTGGGAGATGGGGGACTCGGAGTCGGGTCCTGTGATGTAGAGATGGGGTGTAGCCGTGGCCCGGACCCGCTCCGTGCCCAGGGCCGTCACATTAAAAGGATGGTGTGGGCTTATCCGGGTTGAGTAGCTGATTTATGACTACGCCACCTGTGGCACCTGGTGAAGGCCACCAGAGCCGCTGCAGTCCGCTGAGGCATGGTGTGATGGCGGCCAGAGTTATTACTACTCCCCACAGGCAGAGCAAGGCCTCAGGGCAGAGGGACAGGATGGAGAGGGTAGTAGTAGAGGAAGACGGGCGCCGCGTCGTGCGGTGTAGTGCAGAATAAACAGTCCGGAGGCCATAGGGGTGAACTTCCAAGGCTTTACTCACATTAGAGATGGCAGAAGGAAGGCGACTCCCTGCTCCCCGCGGAGTCCTGTGATCATCAGGGACAGGGGTCCGACAACCTCCGAGTAAGTCCAGCATTCAGTCGGGACCCTACACCAGAGTGTTCCTGAACTACAGACTGAATCCCTTTCCTGTCTGTGTGTGGGCGAATAGGCCGGGTCTCCCTCTGAACTCCTCTCAGAACAAGGGTACGGGTGGCAGCTCCGCTCCATCCGATACCCGGTGGGATCCTCAGGGCCTACCGGGCTTTCCCGACCAGGACATGGAGTAGCAAGGTCGGGTGTCGGGGGCCGGTACCCCTCTTGCAGCCGGACTCTCTCTGAATATATCAGCATGGCGAGGACAGGTGGCTTACACCGCTCCGTCTGCATCCTGCCTGGGATCCATTTGCTATGGAGCCACACTCTTAAGCTCCGGGCCTTCTTGGTCCTGGTCCTTGACCAGGTTGAGACATTCCTTGTCTACAACCTGCCCCTCGTCCCAAGGCCAGGGTACGAGGGCTGTGTCTCCATCCGATGCAGGCCCACACAGGATCCGCGTTAGGGGGGGAGATCACAGTGCCCTCAGCAATTGACAGCATAAAGACAGTCAAAGAGCTAGGCTAAAGACGATCAAAAGACCTCGAACCAAAATGGCTTTTTATTAAATATGAAATTTAAAGTGTAACTAACTTGTAAGTCCTCCACCCTCACCCACTGACTGGTTCCCCTCTCTCTTGGTTCCCCAGTCTCCCTGTAACCAGGGGAGCAGCACCTAGTGCATACTAGCCCCCCCTGGTGGAGAAGTGTGGTGTTGGATGCAAAGGTTGGGTCACGACTATCACACTGTTCTTACCTCAGAGGAGGAACACTACACTCCATTAAAGAAGTGCAGCATCCCTGTGGCGGTCGAACCCTCAGGGGCGCCACATGGACACTGTGCTGACAGACACAGCTACCCTTCTTGCCACAGCTCGCACTGATGTGCCATCCTGGATGAACTGCACTACCTGAGCAACTTCTGTGGGTCGTACTGTAGACACCGCCTCATGCTACGGTACCCCTAAGGGTGAGAGCAATGGCAAAATGAAAAAGTGACCAAAACAACAGCCAAAAAGGATGAGAACAGAGAAATGGTCTGTGGTCACCACCTGCAGAATCACTCCTTTATAGGGGGTATCTTGCTAATTGCCGATCATTTCTACCAGTTGTCTGTTCCATTTGCACAACAGCTGGAGAAATTGATTCACAATCAGTGTTGCTTCATAACTGGACAAGTAGATTTCACAGAAGTGTTATTGACTTGGAGTTACATTGTGTTGTTTAAGTGTTCCCTTTATTTTTTTGAGCAGTGTATATACATTTGTATAGTGAAATGGTGTAGCGCTATATAGTAGTGATAGCCATGATAACTCATTGTGTCGCCCTACATTGGTACTGTGGATCTAGGAGCCCAATGGGAGAGGGATTCGGTTCTAAATGTTGGCTCTTCCTACAGATCACCGATGACATGAACCACCTTGTAAAACACGACTTGACCATTCATTGAATTATGTGCGTTGTTTATAGGATGCAAAAAGACTTGGAGCAGAGACCGATGAAATGAAAGAGCGGAAAAAAGAGCTTCTACTAGAAGGTAAGGGATCGCTGACTTACCAGTGAGGAATGGAGCCCCTTATCGCAACAGGCCTCAGTTATGTACACTGGATATATAAGCTATCATTTGTTATCATAGAAAAGGAGAAGTCAGCCAAGCTCCAGGAACTTGAAGAAACTGAGGCCGACCTGAGAGAGAAAGGTGTCCTGACTTCAGAAAATCTCTTCCTGCGCAGCGAGCAAGCGACGTGTGCAATGTGAGACACGTAGAGCACCCTCATGGGACTTCTTGCACTAAATGACTATACAGTATATAAGTGTGTATTAGGGTTAGAGACAAACCGGGAGAATCAAAATGACCTTTTAGAGGTTTCTGAAATGTAACGTTGTGCATAGTAAAATACGGCAGAGGCCATAGTAGTGTCACTGCTTGTCTCAATGGAAGATGTTCCACTTTAGCTGCACATGGTGATTTCCTAGAACTCTGGGAACCTAAAAAAAGTGGCATAACTTATCTAGCCTATAATATCCAGCACGGTCTCTTCATGCATGCATCTCTTATGGCCTTACAGAAAGCTATTTGAAGAGGAAAACAACCGTTCCAAGGTCATGATAGAAGAGGAAACTCTGCGACAGACAGAAGTGCTGAACACATATAACAGGTCAGTATGAAACTCACAGAATGAGGCGGTAACACATTTTTTTCACATTATGGTGTGAAAGAGTTAAAGGAAAAATCTGCAAAAACAAATCTGTCTCATATCCTCATTGTCTCTTCTGAGCTGTCATGTCATATAACCTGCACTATGAAAAGTTGTTGAATACAGTACATCTATATTGCTACTCAACAGTCACTTTGTGTAAATGGACTTAAACCTGTCAACAGGAGATTATCACCAGAGGACTAGTAAACCTGCTGCCAGGTAGTCTAACCCCACCCCCACTACTGATTGGTAGCTTTCTGCCTATGCGCAGTGTACACAGAAAGCTGCCAATCAGTGGTGTGGGTGGGGATATACTGAGCTCAGCATTCAGAGAACTGAAAGATCTGCAGCAGAGAAAACAGTTTTTAATCAAAACAGCAGCAAGCAGCCCAGTAAGGTAAGTGATATATCACTGGAATCAGTGTCTCTGCCCCTACATTATGCTGCTCTTAAATGGTGTGGGAAATACATGGTGACAGATTCCCTTTAATGCCAAATACATCTGATGTTACTCTGTCTTTTGCTCCAGTCACATCCAGAGCTGCATTCACAAGTTACGGGAAATTGCTTGCAGAAAGTCCTCTTGGTGTATTCAGTATAGATGAACAGAAAAATGAAGTTTCTCTGTGCTTGTCTTAATCTTGTCCTGTCTGTTTTGGGGAGACAGGCTGAAATCACGGCTGGAAGATGCAGAAAGGAAGCTGCCTAAGGTGTCACAGGCCCTGGCGGAGAAGCCCCAGACGGAGCTCAGCAAGGGGGCTTTCCAGCCCAGCAGTATCCTATTCTCATTCACCAGATAGGACCAACAACACGCCGGTCTCCTCTCCATCCCAGGGGTTATTTCTGCTTCGCTTTATTCTGTAGTTCGTCAAAAGTATTGTTAAATAAAGTTTTCTCCATTATAATCATTGCCTGTAATTATTACAATCTGTGCACACAGAGCAGTGAAATGTGTCAGATGCCAAAACAGATACCAGGCAGGCTGTCGCCTTTTTTTAGCAGTAGAGACTACACTTTGATCTGTTTTTTTACACAATGATGGGGCTTTGCCAAAGACTCCATGTGAAGTTGACAGTAGATCAGGTGTCAGGGGTTAAGTGTAAAGGAGATGCAATAGCGGTTATCTCAGATGTAGCAGCCAGGGGGACAAAGAAGGGGATATTGCTTAGCTGTCACAATTCAGGTTTACAGGGAAGTGTGTCACCTGACCCCTGTGACCAGCCTAAAAGAAGAGGAAAGACGTACTGTACGTGGGATGGGAGTTGCTGCCCCAGGCTGGTACTTTGGCAGCACTAGGACACAGCTGAACCCAGGAGTCCAGTGTTATAAGAGCTATTCTGAAATGTTAGTCTGCGTGATCACTCATAGGGAAACAATTTGGTGACAACTCCCTTTAAATTCATGCTGAAGGCGAAGCGATTGAGTAAATGACAGGCTTTTATTAGGACACACACCCATCATCAACTCGTAAGAGGAACACAGACGAAGCATTTCCTTTCATTTTTGCTGCTGTGTTGGTTTCACTTTTATACAAAGAAAGGAGAGAAGATTTACACGAGACCTGACGGACATGGATTACCGCAATCCAGGTAAAATTGCACATGGCACTGTTCTCTGGGTACATCAATCATAGCAGGACTCTGCTGGTAATTCATCGTTGACATGGATCCAACCACCCACATCAATGTCCACATCATAACTCCAGTGATCTATATGGACACATTGAGATTATCTATGAGACTGACCTGCCTAAGAATAGGCCAGGCAATGCTGTCATTGGGACATTGAAGCTGGGGATTAATTGTAAAGGCTTTTCACCTAGTGACTGTGGCAGACGTACACTATTGGGGCATCATGTGGGCAAGCTGCTCCTCCATGGACCATGTTTTTATCTTTATTATATCCTTCCTCTTGCAGTGAGATGTGGCCCGGTGGAGGATGATGAGATGGAAGATCACAGCGAGGTCAGGAATATAGCCGAGGAACACGATGACCCCACAGAGACTATTCCCTCTATTGGTCCATTGCTTTCTTGTGAACCTTTTTCCACTAAAAGTCTGCAGATTTCTATTGCACGTAATTCTACTACAAGTCTGCAGATTTCTTGCTCTGTCCCTCCCACAGCAGCTACAGGTAAGAATCATAATGTCCCAAAAGGGGCAACTTAAAGGGATGATCCGCCCTGAATATTCACTCGAATATATAAATTGGGGGTGAGGTGTTAATAAAAAGTTTTTGTTATTGTCTCTTTTAATAATTCTTCTTACCTCCCATTGCTATGGATTTGCATGCAATCTGTCGCTCCCTGTTGCCAGCCATTTCAGATTGGGCCCAACGACGTGCGCCTTGGCGGGGTTGGCATCTTATAGATACATTCACAAGTTCATTTTCTTCTCAGATTGTCGCTGGTCTCCGGACGTAATTTCTGCCTTTCACAAACTTCCCGCTTTGAATGAAGAAATAGTTGACACACTTAACTCTTTGCTCAGTTTATCAATGGTAGGTGCCTCCCTGTATCCTCCCATCAGAGTGGTCAGTGCTTTTGCCACAATGCATTCATATATATATATATATATATATATATAGCAAGTCAGGACAGCTGTTGTAATACAGTGTTATGGCTCCATGTTGATATATTGGTTTCTTTGTATTTTCTGGCAGTGATGAACATTACATACTCCCAGTTCACTAGTGCCGTCCAGCTATCGCCGTATAGTTTGGCAGGCAGCTCATATTGGGGCTGTAGCTTTATTGGCTGGCAAGCAGCAGTCTGTGCCTATGGGCACTCCTTTTGTGTCTTGCTTTACATACATGACATGGTGGCTCAGTGGTAAGCATTGGTTTGCCTTGCTCAGCCCTGAGCAGCTTGTCTTTTTACCTTTGTACTTTTTACATCTGTGCAATATGGCTGTGACTTTCTGTAGCGCAACTATTTAGTGCTGTGATTTTTGACATTTGTGGTAACTTGCGACTAAGGACAGAAAATCCAGCACATCTGGAAACATTTGCGGTATGTAACAGGATGCAGGGCGACACTATAGGAGATCATTAGATACGATGTTATGATGCAATACCAGAATGTCAATGACATGTCACTGTGTATCATCTGGCAGCTAAACTAGAAGGGCTGCTAATAGTACAGAACTTTGTGTGCCGCCATAAAGGCGCTGGACACATGCTCTAGGCCGGGATGACATTAGCGTATAGCCTCCAATGTGAGATGCTAACGACACTCAGCCCCAGCTCTGCTGCGAGTGTGAGCCGAGTGTCAGTGCTCCAATTACCTAGCATGAGAGAATCGCAGCGCATCTGCGAAGGAGACGGAGAAGGTAATTTCTCCATCGCCTTCTTTGTCGGCATCCGCAGTAATCACATTGCACTCTGATAACATCTGAGTGCAGTGCTTTGTTTCACATGCACCCATAGACTTGTATCGGTGAGTTCGATTCCATTCTCGCATCCATTTGCAGCATGCCGAATCGGCATGAGAAAATAATCGCAGATGTGAGCAGCCCGATAGAATAACCCTGGGCCAACCAAGTGCGATGTGATGTTTTATCTCATAGCACTCGGCCATGTTATACGCTCGTGTGACTCCGGCCTTAGAGTTTGAATCAGGCCTATAAAAGCGACTGAGGACATAGTTCACATTACAGAACATATTGCTGCAGTATTCATGGCACGGAGCCAATAACTGAGCATTTCACATTTGCCCACAGACCAGACAACCTCTAGGCGTGAAGGATTTCTTAGTGGCCTTTCAGGATCATCCAGATAATGAGAAACAGCTGCGGAGACTGGCGCAAGAGCTGAAGTCTCTGGGGCGAGAAGATGTGGTCAACGCCATGCACAAAGAGGGAGCGGTTCTGCGCTGGCTGGGTGAGATCTACCGCAAACATCCTACTCTCTACAAAGCATCAATATAGCAATGTACCATCCACTGACATGTAACAATATGGCAGCAAGTTCTAATTGTTTACATAATTAGACATTCAGCTATAATGACAAAATATCCATAGCCTCCTTAGGGTATGTGCACAAGTTCAGGATTTGAAGCAGAAATTTTCTGAGTGTTTTTGCCTCTCCCTGGCAGAAAAAATGCATGCGGTTTTTACATGAGTTTTTTTAAGCGTTTTTGTACATCAATGAATACTTTTTGGAGCCAACATAAAGTTATTTGGTGGGACATTGCTTAAACCCTTGGATTACCATAGAAATGGGGTGAGTATATTGGTTCTTTTAAATGATTAAAGAATGTGTCTGCTGTAATTCAAATAAAGTGTTTACACTGTGTCTTTGTGTTTATTTAACTGTTTACTCTACTTTAATTAAGTTTGGTCATGAAAAGGTCTGATTGACACCTAGACATAACCAAACAAAAGAGCTAGGTGTCAGCTAGTCCCATTCACCCAATCTTCATTAGCATTTCTGTTCGTGTAATTTATGCGGCTGCTGTGAGCTGTTAATTTTAGCCTGGGAAGGTGCCATTAGGCAAACATTTTCTCTGGCCATAATTAACATTTCACAGCTGGTTCTTTAGCCACTACTTCCCAATCAGCACTCAGTGGCGCTTGGGACACAACGTGTTTATGTTGCGTCCAAAACATGGTGTTCTAATGCAGCACTTTTGTTGTCGGTACATGTGAATCCAATGCATATAATGACACTTCAATCGGTCAAAATCTGCAGCAGAGACTAGCGTGTCCACTACAGAAATTGACATGCTACGGGTGAATTTGGGTACATGGCCACGGTCAGGAGCCGCTGCAGGTTTGACGCTGCATGTTTATACAGCGTTAAACCCGCAGTGTCTAGATGTTACAGCATAGTGGATGGGATCTCTAGAAATCCCATGTGCACTATGCGTGCATCAGAGGCTGCGAATCACTCGTGGACACTGATATACAGCGTGTCTTTCAGGACCGCAGCATGTCAAATTCTCTTGCGGAGTCTCTAGTCTGCGCAACAGAAATTTGACCACTAGAAAGTATCGTATGCGGTAAAGCAGCATGGTTCAGTGAACACATCTGGATTTACCTGCGTTCAATAGAATGCAACGTTTTGGATGCAGAAAAAATTTGCATCCAAAGCGCTGCTATGTCCAGATCGTGGGCACAGAGACTAAAATGAAAAAAAAAAAAAAAAAAATGGCGTGGGCTCCCGCGTCATTTTTATAGCAGGTAGAGGGAAAGCCGACCACTGAGGACTGATATTAGTAGCCGCGGAAGGGGCCATTATCCAAAAATGTTCCCTGGATATTATCAGCCCACAGCTGTTTGTTTAGCCTTTACTGGCTAGAATACAGCGGGACTTCCGAAAAAAAAATTGACGTGGGTTCCCCCTATAAAATCTAACCAGCAAAGGCTAAACTAGACAGCTGCGGGCTGATATGAATAGCCAGGGAAGGGGCCATGAATACTAGCCCCCTCTGCGGATATTAATATCACCTCTCAGCAGTCCCAGAAATGGCGTATCCATAAGATGCGCCAAATCTGGCGCTTAGCCTCGCTCTTCCCACTGCCCTGTAGCGGTGATGAGTCGGGTAATGGGGTTGGGGTTCACGTCAGCCTTGTATTGGCGGCTGACGTGAAGCCAAGGTTAGTAATGGAGGGCGTCTATAAGACACCACCATTACTAACCGCGTAGTAAAATAGTCGCCGCCTTTTCAATAAAACACACGGCCAGAATAAAGTATTTTAATTAAATAAAACACACACACGCTTCTACAATTTTTTTTATTACACACCTCCGTGAAGCCCGCGATCTCCATAAAAACCCCCCAAAAAACCCAAACATATCCCTCACCTGTCCGCCGTCAACGAGTGTCCCACGACGATCTGGGTCACTTTTACAGCAGTGATATCAGCCATCACTGATGTCACTGGTGTAGAAGACAGCAATGTATACTGACAGGGGTATAAAATCACCCCTGTCAGTATACATACTGCTGCAGGAGGTCACTGGAGTTGATCAGCTGAAGATCAGCCCCAGTGAGCTAAACACCGTGGGAACATTCTTGCGAATGTTCCCAGGGTGACCATCAGCTGATAAGTGACAGCAGCGCTCAGCTCATGGTCACGTGATCATCAGCTGAGCGCTGCTGTCACTAACCATCAGCTGAGCGCTGCCGACACTTGTCAGCTGATGGTCACGTGACCATCAGCGGATTTGTGACGTCACTGCATGTCCTGGCAGCTCGGTACACTGCGGGGCGCGAGCCTGTGCCCTGCAGTGTACTGCTGGCCACCGGGGACGCTGGACAGGTGAGTATAAAGCTTTATTTTTACTTTTTTTTTTTTTTTTACTATCAGGGGCAGGCGGGCTGGGAAGAGCAGACTGCTGCTCTTTCCATCCATGCTGCTCTCGCTGTTATCAACCAAAGCAGCGGTCGGAGTGGAGTAGCAGCCTCCTCTCCCGACCCGGGTACCACCCGCAGCGCGATTCCGCGCCTATTGATTTCATTGAAACGCAGCAATTCTGCATGTATCGATATTCTACCTGCGGGTTTGCTGCGATTCAATGCAAGTCAATGGACGTTGAATTCACCACGGAATCATGTTAGTCATGGTAATGCTGCGGATTGTACCACAATGGTAATCCGGAGCGGAAATTTCCGCATCATGTGCACAGCACATGCGGATTACCGTTGCTATACATGGCAGACCTATTAACACGCGGTTTTAATGTGTTTCCGCGGCGGAAACTCATAAAAACCGCATTGTGTGCACATAGCCTTACTGTAGGTCCACAGGGTCCAGGAAGCTGAGATAGGAGGAGCTGTTTGCTCTCACACTGTAGGGATCATTTAGCTGTCCTTGTGACAAGGACCATTGTGAAAGAAAACCAGTTATACCTCAACAGCGAGGTTTTCGCTGGACGTTGGGACAGGCATTAGACACAAATCATCTCGATAATTGGCAGGTTAGGAAATTGCATCAGTATATGGAGAAAATAATGGACTACAGTGTAGGAAGATGAGAAGGAATATGTCTAGCCGATAAGTGTGCATCGGTGTATAGCTCATGTATTGTCAGTCTGCAGGTCCAGTGTTACCAGAAGAGCATCTTGTAAGAGACATCGTCCCTTCCCTGTGGGTGCCACTAACAGTAAAGCTCAGCCTCTCTCATCCTGAAGGTAAGAGCATCAAAGGCTCCGACACCAGCTTCTATTAATCTGTCCTCATGCTTCACATATCTGAGGTCCCAGAACAAAGTATCTTTCATGGAGACATCTTTTCATGCCTGTTTGTAACCAACAGCACCAATCTGGAGGTAGAAGGCTTAGATCAGTGGTGTCCCTGTCTTTCTACACCAGTGTGTGGTGAAAATATAAAAATAATGTACTGTAGATGGCCAGTAGAGGTGACTATAAGAAGCGTATATATTCCTGTAAGTTACTGCCCCACCACCAGGGAAGCCCCAGTGATAAATACCTCCTCCATGTTCCCTCCAGGTCTGCATCGTCCACCCTAAATCTCAGATATAGATCTGCATATTACACTAACACCAGGTAATCGTATGTTCCTACCACAGGCTATGACTGGAAATGGCTGGCAAATCAACTGTCTATTCCTTCTCATTTTATTGACCTATGGGAGCAACAAGGCGGGGTGCCAGCTGAAAATGTCCTGAAGACCTGGCAGGTACAAGATGTACACACGGTGACCATGTCTTACCCCCATCCTGGAGCTGAATAATCAGAAGGCGTGGGGCCATGTGATGATCAGTGAGAAGCCGCATTCAGATAGTTTTATACAGAAGAATTTTTTTCCAGTTTTTCAGCCAAAACCAAAAGTGGATCCAGCAGGAAGACGTTTACGTCCTTCCTTTATATATTACATTCCTATTGGATCCACTTCTGTATTTGCCACAAAACTGCAATACTTTCAAGAAGCAGTGTGTGACAGCACCATAATCAGCTGCGATATTGGTTACAGGAGGTGCAGCGATACAGATCCATGGGCACGTTATACCAGCTAATGATCCTCAGCCGCCCCCTGGACCTCCATCATGTCCTGCTGGATAATATCTCCTTTATAGCACTGGTGAAACCACAACTCTCACCATCACTTTGGGAGTTGAGGTTTTGTAGATGGCTGGAGCCGTGTGTGTGTGTGTGTAATGGCAGCCTTTCTTCCGCAGGTGAAGGTGAGTGAGGCCACGGTGGGACGACTCTTTGATCTACTGATTGAGCACCGGGAGGATCTGGCAGCGATGCTCTGATGTGCGGGGCATTGCCCGCCCTGCAGCACAATGTCCTCTAATTATAATAAAAGAAATTAATATTAAAAGTTACGGAGGAGCAGCTTTATTGAGGAACACTCTGATGAGAAAAGTAACAGGACATGGCAGACGCAGGTCTTTGGTCGGCCATCTTACTCCTGATGAGTTTCTGTGCTTTGTTAGAGTCTATAATCCATATTGGAGCGGGATCCCCTAAATGCAGTAGTTAGACAGCATGGTGAGGATGGTATGGTGAGGGCAGGTCCGGTGTGTACGGATTACACACACATCCTCTCCATCACTACAGTCCTGTGAAGAAGCCATTCTGGGAAGGGTCAGGCCTATCTGTCCGATTTGATTTAACCCCTTTCCCAGGGACAGGGGTTGTAGAATATTTTGGAGGGTAACGTATGAACAGACGATCTTCCTCCCTCTTGATCCAGCGGAGCAGCTTGGTTATGACATTTATTGCACCCACCTTAGTCACTAAGGAGCTGAACGCCGTGTACAGCTCAAACTTACTGGTGACCTGCGGAGGGAACGACAAAAGGAACCAGTTATGACCTGGAGCACACGCAGCACTCCTGAGCACAAACACCTAGTAAGGCTAAGTGTCAACAATGCAGAAATACTGCAGATTTTTTCAGCATCTCCCTGGCAGGAAAGACGCATGTGGATTTTATATGCGTTTTTCCTGCCATGGGACAAGCGTTTGTCAAGCGTTCTTCACTTGCATTTCCGCATGCGGGTTATCAAGCGCTTTTCCAAGCGATTTTAGCATCACTTGGAAAGTACTTGACAACTTGGTCACACTATATAAATCCATGCAACCTGCATGGATTTTATACAGTGTGACCAAGTTAGTTAAAGAATAAAAATGGTAAAAAATAAACATTATACTCACCTTCTGATGGCCCCCGATCTCCTTCTCCAGTCTCCCCAGCGGCTCGCGATGGTCTAAAAGGACCTTTCATGACGTCATTTAGTTATGTGACAGGTCACGCGACCGCCGACGTCAGTGGTCGTGTGACTCGTCACATGACTAAATGACGTCATGGAAGGTCATTTTAGACCATCGCGAGATGCCAGGGAGACTGGAGAAGATCGGGGGCCATCAGGAGGTGAGTATAATGTTTATTTTTTATTTATTTTTTTTACAGGTACTTATGGTACCTGTGTCTGGAAGAGAGTCTCCTCTTCTCCAGATCCGGGTACCATCCACACATTGAATCGTTTAATATCCGCATGTGTACATGTAGTCATAAGGATATTAAGCGATTCAATGCAAGTCAATGGCGGTGATTACGCTACGTGTCCGCAAAATTAATGGACATGCTGCGTATTTTTCCGCAACGATAATCCGCAGAGGAAATTTCCGCAGCATGTGCACAGCACATGCGGATTATCATTGGGGACCATGGGGCACGTATTACCAAGCGTTTTTTTAAGCATTTTCGCTGCGGAAATTCCGTGGCAAAAACGCATAGTGGGCACGCAGCCTAAGACAATGGCAGATCAATGACTTCAGATATTATGTAATACAGGAAACACACCTGTGTTCCCCTATCGGAGAGCCACGGCTAGACTGCTCTGCCAGGACGGCATTATTAAGGGAAGAGTCAGGAGGCCCCAATACACATTACACTGACGTAATGACGTTAATGTGTATGGGGGGGCCTTCCAACAATCTAATCGGTATTGAGGTATCCTGACTCTCCCCGTATAGATAATGTCAGAGGAAATAAGGACCAGGTGTGCTGAATTTCAGTGCCCAATCCACTTATTCCCAGGAAAAATAAACTGCTGCCAAAACTTTGCTCACCAGCTACGACTGTCTTCCATGAGCTATTCTCATACGATATGAATGCAATCAGTATGGTCTATGTTACAGGAGATATCAAATAAATGGAAAAAAACAAAATGCCACTCAGGACAACAAAGCTTTACACAGCCTAAGGCTTGGGACACCTTATATTGTGCCATTGCCAGTAAAGTCTAGGAATACCGCAGGTTTCTAATCCTACATCCTAAACACAGAAATATAATATCACCCAGGCTAGCAGCGTCTCCTTCTCTGCCACGTGGTAAATGAGCCGTAAGGGTCTTGCCGAGCTGTGGATGCGGCAGTGGAGATACCGGTACAGGTCAAAGAGCCGCTGTCTTTCCTCTTCACTGGAGTATGGGCCGTCAGGTTCAGGGCTGCAGAGCAACAGATGACGATGTTACATCACATCAGAAGTCATTACAGTGATGATATTAAAATTAATGCAAAATCTTAGGTAAACATGGGCAGACGGCTGTATATTTAATTTCATGGCCTACAGGGCAATATTATGCATCTGATCTCTGCAGCCACTGATGCGCTGTGTGTGACTTTCTATTACAGTGTGACTCTTTCCAGTTGTCAGAAAGCTGCAGGCCGGTGAAATTTCCAAATTTTTGTTTGTTACCTTCTGATAATCTGGATGCTGCACACAATGTTATTTTACCGATTTACATTACATCCTTACAGATAGTACCTGGTAAATTGTGGAAGCTGTTGGTAGGTTTCAGGGATGTCGAGGGGCTTGTACACAAAATGTAAGAGCTCAGGGACCCCTACAAGAGAGGCACTATATGAGCAGCAACGGAGGGCCCCAGCCAACGCCTGCAGAGAGTTCTGTGCTTCCATGGACTCCTGGATCTTCCTCTTACAGCCAGACACGGCGTAGAAAGACTCTTTATCTGTGGATAGTAGCACCAAACACACTGTGCAGTCCGGGTCCAAATATGAGATATAAGCATAAAAGTAGCCATCGGGGTTAAATCGTGGGAGGCAGATAGGAGTCCAGATCTCACCCGCCTGAAAGGCAGAAGATGCTCCAATGAGGTTCAGCAGCAGCTGGAGGTCTGCAGGGTCCAGACGGCAATCCTCAATCACTGCTCGTTCCTGCACCACAGTCACAAGCTGCTGCTCTGCCACTAAGATGGAGAACACTAAATTGGGGGTGATGGCTTTGGTGAGAATGGAGCTCAGGGAGTCCCGCAGCGGGCTGGGCAAGGCCACGCACCGCACTGCCCCTAGGAGGAAGCCAGGGTCAGTATCCAGCAAGTCCAGTAGGCTATCCAGGATCTTTTCAGAGCCGGTGAGAAGACGCCGCAAATCATAATTCTTCTTGCGCTCAAAAATCCGAGCCACACTGGCCTGGGTGAGCATGCTGATTATCTGGTAGTACACGTACTGCAGCTCCTTCCTCAGCTGCTCCTCCGACTGAGGGGCCCGTGATACAGACACTAAAACCAGGGGGCCCTGCTGCAGGAAGACCACTTTCTGCTTGTCTGTGAAAGAAAACAGAGGAACAATCAGCATCACAGCTTCACAAATGGCCCCCAATAGCCACCATTATATAACAATGGCCAACAGATCCCACAACCAGATGCAACTTCACATCATAGATCACAACACTGTCACGTACCAGAATGGATGGAGCGGATGGAGTTATTTCCACTCTGAACAAAACTGACCAGCGCCATCATTACTCCCATGGTGGAGGACAGGGCCTCCTCATTACCATAGCGGGAGTAAATAGGCTTTCCAGCCTCGCTCAGGACAAACACGTGCTTCCGTTTTGTGCGCCAGCTCTCCGCTGTCACGTCCTCCTCTCGCTGAACAGGGGTAGTAGGTGGGGAGGCATCTGATGTCACTCCTCCCACCACTGAGGAGACACCAGGAAAGTCCCCAGAGTCCTCCAATGCAGTAGCTGTTGTTAGTTCCTTGTGCTCATCACCATGGTCGCCAGCACCTACAGATTGTCCAGGGACAGCAAGCACAAGATCGCTTAGTTTGGTCTCATCCACAGAAGCCTCTATATTGTTATACTTAAGGCTCTTTTTTTGTGTCTGTCCAGTGTCATTGCCTTCTGCTGATTCCTTGCATGATGGCTCTTCACCAATAGTTTGCAGGGCCTGTGGTGGCTGGCTGCCGTCATATACCATGCCACCAGTCTCGCCCTCTACATCTTCTGCAGCCGACATACAGCCTTGCTGTAAACATTCATGTATATCTAATCCATCCCCCTCAGTTACAGTAGCAGAGTCATGGTCCACCACATTCAAGGTTTCAGGTACTTCCATTAAGCCTCTGTGAACCTGTTCTGTCTCTTCTGCAGTTCCCCTGGTGCTGTCCTCCAGAGAACCATCTGAGCGTCGTGCATCCATGCCCTCCTGTAAGGGACCACAGTGGAGATTGTCTCTGGGACCATGTAGCAGAACAGAAGCATCATGATGACATCCTTCATCTGAGCTCTCTGACCGTATGTCTAAGGGCTGGACATCAAGTGGCGAGGGTAAAGTTTGAGGGTCACTGCTGGTCTCAATTTCTGTTTGATCCTGGAGATCTGTAGGAGAAAAACAAAAACTTTCAAGGTTAATTACAAGTACCCCAGATAAAAGTATATAAACCAGAAATACAAAGCCCAACGGTATCAGGGAGAAAGTATCTACAGGGAAGAGGCAGAACATAGACATCTGCATGCCGTGTCCCATCCACAGGATGCCAGACTTTGGTCATAGCAGCGTTTGGGGCTTTGATCTGTAAGTTCGTGTGACTTTTTTATTCAGGTGAGTTTGGAATGGGTCTGCTACAGAAATGCCCGTAAAAGCGCTCAGAAACCGCTCCAAAGAATCTGTTTATTTATTTCTATGTAAAAACAACTCACTGTTCACATGTTCAGGCTTCTTCGCATCTTTTGGGATATAAGTTGGTGTGCATGCAACATGTTAGTGCATGTTCACACTGGCCACTAAACAGACAAAACCCAAGATAGAAACATAATAAGCAAATACCCTGCAGTAAATGAATAAACTGCAATAGTGCAGGAAAATAATGGCATTTTTTTTTATCAAAATTATGTTAACTAAGCACCCTATATTATTTTCTGCTTATTCTTTTACTGAAGGGTATTTGCTTATTATGTGTCTATCTTGGGTTTTGTCTTCTTAGCATCTTTTATCTGGATCAGGTTTCCAAAAACGCCAAGCGGTCAAAAGAATTGATCTGACCATTCTTCAGGCATTTTCCACTTGGAAGATGCTTTATCCTTTACAATAAGAATGAATGGGAAGGCAAAAAAGAACAAACGCCCAGAGGACACCTGAAATGAATGGTGAGCGTTTCCACTAACAGAATGTTTGTTTTACTCACTGCTTAATGGATTTCAAAAATTACCTACAAATCCCCCCACTCCCAAGAAAACAAACAAAAAACAACACTTACAAACCCCATCAGCTAATGCAAAAAAAATGCACAAAAAGACGCTTCAATTAAGAAAACCATTTTGAAAATGCCATTGTTTTCTGAAGCAGCTTCCACTTGAAAACCTCGTCAGTTTCGCTTGCCTGAAAAAAAAAATGTCATGTGAACATACCCTTAGAAAGCTCAGCTGCGGATTCTCTGATAGAGAAGATACCACTGCAAGCTGCAGTACATTCCTGGCAAACAACGGACACCTCGAAGAAGCCCAGTAGACTGATAAGTCAACAGGTCGTCCGTATACCACTGGTCCGTGATGGATCCGTTACAGCCTTTTGGCTTCAGGAAACCACTATGCAGACATGAACAGTGCATAGGAGAAAGTATCAGAAAACTACAGCCTGTCTACGGCCTAGTGGTCAGCACCAATGTCTAAACCTTCTAAAGTTTATTGCTTCTACTAAGGAAATATTGGGAAACATTCTGATTTAGAGAAGTTCTTCCACAGCAGTGCAACGATGCAAATGGGTTTGGCCTTGGAATCCTTCCTCTGCACCGAGGGGCGGTGTGATGTCTGATGAGCCCTGGTCCCCAGTCCAGGCAGTGCTCCATGTACCCCCCTCTCCTACTTACTGGGGGTCTGCTCTGTACGTTTTCAGTATTAAAAAAAAAAAAAGAACTATGAATGGTCTAACAGAATAAGGGGCTCATTCAGACGCAAATCGGTCTGATATCTGACCGCAATGCACGGACTGGCCCTGACTCTCCTGGATGCAGTAGGACAGCTTTGTGTATTGCTATGAGGAGGTCACGCTCGGGTTGGGAGATCGTGCATTAGTGATCTGTGCTCAGACAGATTTGCACAAATGTCGCTCATGAGCCTTACTCGGACGCTGCAGTCACAGGACTCAGACTTAATGTATGTCATAAGGTGGCAGCGGATGAATGGAAGCTGAGCCCCCATTGTAATTTGCAGATGGTGTGTCCTTAAATGTGCTCCAGTAATGTCCTACAATCTGCCCCTTATCACGGGGACACGTCTGACGTGAATACTCGCAGGCTGACTAGATGGACAGTACTGCGGGAGGAAGGTGCTGACTAGATACTGGCTGGCAGCTGTGCTAAGAACATGCACCATTTTTACTATATTTCACCCCGTCACTCCCTGTGAGCCCAGTGATGTAATTCTCCCATTACTTACCAGTCTCCTGCTCCCCTTTTTCTCCTTGCGCCGGATTCGGTGCTTCTTCGGCCATCATGCCCACATCTCTGCCGGCACCTTACAATGGAGACATACAGACATAGGCTCAGTCACTGCAGAGGGCGATGAACGAACGCTTTACCACTGTCTATTGCACTTCTGTTTGCCATTATGTGAAACCACAATTGTGTGTAATATAAGCAGCTGCCTCCTTGTTCTGTGCAAACTGGATCAGGAAGGGTTTCCTCTACATATACACTGCATGGACAACACCTCTCTATAGTCCCAAACATGGAGCCAACTATGGGGCTACTGATACCCCGTTACCAGCCGGTAGTAGCACCGAGAGTCTGGGAAATGCCAAAATGAAAAGACACCAGAAAGCTCCCGATACCGGCTGCTGCTGCTGATGATGATGGAGTTGCCTGTGCCTGCAATCCGCTAGAAAAAAGGAGCAGCATCAGTGGCTAGATTGTGAAAATGCACAAACTCGCAACGACATCTGCACTTTATGGCAACAGGTACAAACTGCTGTAAAATCAGTGGAGCCTGCGGTCACGGAGGGACAGCCCTGCAGGAAATCCGAATTCAGAAAGTTAACTCCCTGAAACAAATCATCTCCCCCAATACAAATATATCAGGAAATCGCTAAAAAGACAAAGTCTGAATCTTTAAAGAGTTTGTGTCATGTTTGTTCTGGAGCACCACCGCTCCTTCCGGGGGCAGTGCGATTGTGATGACTGACAGCTTGGAGATGTGGCATGGCTGCGGCACTGGCCTGATCTGAGCTGTCTCCCTGCGAGCACAGGCAGCTTTGCCACCACAGCACCGGGGATTATGACCTTTAGCAAAAAGCTTGTAAATGCTGTGCTCTTTGCCTATGGCCACCTCTGACTGACAGCCTGCAAAGGCCGCCGATAACACAGGCAGCGAGCAGTAACCTATGCTACCTATAATTACAAATCTCTCCTTTCTTGATAATGGAGAGGGTTTGTTTTTTTTAAATAAGGGCAAGTTTTTTGCTTTTTTTTTTTGCAATTTTACCCCTTTAAATAAATGAGACAATATCTTTAATACAAACTGTAGCTGCCCTAGTGCCAATTTGTTCAGCACCCATGAAATGTTTTAGTCCCGTGACTGGGTACGAGTAACACAGAACACATGACAGCACGCACTTCTAATTTATGATGGCCACATAGAAGGATCACATGAACCCTGGCACTGGCTCCAAGACACAAAATCCCATTCCTGTGAGGTACCGCAGACATTTCACACAGGAAACAATCCCCAGGTTGTACCAGCTCATGACTCATGGTGGATAATAATAATTATAGCAGCAGCGCAAACACCCGGCAAATCCCACAAACACAAAGCTCTCAATGTCTGCACCACTGGCTGCCTCCTCCATGATAGTCCTGGGTTTACTCAGCAGCTTATCCCCAGCGCTCTGTGCTCCGCTGTCACCGAGAACCTCAGAACTTAGGGCAGGAGGTCGCCAAGCTCTGCCGCACTGTCTACCCCCCCCCCCCCCGGTGTCCCTGCGGCGGCTCTGAGTAGGCAGCACGGTGCGTACTACCATTTCACATGGGTCTGAATCTCCTGTCTCATCATAGATTCAGCCATGTTCACACACGACAGCGGCGTTACAGAATGTGTCTCATAACTGTATAGGATTGCTTCTGCAGTATATATATGGATTTCTGCAAGCCCCAGTAACATGAATAGCACTAGCAGAGAAACGACCAAGTAAAATCTGTGCAGCAGATGATGTGTCCAGGAATAAGATCCTGCATGTAAACAACAGGTTACCTCTCACTGACAGCAGAGACACAAAACCACCTGAGGGCGCAGAGACTTCATGTCCATGACCTGCACACACTGCAGTGTTACACTACATGCCACCCCCCTGCACATGCACTGACCTAACCCATCCAGGGGCTTTCAGCTCCGCACTCCCCTATCCCCAATATACTGGCCATGGGGGCTCGGCACTCCCCTGTATCCCCACCCAACTATACCGACCATGGGGGCTCGGCACTCCCCTGTATCCCCACCCAACTATACCGACCATGGGGGCTCGGCACTCCCCTGTATCCCCACCCCATTATACCGACCATGGGGGCTCGGCACTCCCCTGTATCCCCCCCCCACTATACCGACCATGGGGGCTCGGCACTCCCCTGTATCCCCCCCCCACTATACCGACCATGGGGGCTCGGCACTCCCCTGTATCCCCCCCCCACTATACCGACCATGGGGGCTCGGCACTCCCTTGTATCCCCCCCACTATACCGACCATGGGGGCTCGGCACTCCCCTGTATCCCCCCCCACTATACCGACCATGGGGGCTCGGCACTCCCCTGTATCCCCCCCCACTATACCGACCATGGGGGCTCGGCACTCCCCTGTATCCCCCCCCCCACTACACCGACCATGGGGGCTCGACACTCCCCTGTATCCCCCCCCACTACACCGACCATGGGGGCTCGGCACTCCCCTGTATCCCCCCCCACTACACCGACCATGGGGGCTCGGCACTCCCCTGTATCCCCCCCACTATACCGACCATGGGGGCTCGGCACTCCCCTGTATCCCCCCCACTATACCGACCATGGGGGCTCGGCACTCCCCTGTATCCCCCCCACTATACCAGACATGGGGGCTCGGCAGTCCCCTGTATCCCCCCACTATACCGGCCATGGGGGCTCCGAACTCCCCTGTATCCCCCCACTATACCGGCCATGGGGGCTCTGCACTACCCTGTATCCCCCCACACTATACCAGACATGGGGGCTCCAAACTCCCCTGTATGCCCCCACTATACCGGCCATGGGGGCTCCAAACTCCAAACTCCCCTGTATCCCCCCACTATACCAGACATGGGGGCTCCAAACTCCCCTGTATGCCCCCACTATACCAGACATGGGGGTTCCAAACTCCCCTGTATCCCCCCACTATACCGGCCATGGGGGCTCTGCACTACCCTGTATCCCCCCCACTATACCAGACATGGGGGCTCCAAACTCCCCTGTATGCCCCCACTATACCGGCCATGGGGGCTCCAAACTCCCCTGTATGCCCCCACTATACCGGCCATGGGGGCTCCAAACTCCCCTGTATCCCCCCACTATACCAGACATGGGGGCTCCAAACTCCCCTGTATGCCCCCACTATACCGGCCATGGGGGCTCCAAACTCCCTTGTATCCCCCCACTATACCAGACATGGGGGCTCCAAACTCCCCTGTATGCCCCCACTATACCAGACATGGGGGCTCCAAACTCCCCTGTATCCCCCCACTATACCAGACATGGGGGCTTCGCACTCCCCTGTATTCTCCCAATATACCGGCCATGGGGGCTCCACACTCCCCTGTATCCCCCCACTATACCGGCCATGGGGGCTCCGAACTCCCCTGTATCCCCCCACTATACCGGCCATGGGGGTTCTGCACTACCCTGTATCCCCCCACTATACCGGACATGGGGGCTCCGCAATCCCCTGTATCCCCCCGCTATACCGGCCATGGGGGCTCCGCAATCCCCTGTATCCCCCCCCCCCCCCCCACTATACCGGACATGGGGGCTCCGTGCTCTGCCGCTCCGATCAGATCAGGGTAGATGTAGATGTAGATCCCAGCGGAGCTCCAGGACCTTCGATGATGTCATCACCATGTGACGAGTGACGCGGGTGGGCGGAGTCAGCTCTGGGCTGCGCTGTCTGCGAGGGGCTGCATCGCATAGCCGCACTCGGTATACACTTGTTCACACATTACAGATTTGGTCCGTATTTTGTATCAGTATTTCTAAGTCAAAACCAGGGCTGGATCCATAACACGAGGGAAATATAATGGGAAGACTTAGTGAGGCCCCACACCTGCCGTATACCTGGTCTCTGACCACCAGACCGTGTGATCTGCGTGTGACTGGACTCGCCTGTCACCTTAGCGGGATTGTTAGGCCACAGCCAGTGTTTGATCAGTATTCTGTCAGTATTTTTCTCAGGAGTGGGAGCCAAAACCAGGAGTGGGTGATAAATGCAGAATTGGTGACTTGTTTCTATTATACCTTTTCTCTGATTGTTCCTCACCTGGTTTTGGCTCCCACTCCTGAGAAAAAATACTGACCGAATACTGACCAAATACTGATAGTGGGGCCGTGTGTACAGTAGGGATATAGCAGAGCTGTGTGTACAGTAGGGATATAGCAGAGCTGTGTGTACAGTGTGGATATAGTAGAGCTGTGTGTACAGTGTGGATATAGCAGAGCTGTGTGTACAGTAGGGATATAGCAGAGCTGTGTGTACAGTAGGGATATAGCAGAGCTGTGTGTACAGTAGGGATATAGCAGAGCTGTGTGTACAGTAGGGATATAGCAGAGCTGTGTGTACAGTAGGGATATAGTAGAGCTGTGTGTACAGTAGGGATATAGCAGAGCTGTGTGTACAGTAGGGATATAGCAGAGCTGTGTGTACAGTGTGGATATAGTAGAGCTATGTGTACAGTAGGGATATAGCAGAGCTGTGTGTACAGTAGGGATACATCAGAGCTGTGTGTACAGTAGGGATACAACAGAGCTGTGTGTACAGTAGGGATATAGTAGAGCTATGTGTACAGTAGGGATATAGTAGAGCTATGTGTACAGTAGGGATATAGCAGAGCTGTGTGTACAGTAGGGATATAGTAGAGCTATGTGTACAGTAGGGATATAGCAGAGCTGTGTGTACAGTAGGGATACATCAGAGCTGTGTGTACAGTAGGGATATAGTAGAGCTATGTGTACAGTAGGGATATAGTAGAGCTATGTGTACAGTAGGGATATAGCAGAGCTGTGTGTACAGTAGGGATACATCAGAGCTGTGTGTACAGTAGGGATATAGCAGAGCTGTGTGTACAGTAGGGATATAGTAGAGCTATGTGTACAGTGTGGATATAGCAGAGCTGTGTGTATAGTGTGGATATAGCAGAGCTGTGTGTACAGTAGGGATATAGTAGAGCTATGTGTACAGTGTGGATATAGCAGAGCTATATGTACATTAAGGATACAGCAGAGCTATGTGTACAGTGTGGATATAGCAGAGCTATGTGTATAGTGTGGATATAGCAGAGCTATGTGTATAGTGTGGATATAGCAGAGCTATGTGTATAGTGTGGATATAGCAGAGCTATGTGTATAGTGTGGATATAGCAGAGCTATGTGTACATTAGGGATACAGCAGAGCTATGTGTATAGTGTGGATATAGCAGAGCTATGTGTATAGTGTGGATATAGCAGAGCTATGTGTACATTAGGGATACAGCAGAGCTATGTGTATAGTGTGGATATAGCAGAGCTATGTGTATAGTGTGGATATAGCAGAGCTATGTGTACAGTGTGGATATAGCAGAGCTATGTGTATAGTGTGGATATAGCAGAGCTATGTGTACAGTAGGGATACAGCAGAGCTGTATGTATAGTGTGGCTATAGCAGAGCTGTGTGTGTATAATGCTCAACTCTAACTGTATTGTATGGATGGGTTGATCTGTTTTGCAGTCAGTAATATTTGGGACGTTATATTTTAGGTGTTAGAGAAGACAGTGAGGTTTAAAAAAATGAAGAGAAACCCAAGTGGAAGTTGTGTAAATTGCCTGAGCTAAGCAGCCATGGTTTTGCAGGTCAGTAACCGCACCTAGAGTATTCTGATGGAATTATAGCGCCCGGGCGATGTTACCAATGTCACTCTATTGTTCTCATGGCTGCAATTTATTGTGTGAAACCAACCTATTTCTTACAAATGACAGAATAAGTTCTGGTTACGGAAAAGCTAACGTCTGCCGAGCATTTACCTACAGTGATATCCGCAGTATAAATTGTCAGACTGAGGACTTCAGATCCGCAGCACCAGGCAGTCTCAGATTTTCGCTGCAGGGTGTGATGGAGTTTCCATAGCTTTCTGGAGTAAAAGCCATGATGAATTCCAAAGGCTGTGCACCCAAATATTAAGTTGAGGGTGCAAACAATTTTGTCCAGACCATTTTTGGGGTTTTGTGTGAAATTATATCAAATTTACCTTTTTTTCTCAGTTTTATTTGTGTTGTTCCAGTACACACAAAGGAAATAAACATGTGTATAACAAAACATGTGTAATTGTAATAATTTTCTGGGAGGAATACTTCATTTTCTGGAACAACTTCAAGTGTGCCAACACTGTCTGCCATGACTGTAAGTCCTTGGCTCTGAGGTTAAGCCCTTTCTACACCTATAAATACACCAGTGGCGGCTGATCTAGAACCTGGGCAGGGCTCACCACAACCTGACATGTCCTTTTTGTCTAACCAAACTTCTATGCTTTAGATATCTATTTTTGCAATATTGAGTGACCGAAATATGTGTGAATACAGAAGTCAGAAAGACACAAGAGATTCAGCTTTAATCTAAATAATATTTGCTCCCATGCAGCCTTTTATGAAAATCTACAGAAATTATGGCGGCAGTGAAAGATTAAAGGACATGAGAAAGCAATAATTTGGGGTATGAGATATTCGTCACGCTGGTAGGTGTGGACCCACTGCTCCACGGGCCGGGCTTACCCTGGAGGGGCGTAACTAAGTAGCTACCTGGTCTTCACTAGAGCCTCTGATGTCGAGGTCAGGCTGGAGCTGCAGGTAGCCACCAGGTACCACTCCAGGGCAGTCTCTGGTAGCGCAGCAGCAGACCCCAGGGGTCAGGGATGCAAGTATGGACTCGGAGTGTCAGGCTGGACAGGGACCGGGTCACTGGCGGTATGGATACTCATGTTGGTTCAGACGGAGCGGGTACAGGTTCAGACAGAATGACTTGTACAGACAGGATGGGTTCAGGTACAGGATTAGGTTCTGGCAGAGCAGGTTCAGGATAATAGGACAGACTCTGGTACAGGGTAGCAGAATGGGTTCGGGAACAGGAACCTGACAACAAACTAGTGGGTACAAGACTAGGTACTGAAGTTGTTCAGGCACCTCCCTACAGGTGAGGGTGCCTTAAATACCTAATGTCTTCCAGCTATATGCTGGGAACACTTCCGAAGTGCGCACTGCCCCTTTAAGTAGCGGGGAGAGCACAGGCCCTAAGCGCTTTGCTGGGAGACCTGCGCGACGTGTGCAAACCCAGGAAGCTAGGAGCCGGAGCAGGAGACGCCACTAGGCGACTGTGGCGGTGAGTATGTCGGCATTCCTGCTGCGGAGTGGGAGAGGAACCATGCAGGGATGCCGGCATTACAATATTTCTCTCCCATCTGAGGATTCTTTACAGTTGTATCCAGACCACACAATCCTCTATGTACTGAATGTATCAGCGGCACTAGTTACATAGTTACATAGTTTATAAGGCCGAAAAAAGACAAGCGTCCATCCAGTTCAGCCTATTTCTTGTGCACTGCAGCTATTCCGCAGCGTTGATCCAGGGGAAGGCAAAAAAAACATGCGGTATAGGCCAATTTACATCATTGAGGAAAAATTCACTTCCCGACACCAATCTGGTAGTCAGATTAAATCCCTGGATTAATTAACTAAGCATAAGATGTAATTTTATTGTTCTCAAGAAAGGCGTCCAGGCCTCTCTTGAACTCATTAAGTGAGTTGGACATCACCACTTCCTCTCCCAGAGAGTTCCAGAGTCTCACGGCTCTGACCGTAAAGAATCCCCTTCTATGCTGGTGCAGGAACCTCCTTTCCTCCAGACGCATAGTGTGCCCCCTCGTCTTTGTCACCATCCTTGGTATAAACAGGTCATGGGAGAGATCTCTGTACTGCCCCCTGATGTATTTATACATGTGTATGAGGTCTCCCCTAAGCCTTCTCTTTTCCAACGTAAATAGGCCTAATTTTGACAACCTCTCTGGGTATTCTAGTCCCTCCATTCCCTTTATTACCTTAGTCGCCCTCCTTTGTACCCTCTCTAGCTCCAATATGTCTTGCCTGAGCACCGGAGCCCAGAACTGTGCACAATATTCTAAGTGCGGCCTTACCAGCGCTTTATACAGGGGAAGAACAATGTTCTCATCATATGCCCCTATTCCTCTTCTGATGCATGCCATGACTCTATTTGCCTTCGCAGCTGCTGCCTGACACTGGGCACTCCAATTTAATTTGCTATTAACCAAGACGCCCAGGTCCTTCTCCATGTCAGATTTCCCCAACGGTTTCCCATTTAATATGTATGGGTGACTGCTGTTTTTCTTTCCCATGTGCATGACCTTACATTTATCGGCATTGAACCCCATTTGCCATTTTTTGGCCCAACTCCCCAATTTATCTAAATCCTCCTGTAGCTGTGCCCTATCCTCATCTGTATTAACTACTTTACAAAGTTTAGTATCATCTGCAAATATTGCTATTTTACTATGCAATATATTAAATAGTTACAATGTATTAGTACATATGTTGTGGCCGGTATTGCAGTGCCCCTCCCCCGCATTAATAAAACACTCTGGATAATGAGGGTGTGCAGATCTGGACTTGTGACCCGCAGGTCACTGCTTGTATTGTTTGGCCACAGCCCCACTATCAGTATTTGGTCGGTATTCGGTCAGTATTTTTTCTCAAGAGTGGGAGACAAAACCAGGAGTGGGTGATAAATCCCATATTAATCTGAACACATGGCCGGGTTTGTGACGCGCCCCCTGGGCCGTGGGGTACCCGGAGCCGGGCCGGTAGACGCTGAGGGTTGTAGTCACTGTGGCGGTGACCCGGTTCGTGACCCAGGGCGTTCAAACCAAAGGGGTAGTATTTGTGTATGAATGTAAATGTCCGACTACGCCACCTGTGGAATGCGGTCAATAGGAACCGCCGCTGCGGAACAGTCCTCTGAAGCCGGTGGTATAGCAGCGAGAGTGGTATAACTCCCCACAGGAAGAGTGCAGCCTCAGGGCAGTGTAGGTGGATGATGGTGGTTGTAGTGCAGGGAGTCAGTAATGAACACAGAGTCCGATTGTGCAGTCCCAGGGTCTTTACTCACGATTATAGCAGTTCCAGATACAGGGCCAGTGTAAGGGGCTTCCTGTGCTCACGCAGTGAGGGGCTCGGTCTACCCTCAGGTAACTCTGGAGTATTTTGCAGGACCCCCTTCTGTGTGTCCTCTCTCTGGCCTGCTCCCTGCACCTCACACCCAGTGGCACTTCTATCCGGTAAGCTCGGGCCTTGGCGGGCGACGTCTGTTCCGTCCCCTGGGTCCTATGTGGCTACCTTCTTAGTGTACTGGTGTGGACTTGTGGCCTGCGGTACTTGAAGTGATGCAGCCTCCAGTTTCCTAGTTGGGCCTTGTAGCTCCGTGCTAGTTGAGGGACCGGTTCCCTTTATCTGGCCTGACCCCCCTACTTTCTAGTAGCGGCGGGCGTACGGGTGGCTTGCTGCACGGCCCGTACCCCTAGGGTCCCTTCTCTTCCCGTTCCTGGAGCCTTTCCTGCTCCCTCTCCTCTCTTCTCTCCTTCCAGGCTCAGGCCTCCTGGCTAGGCCCGCCTCTGGATCAGAGCTCATGCAGAGCCTCTGCTCCTGTCACTTCTCCTCAGACTGAACTGAACTTTCTAAGATGGTTCCTCCCTCTTATACCTCCTTTTACAGTGCTCCCAGGATCTACGTCCTCCACCCATCCACTACATAGTTCCCCCTCTCTAGGTGGTTCCTCCCCACTCCAGCCAGGGATCAGGGACTGTGCTCTCCAGTAGGAGCAGTCTCGCCCTGTCCCCCGGAAATGTGGTGTAGTGAATGTAGTGTTAGGGTCCTGAGCTGTACTCCTTCCTTACCTGAGAGTGAGATACCACACCTCTGGGTGAGATGCAATACCTCTGTGGTGACCGAACCCTCAGGGGCGCTACATTTGGGCAGCACGGCTTATTGCATATCTGCCGGTGACTTGTCAGAATAAGCTGTCCTATGTGTGCCCATGACGAGTAACACTATTTCTGGCCATCATGTCTTGTATCCGGCATTATTTAGCAGTTTTCCCCCCTGCCAGCTCTACTCATTAGAACCATCTACAATTTCTCTTTGTGGCTGTCTGCCTCCTTCTCCCTCCAGTTTCTCCCTTTACACTCTCCATAGACATCAATAGGCAAGATGTATAATTTGATTCCTCACTGAGGACGGATTTGTAGACAGATTTGAGCAGTTTTGGGAGAATCAGTGAAGAAGTGACTGATAAGTGGGGAAAGAGGATTTTTTCTTTAATCAGAAGGTACAAAGTTTTTTATTTGAAAAAAAAAACAAAAACAATTTCCTCACTATTTTAGAGAAAACAGCTCTATGGTGGAGCCTCAAGCAAACTGTAGGCTGAAACCTTTGCGTCATGCACAGTCCTCTCCACCCCTGCACCAGACTGATTCTGTCTAGTTTGCGTAGACAGTTCTTTTCTAATTGTTGTCCCAGCCAAACCCTTTCCATGTGCCCTATTGAAGCATACAAAAGCGGTGCAGAGCCACTTTTAATATGCTAGAGGGTGACATCTATAATCATCCCGATCTGGTAGACTTGGCCCAGCCATGAATTATAGGGACAAACATTTGCTTCAATGGCCACCATGTAATAAATTTCTTCTACAATGGTGCTGCACCTTATCCTTATCTTCAGAGGTTTCAACAATCTGACCCATATTGATCAGCTGATCACCTTGATGAGACAAGTCCTTTAAGTCCTGAATATTTAAAGGTGATCTGTCACTTGCCGAAAATATGTATTTTTGTTACTTGATGTAAATACTGCTGTTCTCCTGAATCCGGTGTTGATTTCCTTTTCTTCCCACACCTCTCCATTCCTGAGCTATGGCTCCTTCTTATAAGTATGTAAATCAAATCTTGTAATCAAAGTAGGCATGGCGATCAACTCTTATATGTGAGAGTCTTATTTAGGACCACGCCCACTTGGCTACCAAGGGACCATGCCTCAGAAGTGGAGAAGTGCAGGGATAAAATAAAAAAAAGGACCATATTCAGGAGAGCAGCAGCATTTACACCAGGTAAAAGAAAAAAAACATTTATGGCAATCATCACATTATATAGCACTGTGTACTTACAACTGCTCATTTTGCCTTTCTAATGTGGCACCCCAGGGGTCTGGTTTTCCACAGTAATGTAATGTTATGTCTGAGAGCAGGTGGGAGGTCCTTTGGTCAGGGATCCTGTGCATGCCACACCTCCTGCCCAGTCTTGGGAGGGGAAGAACTTCCCCTGTATAAACCCGGGGCTGAGGCAGGGTGAGTCAGACAAGGAGAGTGGAGACAAGAAGCAGCATAGGAAACAGGAGAGTTCCAAGGAGTCAGGGGCTGGCAGCTGCAGCGCTCGCCCTGACTAAGAAGATTCTTTACCGGACCCGGAGTCCGAGGCTGTGGGGACTAACTTCTACCCAGCAGCAGAATCCGTCAGGCAGGGGATTTCAGGTCCTCTGGCCCAGAAGCCCGAAGGCACGGTCACACGCGTGGGACCAGCACCGCCATCGTGGAGCGGAAGCCATTAGAAGGCCCCGAGTCACCGGCCATACGGGTGAGCACCACACGGTACACTCAGGGACGTGGGCTACTTACATCAGCTTCTAGCAAGGTAGCCAGAAGAGTACAGTCAGATTGTGAGGCCTACAACTACGCCTGGCCAGGGGAGATCCCATCTGCTCAAAGACTGACCAGGCCCCGTTTGCTAGCAAGTACTCCGGGAGGGTCTATCGTTGTTACCAGTAAAGACCCTGAACTACACCGTACCGTCTCTGAGTGGTTCCTGCTACCCCCATCATCCACGTCGGCTGCCCTGAGGCCATACCCCTCCCGTTGGGGGTTATACTATCACGCTGCACAATCCTACCACCGGCCTCAGCGGTCTGCCCTGCAGCAGCAGCTCCCTGGCTGCACTCAACGGGTGGCGTAGTCATCAACTATTTACTACTAATAGACTGCCGTCTAGTTTGACTCCCTGGGCACGGACCGGGTCACCGCCACGAGACTACAACCCTCCACTGATCCGGCTCCGGGTAGGCTCCCGCATGCGCAACGCAGCGCGACACAGGCCCAGGGGCGCGTCAACTTTGGCGTAGTCGGCAGGATCTCGTGCCCGCAACCACCGGGTACTGCGTGCCTGAAAAGCAAAGATTGTTCAAACTTACCAGTGGTGAAGATTCCCGCTATCCGTGGAGGTTTCCCGCCATCCGGCGCCATCTTCTACCTTCTTCCCGCCATCGGTGAAGTTTCCCGCCATCCGGCGCCATCTTCGGCCTTCTTCCCGCCATCCGTGGAGTTTTCCCGCCGTTGGACGCCATCTTGGGGACGCCGCGCGGGAAGAAGAGGGGCGTGGACTCCGAAAGCGCGCGAGAACTGAAGCCCCGCCTCACGTCCGGACGTTGCGTAAGGTCCTGGAAGGAGCCCAGCAGACGCCGACGTCACAGGAGCGCGACGGAAGGTCCTCAACCCTGACGATCCACTGCGGAGCCGCGGCCTACGGAAGAGGATCATCGCAAGGTAGGCCACGGTCCACTAGGGGGGAGGAAGATGTCGGATACGGAGGAGAGCTTCACTGCCCCAACCCCCGCCAGCGCTACCGCTGCTGCAGTTATGCCCTTCACCATGCCCTATATCCCGGGAGCAGCTTGGCTACCCCAGTACTCAGGGGAGTCACATACCCTGCATGACTTTAGAGAAAAGCTGGATAGCCTCTTCCAGGTGTACCCCCTCACAGAAGAGCAAAAAGTGAGCATCCTGGTGGCCCAACTAACCGGGGCAGCCAAAAGGGAAGTAAAATCCTGGCCACCTGGGAGGAAGACTGTCGCAGGGATACTAACCCGGCTGAAGGACACCTTTGATACCCGCACCTCAGCCGAGATTAAGCTTAGATTCTACGGGTGCAAGCAGCGAGCGCATGAGAGTATAAGGGACTATGCACTAAACCTACAAGAGGCCCTGAGGGCCATAAAGCAGACCGACCCTGATGGGGTGGGAAACGAGGACAGGCTGTTGACTGAACAATTTATAGAGGGTTTATATTGCAATGCCCACCGAACCCAGTTGCGGGCAATGGCCTTACAGGATCCCCATCTGGACTTTGCACAGTTCAAGGACAGAGCCATCCGGGTGCTCCGAGAACCGGCACCAGGTGGCGTTGTGACCCACAGACGCCCCACTACCACTTACTACCAGGAGGCGGCGCCCTTGTCAGCAGGGCCTGTGGGAGCTGATGCGCAGGCTTTGGACAATGACCCGGCTCCAGACCTACACCATCAGGTCCAAGAGCTAGCTAAGAGCGTTGCTGCGCTAACCCGAACTGTGCAGTCTTTACAGGTTTCCACCCCAGGGAAGATCCAGCTGGCATCCGGACCGGAGGACATCCCGTGGCGTCGACCAAGGAGGACCCCACCGGCCAGAGGAAGACCCAGTGACCGATACAGCGAGGACGGACGACCCATCTGCCGCCGCTGCAATCAACCCGGACATATGGAAAGGTACTGTTCTTTAAACGGGCACAACCTGGGGTAGAGGGCCAACCCCCAGGAAAAAGATCACCAGGCCCATCGAACTGGCGCGACAGATATGTGGGAGGACGTCCAGTCTTGCCTGTGGTACTGGATGGCATTCCCATGAGTGCCCTACTGGATACCGGGTCACAGGTCACCACCATCCCGTACGTGCTCTTCAAGCAGTACTGGAATGACTCGGATATTACCCACTACCCTGACGACGACTTGAGTATCATCGCCAGCAATGGCCAGCCCGTGCCACAGATCGGATTTAAGGAGGTGGCCCTCAAAATCGGTAGAGTCGAACTGGCCGCACAGGGACTGATCATTGTAGATATTGATAAACATGAGAGTCACCCAAAAATAACTCTAGGAACTAACGTAATTGAAAATTGTCTTGCAGAGGTGATTTTCCTTTTACAGCAGGTTGCCAAGAACGCCAGCTCCGGCGAGCAGCGGGTGCTCCAGAAAGAGATCCGGGCACTGATGCAACGGCAACAAGTGGAACTCTCCGGCGGTGAGATTGGTAGCGTAAGAATGTGTGACCCTTTTCCTATTGCCATGCCCCCAAAAAGTGAAATGATGATTTGGTGCCGGGCAGCTATTGGTCTGAGAGGAAGAGATTACCAGGCAATGGTAGAACCAGTTTACTCAGACAGTAGGCCCACCATTTTGACAGCACGGGGGGTGGTCAATGTACGCCATGGGAGGGTGCCCATTCGCATAATAAATATCGGGGAGAGGGAAGTGTACCTGCCCCGGTATGCCACGCTAGCCAAATTATATACCACTAATCAAAATTCTATACAATCTGTGGAACCCTTGCCTCCATCTCACCCGGAGGAAGGTAACGGCTCTAAGAAAGACATGGAGGACTGGTGTCAGCAACTACATTTGGGTACTGATTCCACTCCCTCACATCAGAAACAAGGAGTCTATCGGGTGGTTCAAGAGTATGAGAGAGTGTTTAGTAAACACCCGTTAGACTTCGGGCGAGTCAAGGGGGTAGAACACCGCATCCCCACGGGAGATCATCCTCCCATAAAAGAGAGGTATCGACCCGTACCCCCTGCACATTACCAACACGCCAAGGGGATGCTTAGAGACATGAAGGAGGCTGGGGTAATCCGGGATAGCTGTAGCCCCTGGGCAGCCCCACTAGTTTTAGTCAAAAAGAAAGACAACACCATGAGGATGTGTGTAGATTACCGGAAAATCAACCGTATCACACACAAGGATGCGTACCCCTTACCAAGGATAGAGGAGTCATTGGCTGCTTTAAGATCTGCTAACTTCTTCTCTACCTTGGATCTCACTAGCGGGTACTGGCAGGTTCCTGTAGCAGAGGCGGACCGGGAGAAGACCGCATTCACCACACCGATGGGACTTAGTGAGTTCACCTGCATGCCGTTCGGACTCTGCAACGCCCCAGGAACCTTCCAACGATTAATGGAGTGCTGTCTGGGCCACAGAAACTTCGAGACGGTCCTGTTGTACCTGGACGATGTCATCGTATACTCCAAAACTTATGAGGACCACCTGAAACACCTGGCGGAGGTGTTCGAAGCTCTGGCGAGTTACGGCCTAAAGGTGAAACCCTCCAAGTGTCACCTCCTGAAACCAAAGGTGCAATACCTGGGACACGTGGTGAGCGCTGACGGAGTGGCTCCCGACCCCGATAAGATCACCGCAATTAAGGGATGGCCAAGCCCCTCCAGCGTAAAAGAAGTGCGGCAGTTCCTAGGGTTGGTAGGCTACTACCGAAGGTTTATTCCCGGTTTCACCAAAAAGGCAGCGCCTATGCAGGACCTCCTGATAGGCCAGTCCCGGAAGGCCAAGAACCAGAAGCCGCCCTTCAAATGGGAAGAGCTAGAAGAAGAGTCCTTTCGCCAGCTGAAGATGGCCCTCACGGGGGATGAAATCTTGGCGTACCCAGACTATAGCCAGCCCTTCATCCTCTACACCGACGCCAGTAACATCGGGCTAGGAGCCGTACTATCCCAGATTCAGCAGGGGAGAGAACGAGTGATCTCCTATGCCAGCCGAAAACTGCGACCCACCGAAAGGAACCCCGAGAATTACAGCTCATTTAAGTTAGAGTTCCTGGCCGTGGTATGGGCAGTCACCGAGCGCTTTAGGCATTACCTCGCTTCTTCCCGGTTCACCGTATACACGGATAACAACCCGTTGATACACCTGGACACGGCAAGACTCGGTGCCCTGGAGCAGAGGTGGATGGCCCGTCTGTCCAACTACGAGTTCACAATCAAATACCGGGCAGGACGCTCCAATACTAACGCGGATGCCCTGTCCAGGATGCCCAACCTGCCGGACGAAGGAGAAGATCCGGAGGGACTGGAAGAAGTTGAACTCCCTGCGTTCCACCGTCATGGGACTATCCAGTATTCCCACCGGGTAAGGGGTAAACAGGCTGCTACGTTGAACCCCTTACCCCACTACAACTGGGCGGAAACGCAAGATAGCGACCCTGCCGTCCGACTGGTGAAGGAGATGCTGACTCGGCCGGAGGCTCGACTTGAACCAGACGCTCCGGAGGAAGCCAAACAACTATGGGCGGAGAAGAGTCGACTATTCCTTTACAAGGGGAAGTTGTGCCGCAGAATGGTCAACTCCCGGACGCATGAACTACTCTGGCAAGTAGTGGTGCCACGAAGAGACGCAGCCATGGTGATGGAGGCATACCACGACAGAGCTGGACACTTCGGGTGGAAAAAGCTGGAGTTCCTGCTGCGCGAGCGGTTCCACTGGGTAGGCATGAGGGGAACCATCGAGAAGTGGTGCAGAGACTGTGGCCCGTGCAATCTGAGAAGGAAGGACCGGGCCAGCCAGAAGACTCCCCTGCAGTCCATCGTCACCCGGCAACCGTTGGAACTGGTAGCCTTGGATCATGTAAAACTGACCCCAAGCAGAAGTGGCTACGTCTACGCGTTAACCATCGTGGATCATTACTCCCGGTTCTTGGTTGTCGTCCCCGTCAAGGACTTAACGGCTCAAACAGCAGCTAGAGCCTTCCAGCAGCACTTCTGCCGTCCACACGGGTACCCGGACCAAGTGCTGACGGACCAGGGACCTGCCTTTGAAGCGGAGGTCTTCCAGGAATTCTGCAATCTGTATGGCTGCCGGAAGATAAGGACGACACCCTACCATCCGCAAACTAATGGACTTTGTGAAAAAATGAACCAGGTGGTAATGGATCTGCTAAAAACATTGCCCCTGGAAGAACGCAGTCTGTGGCCTGAGAAGTTGCCCGATCTGGTGGACCTATACAACCACATCCCGGTAGGTTCCACCAACTGTACCCCGGCTTACCTAATGAGGGCGAGACCTGGTAAGTTACCTGTTGACCTGGAAATGGGAGTCCTGACACCTGAGGACACTTCACCAGAAACAGACTGGGACACAGAGAGGCAGCAGCAGTACCGGAGAGTACAAGAGAGCGTGGAGCGAAGTCTCTGTCAGGCTAGGGAAAGACAAGAGAAGACTTACAACCAGTATGCTCCCGCTGTTCCCCTGGTACCCGGAGAGCAGGTCTTGAAGAGGAAAAGACGGCTCCACAAGTTGGATGACCAGTGGGAGGAGGACCCGTACACCGTACTGCCCTCAAGCCACGAGAACCCGAAGGTCTGTACCATCAGTAAAGACGGAGGGGAAACCACAGCCATTGTATCCCGGGACCACCTGAAGAAGTGTCCCGAACAACTGAGGAACCCTGAAGAGGAACAAGAAGACCATCGACCCGTGGAAGAAAGGGAAGATATGGTTAGTACCGTGCTCGGGGACTTCCCTCAGTCTTGGACTCAAGTCAATGGTGCAGTTGTGGTACCCGTACTCACCTTCCTCCAACCATCATCCCAAGAACCTACGGAGCAACGGGTAGAGCTGGAAGAACAGCCGGTCCAGGAGGCAGAAGACTCCACACAAGCAGAACAGGAGAATCAACCCTCTGCTTATAGTGAGCCTGCCGTACCCCTAGTGAGACAAAGAGCCGGTAGACAGCTGCCCAGTTTACCCTTGACAGCTCCTACACCCTGTAGTTCAGGGCCAGACAGTCAGCTCCGTAGGTCCACTCGGGCCACTAGAGGCCAGTTACCCGCACGCTGGAGAATTTAAAGTGTATAAATTGTTTTATTTATGTTTTTCTGTGTATTGTTGCTTGTGAATAATTTTGTGTTTCCAGTTGTTTTTAGGAAACCTTGGTGGATTTACCGGGAATCCTTGTATATAGTTGGAGCGTAACCCAGGATGGACTAGAGACTGTTAAGGACTCGGGGTAGGACAGACCCCTACCTGGTTACGTCTCCCTGTGTTGGTGAAATGGACACCTTTGCTTTTCTTCAAAGACTGCACCCGGTTGCGGACACGCCGCAACCATCTTATGTGTTTTTCTTATTGTGTTGTTATTGTTATACTTTGTTATGTTTTTCTAAATGTGTTTAGTCCCGGAGTACTAAATTTCACTAGGGGGGAATGTGGCACCCCAGGGGTCTGGTTTTCCACAGTAATGTAATGTTATGTCTGAGAGCAGGTGGGAGGTCCTTTGGTCAGGGATCCTGTGCATGCCACACCTCCTGCCCAGTCTTGGGAGGGGAAGAACTTCCCCTGTATAAACCCGGGGCTGAGGCAGGGTGAGTCAGACAAGGAGAGTGGAGACAAGAAGCAGCATAGGAAACAGGAGAGTTCCAAGGAGTCAGGGGCTGGCAGCTGCAGCGCTCGCCCTGACTAAGAAGATTCTTTACCGGACCCGGAGTCCGAGGCTGTGGGGACTAACTTCTACCCAGCAGCAGAATCCGTCAGGCAGGGGATTTCAGGTCCTCTGGCCCAGAAGCCCGAAGGCACGGTCACACGCGTGGGACCAGCACCGCCATCGTGGAGCGGAAGCCATTAGAAGGCCCCGAGTCACCGGCCATACGGGTGAGCACCACACGGTACACTCAGGGACGTGGGCTACTTACATCAGCTTCTAGCAAGGTAGCCAGAAGAGTACAGTCAGATTGTGAGGCCTACAACTACGCCTGGCCAGGGGAGATCCCATCTGCTCAAAGACTGACCAGGCCCCGTTTGCTAGCAAGTACTCCGGGAGGGTCTATCGTTGTTACCAGTAAAGACCCTGAACTACACCGTACCGTCTCTGAGTGGTTCCTGCTACCCCCATCATCCACGTCGGCTGCCCTGAGGCCATACCCCTCCCGTTGGGGGTTATACTATCACGCTGCACAATCCTACCACCGGCCTCAGCGGTCTGCCCTGCAGCAGCAGCTCCCTGGCTGCACTCAACGGGTGGCGTAGTCATCAACTATTTACTACTAATAGACTGCCGTCTAGTTTGACTCCCTGGGCACGGACCGGGTCACCGCCACGAGACTACAACCCTCCACTGATCCGGCTCCGGGTAGGCTCCCGCATGCGCAACGCAGCGCGACACAGGCCCAGGGGCGCGTCACTAACAAGACAATTATTCTCTTTTCTCTTCTCTGTGTTGAAACAGGAAGCCTCCTTTCTCAGCATTTATCATCCCCTTCCCCCTGCCAGGGACTTTTGCAGTGACTTATGACTCATACAGGGAAAATTGACCTCCTGGTTCTACATTGAGCTTAGAAGGATTCAGCTCGTCAGTTTTTAATCACGTTATATCATAGACCTAATGGAAGAGAGAATAATTAGCTTGTTAGAAAGGCAAACTGAGCAACTGCAAGTGTGGCACCCCAGGGGTCTGGTTGCCACAGTGGCATTTCCTTCCTCACAGGGGGTGATGCCATGCCTAGAAGCAAGGAGGGGTCCCCTAATCAGGTTCACCAGCATACAACACTTTCCTGGCTCCAGACCAGAAAGGGGACCTCCTCCTCTTTAAATTGGAACCTGGAGGCGGGGTTAGAAAAGTGAGTTGAGAAGAGAGTTGGAGACAGGAGAGCGTCGAGGAAGGACCTGGGGGAGGGAGCTGTGTACAAGTTCGCCCCAGAGAGAAGCGCAAGGGAACCGGACACTGGAGTCCGTGGCTGTGTGGGCACTGAAGGCCCGGCAGCTAAATCTAGAGGGCAGGAGACTGCAGGTCTCCTGGCCCCACCAGACACCCGGCGGCTCAGCAGCATCATAGGGCCCAGCGCCGCCACGAGGGAGCGACACTTGAAGAAGGCCCGAGCTGTCTGCCATACGGGTGAAGAAGAGATGTTTTACTCAGGGACGAGGGCCACAGCATAGCTACAAGCAGCAGGGCCAAAGAGAATAGCACAGAGGGAAGGCCTACAACTCCACCTAGCTAGGTGGATCCCCAACTTGCTTCTAGGCCGCCCGGGCCTCCACTACCAGCTAGTGCCCCGGTCTGCTCCAACAAACCGCAATAAAAATAGAGGAAACCACCACTAATTTGTTGTCTGGTCATTATCTGCGCCCTCAGCCCTGCATTACACCGCACCAACAACATCTACCTCCACAATTCTTCATATCCTGCCCTGGAGCTTAGCGCTGCCTGTGGAGAGATGAACCAACTCTGCTGCGTCAACGTCAGCTCCAGGGGATCTGCACCGCAGCGGCGGCCCCATATAGCACAGGTGGCATCATGAACATTATTCTCCAAAAACTTTATTCCCCTTTTCTTTAATTATTTGACTGCCTGGGGCCACGGATCGGGTCACTGCCACCGTGACATCCCTAGCACCGACCGGCCCGGCACCGAGTACCCCACGGCCCCAGGGGGCGCGTCACAAGTACACAGTGCTATATAATATGATGACTGCCACTGTCTTCAGGTGTCTTCAGTCTGCCACTGTCTTCAGTCTGCCACTGTCTTCGGGTGTCTTCAGTCTGCCACTGTCTTCGGTTGTCTTCAGTCTGCCACTGTCTTCGGGTGCCTTCAGTCTGCCACTGTCTTCGGGTGCCTTCAGTCTGCCAATGTCTTCGGGTGCCTTCAGTCTGCCACTGTCTTCAGGTGTCTTCAATCTGCCACTGTCTTCAGGTGCCTTCAGTCTGCCACTGTCTTCAGGTGCCTTCAGTCTGCCACTGTCTTCAGTCTGCCACTGTCTTCGGGTGTCTTCAGTCTGCCACTGTCTTCGGTTGTCTTCAGTCTGCCACTGTCTTCGGGTGTCTTCAGTCTGCCACTGTCTTCGGGTGTTTTCAGTCTGCCACTGTCTTCGGTTGTCTTCAGTCTGCCACTGTCTTCGGGTGTCTTCAGTCTGCCACTGTCTTCGGGTGTCTTCAGTCTGCCACTGTCTTCGGGTGTCTTCAGTCTGCCACTGTCTTCAGGTGCCTTCAGTCTGTCTTATTTAGCTCCCCATAGACTTCTTTATCTAGTTTGTGGCATATTCCAAGTGGAAGATGACACAAAAATGGTTACTTTTTTAACTTCTTGGCGTCTTTAGAAACCTGAAGACGTTAAAAGACGATCACAAGACTGAACAGATCAACAGCAAATCGTTTTGATATATAAATATATATGTCCAATATTTTAAGCATTTTAGGGTGCTTTTTTAGGTGGGTTTCACAGTGGACCCACCTGAAAAAGGCATCATATACACACATCTTTACTGTGTCTGGTAGGGCAGGTCCTAAATGTGAGACTCTCTGTCCTCCTTAAGCCTGTAAAATCACATATAGAAATATTGGACAATGGAACAACCTGTGTAACGGCTACCCCCACCTAAAATACTTTAGTAACTCTTACTTGTTTTTTACAGTCCATTAACACTGGAGGGTGCATCATAATGGAGAATGGGAGAACAGGGTGAGTGTGAGATATTTCTCTCTGTATAGCAGGCAATTTATAAGATACGACTGATTTAGTGTTTTCTTTTGGAATTTTTTCTATGTGGATTTTGCTCAGAAAGCAGCAGGTCACTTTGCTGGTGTCTCCACCACAGTATTACAATGGTGTTTCACATGGTTCCTTGTTACATCCTGTGTAGCAACCGAGAAGCTTGTGTGATATACTGGTGTGTAGTGACATAACCGGCCTCGTGTAACAGGTCATATACTGAACGGAGAACTTCATCCTGTAGAAACCACTGTAGCAGTCAGTCCCTCAGAGTAACTTCTCCATATGTCTCTATATGCAGTGCGACTGGTCGATACAGAGCTGCACAACAATTACAAGGCACCACCGACATCAAGGCGTAGAGATAGCGGTATATCGTGAGATATTTGGGGCTGTCTCTTTGGAGGTTCTCCATCTTTACACGTAAGTTTTATATACTGTAACAACCTAGAAAAATATTCTAAACCAAGAATTAACGAGGTGAAGCCGCTTAAAAGACTAAGTACAAGACCAAAAAGGAGGTGCTTGCCCCCCCATCAATGGGAATATTATTATACATAGATGCCCTATCATTTTCCTATGTAATTTGAGTTAATTCACCTAAGTGTTTATTTGTATTGAAATACAGGTGCTTCTCACTAAATTAGAATATCATCAAAAAGTTAATTTATTTCAGTTCTTCAATACAAAAAGTGAAACTCCTATATTATATAGAGTCATTACACACAGAGTGATCTATTTCAAGTGTTTATTTCTGTTAATGTTGATGATTATGGCTTACAGCCAATGAAAACACAAGAGTCATTATCTCAGTAAATTAGAATACTTTATAACAAAAGCTTGAAAAATATTTTTAAAATACGAACTGTTGTCCTACTGAAATGTATGTTCAGTAAATGCACTCAATACTTGGTCAGGCTCCTTTTGCATCAATTACTGCATCAATGCGGCAATGTGGCATGGAGGCGATCAGCCTGTGGCACTGCTGAGGTGTTATGGAAGCCCAGGTTGTTTTGATAGCAGCCTTCAGCTCGTCTGCATTGTTGGGTCTGATGTCTCTCATCTTCCTCTTGACAATACCCCATAGATTCTCTATAATAGATTCTCTATGGGGTTAAGGTCAGGCGAGTTTGCTGCCAATCAAGCACAGTGATACTGTTGTGTGTAAACCAGGTATTGGTACTTTTGGCAGTGTGGACAGGGGCCAAGTCCTGCTGGAGAATGACATTTCCATCTCCAAAAAGCTTGTCGGCAGAGGGAAGCATGAAGTGCTGTAAAATGTCCTGGTAGACGGCTGCGCTGACTTTGGTCTTGATAAAACCCAGTGGACCTCCACCAGCAGATGACATGGCCCCCAAACCATCACTGATTGTGGAAGCTTCACACTAGACCTCAGGCAGCTTGGATTGTGGCCTCTCCACTCTTCCTCCAGACTCTGGGACCTTGATTTCTAAATGAAATGCAAAATTTACTTTCATCTGAAAACAACACCTTGGACCACTGAGCCACAGTTCAGGCCTTTTTCTCCTTGGCCCAGGTAAGACGCTTCTGGCGTTGTCTATTGGTCATGAGTGGCTTGACACAAGGAATGTGACACTTGTAGCCCATGTCCTGGATACGTCTGTGTGTGGTGGCTCTTGAAGCAATGACTCCAGCAGCAGTCCACTCCTTGTGAATCTCCCCCCAATTTTTGAATGGCCTTTTCTTTATAATCCTTTCCAGGCAGCGGTTATCCCGATTGCTTGTGTACCTTTTTCTACCACACTTTTTCCTTCCACTCAACTTTCCATCTTTCCATTAATATGCTTGAATAAAGCACACTGTGAACAGCCAGCTCCTTTAGCAATGACCTTTTGTGGCTTGCCCTCCTTGTGGAGTGTGTCAATGACTGCCTTCTGGACATCTGTCAAGTCAGCAGTCTTCCCAATGGTTGTTTAGCCTACTGAAACAGACTAAGGGACCTTTTTAAACGCTTAGGAAGCCTTTGCAGGTGTTTTTTGTTAATTATTCTAATTTACTGAGATAATGACTCTTGTGTTCTCATTGGCTGTAAGCCATAATCATCAACATTAACAGAAATAAACACTTGAAATAGATCACTCTGTTTGTAATGACCCTATTTAATATATGAGTTTCACTTTTTGTATTGAAGAACTGAAATAAATCAACTTTTTGATGATATTCTAATTTAGTGAGAAGCACTTGTACCTTGACATCCATTGTGTGCCAGGTTATATTACTTTTATTGTCCAACTATACATATTTGTATTTATTGGGGGAGGATCCTTTGGGTTATACGCTGCCTATTGTTATCAGGAATCTATTGATCCTAATTTGGATCACTTTCCATCGTTATACTGATACAAGTTTAGCAGGCCTTTTTCCATTTATATGTAATGCGTTGGTGAATATTTAATAAACGTTATATTTTTTGTATTACAATATTTGTTGCCCCTTTATATCTCTTCTCTCTCTCTATTTATTATTTATGTTTTTGTATTACTTCCATTAGATAGACATTTTTAAGTTTTATATACTGTACTTTGATTTATGCCCTGCTGATAGTAGAGGATAGCTGCTGTAGTTATATCATCTGTGTGTGCTATATCATTTCCATGTATTTGCATGTGTGTATTACAGTGTCTGCCTATAAGATCTATAGCACCGCCATGAATTATACAGTTATGCTCAAAAGTTTACATACCCCGGCAGAATTTTTCCTTTCTTGGCCTTGTTTCAGAGAATATCAATGATAACACAAAACCTTTTTCTCCACTCATGGTTATTGGTTGGGTGAAGCCATTTATTGTCAAACTACTGTGTTTTCTCTTTTTAAATCTTAATGAATACCAAAAACATTCAAATGACCCTGATCAAAAGTTCCCATACCCCAGTTCTTAATACCATGTATTGCCCACTCTAACATCAATGACAGCTTGAAGTCTTTTGTGGTAGTTGTGGATGAGGTTTTTATTTTCTCGGATGGTAAAGCTGCCCATTCTTCTTGGCAAAAAGCCTCCAGTTCCTGTAAATTCCTGGGCTGTCTAGCATGAACTGCGCGCTTGAGATCTCCCCAGAGTGGCTCAATGATATTGAGGTCAGGAGACTGAGATGGCCACTCCAGAACCTTCACTTTGTTCTTCTGTAGCCAATGACAGGTCGACTTGGCCTTGTATTTTGGATTGTTGTCATGTTGGAACATCCAAGTACATCCCATGCGCAGATTCCGGGCTGATGAGTGCAAATTTGCCTCCAGTATTTGCTGATAACGTGCTGCATTCATATTTCCTTCAACTTTTACCAGGTTTCCTGTGCCTTTGTAGCTCACATATCCCCAAAACATCAGCGATCCACCTCCGTGCTTTACTGTAGGAATGGTGTTCCTTTCATCATAGGCCTTGTCGACCTCTCTCCAAATGTAACGTTTATGGTTGTGGCCAAGGGCCAAAAAGTTTAATTTTGGTCTCATCACTCTAAATGACCTTGTTCCAGAAGTTTTGAGGCTTGTCTCTGTGCGGTTTGGTGTATTGTAGGTGAGATACTTTGTGGCATTTGCGCAGTAATGGCTTTCTTCTGGTGACTCGACCATGCAGCCCATTTTTCTTCAAGTGCCTCCTTATTGTGCATCTTGAAACAGTAACACCGCTAGTTTTCAGTGAGTCCTGGATTTCACCTGATGTTATTTGTGGGTTTTTCTTTGCATCCCGAACAATTTTCCTGGCAGTTGTGGCCAAAATTTTTGTTGGTCTACTTGACCGTGGTTTGCTTTTTACAGAGCCCCTGATTTTCCATTTGTTAATTACAGTTTGAACGCTGCTGACTGGCATTATCAATTCCTTGGATATTTTTTTGTATCCATTTCCTGTGTTATACAGTTCAACTACCTTTTCCCGTAGAGCCGTTGACAATTCTTTTGCTTTCCCCATGACTCACAATCTAGAAACATCAGTGGCTGGATGAAAGATGCAACAGTCTGTCTAGATTCCAGAAACTCACTCAGCTTTTATGCACACACACTGATGACAAGCAAACAGGTCACAGATGAGGATGTTACCTTTAGTAGCCATTCAAACCCATTTGTGTCAAATTCTGTGCATGTTATCAGGCCAAAATCACCAGGGTATGTGAACTTTTGATCAGGGTCATTTCCAAATGGAATGTAAAATTTACTTGCATCTGAAAACAACACCTTGGACCACTGAGCAACAGTCCAGGTCTTTTTGTTGTCGTCATTAAGATTTAAAAAGAGAAAACACAGTAGTTTGACAATAAATGGCTTCACCCAACCAATAACCATGAGTGGAGAAAAAGTTTTTTTGTTACCATTCATATTCTCTGAAACAAGGCTAAGAAAGGAAAAATCCTGCCGGGGTATGTAAACTTTTGAGCACAACTGTATATACTATCACAACAATAATATAATATGTACAATATATACTATCACAACACAACAATATATATTATCTCTCTGCATAGACCATCGGGGATGAATTTTAGGAGGTATTTTGATATATTGGTTTGTTATCCTCCATTTGCCCTGTTTAATCACTAGGTAATACAGACCAGGAGATAATGTAATAGGGGTGGACTGAACATTCTGGATCATTCATAGTTCCTAAGGGTCCATGGTCACAGAATGAGGCAATCATTAAAGTTTTGGGTGCAGGGTCTATGGACACAAACAATGCTGTTGAGTAAATGCTGTAACTATGATGGATGGTAAAGATGTTTATGGCCTGGGGTGTTGTCCATGTTCAGCCCTACCCTTGGTAAGGCAGCATCCGGCTGTACTTTTAGTGTATTGATCTAGTGGGACTCATGTATAAAGATTGCCATTGATTCCCAAATTTAGAACATAACAGGCCGTGCCTCTTGGGCGTGCCGTGACTACATTAAAACATATAGAAATACTTCTATAACCAGGGTGCACACCCTGAGGAAGCGACTGTACTTGTGGGCTGCAGCCTCCTGTCTCTTCCTGCTCACTGACTGTCTCCCTCTGTCTGGCTACAGTGTGACTGCAGCTTGGGCTGCTCCAGCCTAGGTGCTCCTCCGGTTGTGCAGGACTGACAGGTAGGAGTGGCCGCCTCTGCTCTCAGGACACTTCCTCATTCTGCAGCAGCTTTTCCCCTGACTCTGGAGACACAGGTTGTCTGTGTTCAGTGGACAGGGAAACATCATGAGTCAGATGGCCGAAAACCTGAGGGGCTTCTTGGCAAAAGTGGAGTCTTTAAAACACAAAGGGAGCGAGGACCCCCTGGGCAAGGAGTTTCAGGTGAGCCGGTGTTCTTAAATATCATTATTTTTCTACATTCCTCATACTCGGCTCGTTCAGATCTGAAAATGATAATTACTACAATTCCAGGTATTATTGGAAATTAATACAAGAACTGATTGGATCTTAACACTTTGCTATTCCTGCTTCTATACAACCTGACTTTTGCTGGGAGTGTGACACTGTATGTGAGCTAATATATAACCACAACTGATTGGGCAGTAACACACATAGGTCACATTACAGCCAATGGGACAATGGCATCCCAAAACTCCGGGTCATATATAACACTGCACCAGATTAGTCAGTAGTGCCGTCCCAAACCACCAGATGATCGAATCTACTACACCAAACCTCCAACTCTAATATCACACTACTAGAAGGGGTCACTCTACCATTGCTGACATTAGATAACACTATACACTGGGTACGGAAAGTATTCAGACCCCTTTAAATTTTTCACTCTTTGTTTCATTGCAGCCATTTGGTAAATTCTAAAAAGTTCATTTTTTTCTCATTAAAGTACACTCTGCACCCCATGTTGACTGAAAAAAAAACAGAAATGTAGAAATTTTTGCAAATTTATTAAAAAAGAAAAACTGAAATATCACATGGTCATAAGTATTCAGACCCTTTGCTCAGACACTCATATTTAAGTCACATGCGGTCCATTTCCTTGTGATCCTCCTTGAGATATTTCTACTCCTTCATTGGAGTCCAGCTGTGTTTAATTAAACTGATAGGATTTGATTTGGAAAGGCATACACCTGTGTATATAAGACCTCACAGCTCACAGTGCATGTCAGACCAAATGAGAATCATGAGCTCAAAGGAACTGCCCAAGGAGCTCAGAGACAGAATTGTGGCAAGGCACTGATCTGGCAAAGGTTACAAAATAATTTCTGCATTACTCAAGGTTCCTAAGAGCACGGTGGCCTCCATAATCCTTAAATGGAAGAAGTTTGGGACCACCAGAAGTCTTCCTAGACCTGGCCGTCCAGACAAACTAAGCAATCGTGGGAGAAAAGCCTTGGTGAGAGAGGTAAAGAAGAACCCCAAGATCACTGTGGCTGAGCTCCAGAGATGCAGTAGGGAGATGGGAGAAAGTTCCATAAAGTTAACTATCACTTCAGCCCTCCACCAATCGGGCCTTTATGGCAGAGTGGCCCAACGGAAGCCTCTCCTCAGTGCAAGACATATGAAAGCCCGCATAGAGTTTGCTCAAAAACACATGAAGGACTCCCAGACTATGACAAATAAGATTCTCTGGTCTGATGAGACGAAGATAGAATTATCACCAAAAAGTTCTAAGCGGTATCTGTGGAGAAAACCAGGCACTGCTCATCACCTGCCCAATACAATCCCAACAGTGAAACATGGCGGTGGCAGCATCGTGTTATGGGGGTGTTTTTGAGCTGCAGGGACAGGACAACTGGTTGCAATTGAAGGAAACATGAATGCGGCCAAGTACAGAGATATCCTGGATGAAAACCTCTTCCAGAGTGCTCGGGACCTCAGACTAGGCTGAAGGTTCACCTTCCAACAAGACAATGACCCTAAGCACACAGCTAAAATAACAAAGGAGTGGCTTCAGAACAACTCTGTGACCATTCTTGACTGGCCCAGCCAGAGCCCTGACCTAAACCCAATTGAGCATCTCTGGAGAGACCTGAAAATGGCTGTCCACCAACGTTCACCATCCAACCTGACGGAACTGGGGAGGATCTGTAAGGAAGAATGGCAAGGGATCCTCAAATCCAGGTGTGAAAAACTTGTTGCATCATTCCCAAGAAGACTCATGGCTGTACTAACTCGAAAGGGGGCTTTTACTCAATACTGAGAAAAGGGTCTGAATACTTATGACCATGTGATATTTCAGTTTTTGTTTTCTAATAAATTTGCAAACATTTCTACATTTCTGTTTTTTTTTTTTTCAGTCAAGATGGGGTGCAGAGTGTACTTTAATGAGAAAAAATGAACTTTTTAGAATTTACCAAATGGCTGCAATGAAACAAAGAGTGAAAAATTTAATGGGGTCTGAATACTTTCCGTACCGACTGTATATATATATTTACATAAATACATAAAGCCTAGTGTACAGTTTTGAGACTGACACAAATTTGGGTTTTTACATAGTTTGCTGCTTCATTTTTTATAGTGGTAATTTGCATTAACTTTAGAGTGTTTTGAAGACTGATCAGATCAATTGCAAAAAATTGAAAAGATCTTCTCATTAGCTCAGGAGAAAGTGTTAACAAGGACAAGGTAGCTGATATCACTCTGTCTTGCTGATTGATACTGGTGGCTTTAAATGGGGGCTGAGCTTGAAATCATTGTCTTGTTCTGTTAACCTTGGCTACCTCCAAGGAAACAGAAGCAGTCATCAATGCTTTGCATCTAAAGGGCTTTACAGGCTAGGACATTGCTGCTTGTACGATTGCCCCTAAATCAACCATTTATTGGATCATCAAGAACTTCAAAGAGAGAAGCTCAATTGCTCTAAATAAGGCTTCAGTGAGTCTAAGAAAGTCCACCCAGGACCGTCTGCTAAATTAGATTCAGCTATGGGATTGGTTCAACACCAGTGCAGTGTTTGCTCAGGAATGGCAGCAGGCGGGTGTCAGTGCATTGGCACACATAGTGGGATAAAGGCCTTTGGAATCTGCCCTGGTGTCATGAAAGTCAGCAAAAAAAATCTGAAAAACATCAAGGACAAACTGACATTCTGTAGGAAGTACAGGGCTTGGACTGCAGAAGTTATTTTTTCTGATGACGCCCCTTCAGACTATTTAGGACATCTGGAAGAATGAGTCTCCGGAGAAGAAAGGGTGAGAGCTACCATAAGTCCTGTGTCATGCCAACTGTAAAGCAGTAAAGCATCCTGAGACTATTCATGTGTGGGGGCTTTTCATCCATGGAGGGGGCGCACTCACAATTTTTCCTAAGAACACTGTCATGAATAAAGAATGGGATCTAAACATCCTCCAAGAGCAACTTCTCCCAACTCTCTAGGAGCATCATTCCCAAGAAGACTCATGGCTGTACTAGCTCAAAAGGGGGCTTCTACTCAATACTGAGCAAAGGGTCTGAATACTTATGACCATGTGATATTTCAGTTTTTCTTTTTTAATACATTTGCAAAAATTTCTACATTTCTGTTTTTTTTTTTTTCAGTCAAGATGGGGTGCAGAGTGTACTTTAATGAGAAAAAAATGACCTTTTTAGAATTTACCAAATGGCTGCAATGAAACAAAGAGAGAAAAATTTAAAGGGGTCTGAATACTTTCCGTACCCACTGTATATATATATACATTAGTTAGTTATGCAGTGTGTGTATGTATGTGTATATATATATATATATATATATATATATATATATATATATATATAAGAAGGGACAGGGAGACTGAGGAGACACTGGGATACAAGTGTGGTAATTTTGACTTATTTTTTCTACTCCTGATAGCAGCACAGCTCCGATCTCCGACAGTCACTGACAGAGTGAGGAGATTCGGAGCTGGGCTGCTGATTCAGTACTTCCCGCATCGGATCCACGCTGTGAATGGATAATTAAATTCACAGCGATCGGAGAGCGGGGACCGCTATTATTGGTCCCCGCATCTTTTCCCGTGCCAGTCACTGACCGCTGTCAGCACAAAGCTGTCACTCTGTGACAGTTCAATTACACGACAGATATAGCACGTCATGGCTTGGGAACTGATACCCGCTGATGACGTACAATACCAGTCATCCAGCGTTTAAGGGTATCTGTTATAAGGTTATCCATATAAAGCCCATTGCCAGCTCATTCTCCAGCCTTTAAAGAGAATGTCACCACTTTTTTTTCTACCCAATCTGGGAGCAGCATGATGTAGGGGCAGAGACCCTGATTCCAGCTATATGTCACTTGCTGGGCTCGATACAGTCACAGTTTTCTGTGCTGCAGATCTAGCAGTTCTCTGAATGCTGAGCTGTGTATAACCCGGCCCACACCACTGATTGGTAGCTTATTGCCCACGTACAATATACACAGAAAGCCGTCAATCAATGTGGGGGCAGGTTTATACACAGCTAATGTTACTAGAAAATGTAGCAGCTTTAAAGCCAAGTTCACATATTGCATATTTAGTGTAAAATTTGTGCATGGGTTTCTAAAATGATTTTCTGCATTTAAAGTCTGTGCATATTTTCTGGACTTATTTGTGCATTTTTTTGTTGATGTGGAATCGCACCAAAAAGTGTGACAACATAATACCTGGTGGATTTATGGTCACCGCTAAAAAAAAAATGGGTAAAATCCACACCACCCCCCAACAAAAAGGTGCATTTCTGCATTTAAAAAATGTGGCATATGGGTTCCGCACAAAAAAAATGCATCATGTGGCTGAGACTAATGTAGGACTTACCCACTTTGCTGGTACTGTAAAATGCTGCAGATTATCTGGGCATAAAACCTGCCACATGTGCTGTGTGAGACCCAATGTAGGACTCAAGCAGATGTCCCTGGATCTTGGCTCGCTCATAGCTCTGTAATCTGCAAATGAAATAAAAAACAACCTTGCATTTCACAGTTTAATAACTGCAAAGTTTTAGATCTACTCATTTCATATGATTTTATGTCATTTTCTCCATTGCAATGACTAAAGACAGCAGTCCGAAACGCGTTTGCTTGCAATTCAGTTAGTTACAGACTTGTGACTTTTTTAATATTTTTATTCAATAAGGAGTGATTTTATGAAAATTTGGATGCTGAAATTTTTCCTACCTCCCACAATGCACTGCTCTCTCATCATACAAGAAATGAAAGATCATTACAAGTGAAGCAGAATTCTTCAAATAGAGAAGTGACCTGCAAAACTTCCTCTAGCACTGTGTAACAGGCAGAAAAACAGCAATCAAGAGATTAAATTCATTAATTTAGGTTACTTGTGTTTTTTATTGAGTCTTTTACTGCATTTTATACATGTTTTTATCTTGTTTTTTTCTTTTTTTCTGCTGTGGTTTTAGTCTCTTTTTAGTATTTTAAGGGCCTGATTCATTATTGTATTTGAGCCTTTTCTGTCTAGTTTCACCTGTTTTTAATTTGTGCTAAATTCTTCTGTTAATTGTTAAATTTTTTGAAGTCTATATTATGTGTTCAACTGTTTGTTTGCTTTTTTTTAACGTTCGCCAATGTGGATGTGGGTTTTGTTTTCCAGATGTTTCATCAGTTTTTTTGCAACATTTTTGCACAAATATACTCCTTGTTCCCCCCAGAGTGATTTTATATTCAACTGGATATTTTGTGCAATTTATGCAACATTTTTGCACTTTTTTTTAAAGCAAAAAGAGGCATCTTCTCCTAAAAGACAAAAATAAAGATAATTTTTTTTTTTTTAGCAAAACTCAGGAATTTTGTGCACCAATTTGTTGAATTTAGCACAAAAAACAACAATGAATACCACAAGCTAAAAAAAAAGAAAAGTGACTAAAAACAAATATGTGCAGATTGCATGCGATTCCAGAGTGTGCAACATCTACATTGTGCACAAAGGTAAATAAATGTAGGGACATATTCCATAGACGCTGGATCTTACATGTGTTGATTATGTGACCAATGTCAATCAAGGAGTCACGCAGCCTGAGAAAGTTATCTTGCTTCCTATTCACTGTTCTGCCCACACTCCCCACTACCTTTTTTTGTACATTTTTCTAAAATTAAAGTTTATTATGAGCTTTCTTCAGGGAAGTCTTCCCTATGGGGTCAGAAGTACCAGAACTCTGTTTCTGCTTCCTTTCTTGTACAAACTTCATCATTAAGCCCTAACCTTCATTAGTCAATACTTCTTTTATATTACTTGATATGTTTGGATGGTTGTTGCCCTTTCTGCAGTATAGTAATCAGCTTTATAGGACTACTAGATGGCGGCCTGATTCTAACGCATCGGGTATTCTAGAATATGTATGCGGCCGACCGGGAGCAATTAGCAGAGCGGTGCTTAAATTTGGTGCCAAAATCGCTGATTGGTCGCGGCTGGCGGCCGCGACCAATCAGCAGAGCGGTGTTTAAATTTGGCGCCAATCTCGCTGATTGGTCGCGGCTGGCCGGCGGCCGCTACTAATCAGCAGTGCGTTGTTTAAATTTGGCGCCAATCTCGCTGATTGGTCGCGGCTGGCGGCCGCGACCAATCAGCAGAGCGGTGTTTAAATTTGATGCCAAAATCGCTGATTGGTCGCGGCCAGCGGCCTCGACCAATCAGCAGAGTGTTGTTTAAATTTGGCGCCAAAACTGCTGATTGGTCGCGGCTGGCGGCCTCAACCAATCAGCAGAGCGGGGTTTAAATGTGGCGCCAATAATGCTGATTGGTCGCGGGCGTCGACCGCGACCAATCAGCGTCGTATTAGTGAGGACCGGAGAGCGGCGCTGCCTGTGCGGCCACTTCCGCTGCGAGAAGCCGGGAGATGAGCGGCTGCTCGCAGCAGAAGTATCCCGACCGGCGGCGCCGCTCCCCGGTCCTCTGTTCACACTTGCCCTCCGGAGATCAGCAGGCCAAGCCGCTGATCTCCCGACGTTAGCTCCATGGAGGTGAGCGGCACCGCCTGTCGGGGTACTTGTGCTGCTCATCTCCCTGCTGCATCGCCGCTGACCTCCATCCGGCAGATGAGCCGCTAACGGCCGCCATCTTTTTCTGAAATCCCGCGTCGCTGATTGGCCGCAGCCGGACCAATCAGCGACGCGGGATTTCCTGAACAGACAGACAGACGATTATATATATATAGATAGATAGTGTTCACAAATGGAAGGTCTGGGATACAGTTTAGCTTCATTTGCATTATTCAAAAGTCCTTATAGGGAACCTGACAGCTCCCCATGCCCTCTGATCCACCAGCATTTGTATATTTATTGCTAAATTCCCTGGATAACCTGCTCTTTATACTGTGTCACCTAAACAGATGTTTAAAAAAAAGTCTTTACAAACTTCTTTTTTTCATATGCAAATATCCTTTTGACTAGTCGATGGGGTATTTGTTTCCCTAGAATAGTTGCCCCACTCAGGAGCACAATGCACCCAACCTTGAACCTTGGGAGGGAGGGGGGCAGTGTGCACCTAATTGGTTGGCACTTTTGTCCAGTGGCATGATTAAGCTGCCAGTCCAAACTGTGTGATCTCTCATCTTCCAAGCAGACAAAGCATTGCCTGTGCAGCATCGAAGGAGCGCAGGGGCACCGAAGCTGGCTGCATTCAGCGATCTGGCCAGCTTCAGAGCTGTGATTACAAGCTCTATTGGAAAGAGCTTATAAGTGCTGCGCTTCTTGTCTAGACCGGCCATCTCTGCTCGACTGCAGAGGCAATGAGCAGTAAACTAGACAATTAAAAATCTCCCCGTTATTGAGAAGAGAGAAATTTTAGTAGGCGGTAAATTACAAAGTTGCTTGTTTTTGTAAACACTTTGAAATTTTACCCATCTAAGAAGATAAAACCCCTTTTACCCCTTTCCGGCCCAAGGCATACTAATACGTATCTGCGCCCTGGGCCTTATGGACCAGGTACGTATTAGTACACCTTGGCAATCTCGCCCGCACACACACAAGCTTTGCGGGCGAGATCACCGCCGGGTTTCAGCTGATTGTCCCGCACCACTCCATGCACATTAACCCCCGAAATGCTGCGATCTAAATCGATTGCAGCATTCCGGTGTCAAGAGGAGGTAAGCGCGATACTTACCTTCTCTGCCGGCGTCCCCCGGCGTCTGAGTCCAGTCCCGGATGTTGTCATGGTGATCCGATGTCATCATGACAACATCCGGGTCACCAGGAGGCAGGAAGTTACTTTGGTCATGCGCAGTGCGCGATCAAAGTAACTTCTCGATGTGCAGCGCTGACAAGCTGCATGGCATAGGGAGCTGCTGCTCTCTATGCTATACAGCCGATCAAGCTGCAAAAAGTGAAAGTTCCAAAGTGGGACATACCACTAGTTAATCCCTTTAGTGGACACGGTAAAAAACAAACAAACAAAAAAAACGATTCTTTATCATCATACCGCCAAACAAAAAATGGAATAAAATGCGATCAAAAAGATGAATGTAAATAAAAATGGTGCCGCTAAAAACGTCATCTTATCTCGCAAAAAACAAGCCGCCATACAGCTCCAACGGCCGAAAATTAAAAAAGTTATAGCTCTCAGAATAAAGTGATGCAAAAACAATTTTTTTCCTGTAAAATAGTTTTTATTGTGTAAAAGCGCCAAAACATAAAAAAAAAAAAATGTGGTACCGCTGTAAACGTACTGACCCGAAGAATAAAGCTGCCTTATTAATTTTACCACCTGCAGAACGGCATAAAAAAAATCCAAAAAGCCAGTTCCTGAATTTTTGTTTTTTGTTTATTCTGCCTCTCAAAAATAGTAATAGAAAGCGATCAAAAAATGTCAAGTGCCCGAAAATGGTACCAATAAAAACGTCAACTTGTCCCGCAAAAAACAAGCTGTCACATGACTCTGTCGGCCGAAATATGGAAAAATTATAGCTCTCAAAATATGGTGATGCAAAAACTAGTCTTTGCAAAAAAAAGTTTTTTTTAGTGTGTGACAGCTGTCAATCATAAAAACCCGATATGAATCTAGTATCACTGTAATTGCACCGACCCGAAGAATAAAGTCATCTAATCACTTATACCGCACGAGGAACGGCGTTAAAAAAAACCTCTAGGGTTAAGGTTAGTGTTGTGCTAGGGTTAAGGTTGAGCTAGGGTTAGGGTTGAGCTATGGTTAAGGTTGGGCTAGGGTTAGGGTTGGGCTAGGGTTAGGATTTTTTCAGAAGTGAAAAAAAAAAAAATGACGATATGGCAACTAGTGTTGAGCGCAAGTGGTCGCTACTTGAGTTTGCATCGGGTGCTCGGGTATGCACCCAGTATAGCGGGTGCTCGAGTGACATGCTTGAATCTCCGCTCCATATGTTTTGCAGCTGTTATACAGCCCAAAAAAACTTGCGGGGATTGCCTGTAATGCACGAGCGATCCCCGCATGTTTTTTTTTCTGGGTGTCTAATAACCGTGAAACATGCGGGCGGGGACTCGAGCATGTCACTTGAGCACCCGTGATACATGGTGCATACCTGAGTACCCGAAGCAAACTCAAGTAGTGAGCACTTGCACTCAACAATAATGACAATTTATTCAATGTGATGACCTAATGTTATCAAATTCTGTGTCGTACCTCTGGGTTCAAAATGTTCACTATACCCCTTGATAAAATCCTTGAGGGGTCTAGTTTCCAAAATAGGGTCACTTGTGGGGGGTTTCCACTGTTTATGCACATCAGGGGCTCTCCAAACGCAACATGGCATCCGCTAATTATTCAAGCAAATTTTACATTCAAAAAGTCAAATGGTGCTCCTTCCCTTCTGAGCCCTGCCGTGCGCCCAAACAATGATTTTCCCCCATATATGGGGTATCGGCTTACTCAGGAGAAATTGCGCAACAAATTTTGGGGTTCATTTTTTAATGATACCCTTGCGAAAATAAAAAAAATTGGGGTCTAAAGTAACATTTTTGTGAAAAAATATAAATGTTCATTTTTTTCTTCCACATTCCAAAAATTCCTGTGAAGCACCTGAAGGGTTAATAAACTTTTTGAATGTGGTTTTGAGCACCTTGAGGGGTGCAGTTTTTAGAATGGTGTCACTTTTGGGAATTTTCTGTCATGAAGGCCCCTCAAAGTCACTTCATATGTGATGTGGTCCCTAAAAAAACGGTTTTGGAAATTTTGTTGTAAAAATGAGAAATCGTTGGTCAACTTTTAAACACTTATAGCTCGCTAACAAAAAAAATTTTGGTTCCAAAATTGTGCTGATGTAAAGTAGACATGTGGGAAATGTTATTTATTAACTATTTTGTGTGACATATCTCTCTGATTTAAGGGCGTGAAAATTCAAAGTTTGAAAATTGCTAAATTTTTGTCAAATTTCCGTTTTTTTTTCACAAATAAACGCAAGTGATATCGAAGAAATTTTATCACTATCATGAAGTACAATATGTCACGAAAAAACAATGTCCGAATCAGGGGGATCCGTTGAAGCGTTCCAGAGTAATTACCTCATAAAGTGACACTGGTCAGAATTGTAAAAATTGGCCTGGTCATTAACGTGCAAACCACCCTCGGGGGTAAAGGGGTTAAGGGTCTAAGACGTCCTCATCAGACAGGAAAAGAGCCTTTCTTATATCAGTATCTGAGAAAGCTGTCAGTCCTGAGTAGCATCCTCCCATTCGCTTTTACTAAAAATAATGGCATTCATATAATTGGCTAAAATTACCTGTTTTTTGGGGGGGTTTCGCAGGAAATCAAGTGTCGTGCTGCAGCCTTTCGACAAGATAGCAACTACTCCACGGAAGCTGGAGGATGCCAGGAAAACCTGAAAAAGAATAGGTACAAGGACATTCTGCCATGTGAGTATTATACAGAGGACCTACGCGGGAAGCCGTATATAGGAAGTGAGGAGCACTGGGAAAGGATCTCCTGTGAACTGATTAATATTCATGAGATCTGATTAATATTCATGAGAACTGCTTTACATGCAAAATAATTAGTTCCAATTGAATTTAGAGCTGTCACCATGTAATAAATGTAAATCTCTGAATTTGATGTGTCTGGTTATAGGACAGGACGCTGACGATGCAGTGATAACTAATATGGCCACTTTATAGCTCGCACAATGGACCCCACTGAGCTTTCCTGACCTCCATACTCAGAAGTCTATGTCCATATTCACACATAGCGTAAAGGCTGCATTTTTTTATGGAGAAAATCTGCATTTAACAGTTCAAGCAAAGTGGATGTGATTTTAGGAAAACTCATGCCCACTGTGCATTTAAGGACGCAGTGGAACTGTGCCTTGTTTTGGTGCTTTTTTCTTCTATGGGGAGCCTGAAAAACTCATGCAAAAATGCAATTGCATCAAGTGCAGGATCTCGGTGTTTTTGCACTAATAAAACACATAAAATATACTGCAGATTACAAATCAGTGGAGATTGCTATTCCTTATCTTGGCGTGAACTTCCTCCCATGTGCTCCCCTGAGCTGCTTCCTCCACCCACACCCACTACATGGTTCTCCCCTCTCTGGGTTCCCCCCACTCCAGCCAGGAAAGGGGCTCAGCAAGCACCAGAGCACCAGAGACATCTTGCCCCTCCTGCTGGCCTGGAGTGGGGTGTGTTGGATACAGGTGTTAGGGTCCTGAGCTGTACTCCTTCCTTACCTGAGAGTGAGATGCAACATCTCTGTGGTGACCGAACCCTCAGGGGCACCACAGCAGCAGCATCAAGAGGCTTCACTGTAGACAAAGGATACGATTCTGCAATTCAGTCTAATGATATTAGTTATTTGCAAATGAATATAATTATGCAAACTCATAGATTCCGGTTAATCATCACAGACGCCGAGCTCTACACTTTAGTACAGTGTTCTATAGTTTGTGGCTTTTTAAGATGTTGCAAAACTACAACTCCCAGCATACCCTTACGCTAGTGGTGTATGTTTTTGTGCAATGCAGTGTGCCCAGCCGGTTCTACACTTGCCGGTTCTTACACTTGCCCTGGGTACTGGCAACTTACACTACCAGTGCCACTACCTGACCCCCAATCTTCACTATAGTTTGGAAGCCACAGGCTGGGGACCTCCGGTTCATAATTCGATATTTCTGCTGTTTTAGATGATCAGACCCGTGTTCCTATCACGTTACTTGCAGAGGAAGCTGGATCTGATTACATCAATGCGAGCTTCATACAGGTAAATAGAATATTTCTGTAATCTCTACATGTAGTACATGCAGCGTTCAGATCAATGTCCGACCAGGTAATATATGGAGTCTGCTAGGGCAAGAGAGGTTCCCTGTGATTCCTTAGCAATGTAGAACATATACTCCACTGTCTGTACCATATACAATCCCATCCCTCACGTATTCTATATTATACCATGCATGCTTTATACTCTTCCATGCCATATCCTACAGATCCTTCCAGTTTTACACCATATAATGCCATATATTGATTATGATGCATTGTAGTAAATGAAACTCTTCGATTCTGCAGGGTGTAGATAAGCAGCCGCGGTACATCGCCACGCAGGGACCCCTGAGCCACACAGTGGTGGACTTCTGGAGGATGATATGGCAGTATAATGTTAAGGTAAGCATGCCCGCTCCAAGTTTTCTCCACTCCACAATTATTCACTGTAATAGCAGCAATGACAAACTCATATTAAAAACAACAACATTTTCCTAGAAAATACAGGAAGGATCCATGAATATTTAATCATCACGAAGCATAAACTGTACTACGCCTCTGCAGAAATCCATTTAATAAAAAATGAATGTTCTCCAAAAGAGGCGCTTCCCATTCATCAGCCATCCACATTCTGCTTTCTACTACTACCCCCATGTTGATGTCAGTAGTGATTTGACAGCGAGGCGCTCTTACATTTGCATTTATGAAGAGGACACAGTCATCATTGTTTCCCGCAGAGGACAGGGCTGTTACTCTTTCCCGGCTTGCAGACTCCATGACCCGGGCTGGGTCCTGCTTCAGATCAGTGGTTTCCTAAACTACTTTTAGGAGACGCTGACCTCACAATTATGTTCTTCTGTACAAACTGATTTTACCTTCATTAAGACACAGTTGTAATCAGTTGTCCAAAAAGTTGACCACATTATGGACAAAAATCAGAAAAAAAACCTATTAAAGGATATGGAGACCTTTTGAGGCACTTTTTTTCTTTACTAAATCTTTGTATTTTTGGCTAAAAATAATTTTTGCAATAGGGTCTCATTGAAAATGTTGCACTGTTTGGCTTTTACAGGTCCTTTGTTTCCCTGCACATTGCTGTCTGCAGAATGAGTTTAATGAGAATCCATCAGTGAGCTTCATCTAACAGTAAGTTTGTAATTCATTTAAATCTCTGAACTTCTGAATGCTGATTTATGACCACATCAAAGTTGAACTGAACTTTGATGTGGCCATAAATCAGCTGAGAGAAGCACAGAAAAAAGACAGATGAAAGTGGTACAAACTCTCCTGAATCAGCTCACTGATGGATTCTCAGTTAACTAATTCTGCATCCAGCAATGGGAAACAAAGGGTCTGTAAAAACAAAATACTGAAAAATGTTTAATAAAACACAATTGCAAAACTGATTTACAGCCCAAAATACATTCATTTAAGTAAAAGAAAATGCCCAAAAAGTCTCTACATCCTATAAACTCTGAGGTTGAGCTTAGAAAACTATTTATAATTGTGACGGTGGTGGGTGTGGACCCACTGCTCCACTGGCCGGGGTTACCCTGGAGGGGCATGACTAAGTAACTACCTGGTCTTCACTAGAGCCTCTGATGGTGAGGATAGGCTTGGGCCATTAGGGTAGTCACCAGTTGCCACTCCAGGGCAGTGCCTGGACCTGCAGCAGCTGACCAACGGATCAGATTCACAAATACGAAACACAGAAGGAGAAGACAGAGTCGTGGTCAGGCTGGTCAGACAGTCTGTGGTCGGGCTGGTCAGACAGTCTGTGGTCGGGCTGGTCAGACAGTCTGTGGTCGGGCTGGTCAGACAGTCTGTGGTCGGGCTGGTCAGACAGTCTGTGGTCGGGCTGGTCAGACAGTCTGTGGTCGGGCTGGTCAGACAGTCTGTGGTCGGGCTGGTCAGACAGTCTGTGGTCGGACTGGACAGCACAGGTTCAGAATACTAAGCCGACGTCAGGGGCGTTGAGATCAGACTAGACGAGTAAAGAAGCCGGGTCGTTAGCAGGAGAGACTAAACAATAGTGCTCCATGACCGGTAACTAGAGACTGACTGCAAACTAGGAACCTAAGTACAGGCAAACTTATAGGAAGGCACCTTCAGGCTAATATTTCGGGAAGATAACCAGACTTTATCTCCAGATTGGTAAAGAGGCGGAGAACTTCTCTTCTCTTTCCTGCATGAGACTTCATTCAAGACACCGCCTTAAGGAGGAAGGGGCACTTGAGGATGATGGGACTATACAACAAAAAATGGAGATGCTCCGGACGACTTCCCAACAAGGTTGCTGTAGGAACACTCTGCCTAGGGAAGTAACTGCACCCAATCATCCTGACGGGAAGAGATAAAGTGGCGTAGGTAGTTCTCTTGAACCTGATTGACCTGTTCTACTTTCCCATTGATCTGAGGATGGTACGCGGAGGAGAAATACAGCTGAGCATTCAGCAGCTTCCAAAGAGCTCACCAAAATGTTGATGTGAACTGGACCCCACCATGAGAGACAATGTGGAGAGGAAGACCATGGAGACGAAGTACATGCTGAAAGAACTGCGTGGCGAGCTTGGGAACGGAGGGAAAGCCTATCAGGGGAATGAAGTGAGCCATTTTGGAGAACCGGTACACCATGACCCAGATGGTGCTGTAGCCCTCAGAGGGGCTGGTCCGTGATGAAATCCATGGTAATGTGTTGCCAGGGGATGGAATGAACGGGCAGAGGCTGAAGGAGACCAGCAGGCTTATTTCTGAGAGACTTGCTTCTAACGCACAGTGAAAAGACAAAGTCCCAAACATCTTTGGCCAGCGAGGGCCATTAGAAGCGGCGAGCAATCAGCTCAGTAGACTTACGTATACCTACATGGCTGGTCAGCTTGGATTCGTGTCCCCAGGACAGAATTCTTCTTCTCTTAGCAATAGGAACAAAGGTCTTACACGGAGGAATGTCTTTTAAAAGAGGAGCCGCTTCATCAATCCTATCCGGGTTAACCCGGAATCAGTCACGTCAAAGGATCGAAACAAAGCATCCACTTTAACATTCTTCTCTGCAGGATGGAAGTGCAATTAAAAGTTGAAACGGGTGAAGAGGAGTGCCCACCTGGCTTGACGAGGATTTAACCACTGGGTGGACTGCAGAAAGGTTAAATTCTTATGTTCCTTGTATATTACCCGGAGACCTGGCGCCTTCCTGTAGTTGTTGCCATTCCTCAAGCGCCATCTTAATGGCCAGATGTTCACGATCACCAATAGTATAGTTTCTCTCTGCCGGTGTAAACAGCTTGGAGAAAAAAACACAGGTGACAGAAGGACTGCCTTAGCACTGATAGAGGAGGCATCCACCTCCAGGAGAAACTGCTTGTTAGGATCGGGTGGTGCAGCACTGGAGCTCTCACGAAGACCTCTTTCAAGTGCTGGAAGGCCAACACGACCGATTCAGACCAGAACTTGGCATTAGCCCCCTTCTTAGTTAAGGCAGAGATGGGCGCCATGAGGGACGAGAAGTGTGGAATAAATTGCCTGTAGAAGTTGGCGAAACCCATTAACCGCTACATGGCATTCAAGCCTTGAGGACGAGGTCAGGAGAGAACAGCAGAAACCTTCTCAGACAGGATCCATTTCGAGGCCCTGGCTTGAAACAATCTGGCTGAGGAATGGCTAGGAGGATCTTTTGTAGACACATTTAGACAAATTGGCAAACAAATTGTTCTTCCGTAGACACTGCAGGACCTGACGGACGTGTCTTCTATGGGTAGGTAAATCAGGGGAGAAAATTAGGATGTCGTCCAAATACACGACCACGGAAAAATAGAGGAGGTCCCGGAAGATGTCATTAGCAAATTTCTGAAACATGGCGAGCGCATAGCACAGACCAAAGGCACGACGAGATACTCGTGACCATCACGGGTATAAAAGTCAGTCTTCCATTCATCGCCCTTGCAGATCCGGATCAAGTTGTAAACCCATAGTAGATCCAATTTAGTGAAAATGTTTGCCCCATAGATTCTGTCAAATAATTCAGAAATCAAAGGCTGTGGATACTTGTTCTTAATGGTTATCTTGTTAAGGCCGTGATTGCCAGTGCAGGGACTTAGAGAACCATCCTTCTTTGTCATGAACAAGAAGCCAGACTTACGGATAAATTTCATGGCTAAGTTTTCTTGGATATATTCTGACATGGCATGAGTTTCTGGCAGGGAAAGGGAATACACCCTGCCACGGGGTGGAGAAGTACCTAACAGAAGATTGATGGGACAATCATAACGTCTATAGGGAGGCAAGACCTCTGCCTTCTTTTCACAAAAGACGTATGCAAAGGTGCAATAATAGGTTTACAAAGAAGAAAGGTTCGGAGGCACGGAAAACGGAGACTTGGGCAAGGCAGTTGGTAGCACAACACGGTCCCCACTGAAGCACCTGGCCAGTGGACCAGTCAACCACCGGCGCGTGTAAACGCAATCATGGAAGACCCAGGAGCCAGGAGAACAGAGTTTACGGATTTAAGTAGCAGGTAGAAATAAATTCTTTCGATATGCAGGGCTCCAATCCGCAACGTGACTGGCTGCATGATATATTGGATAGGCTTCACCAGGAGTTGTCCATCAATGAAGGCAATAACCAGGGGTTGATCTAGCTGTTGTGTAGGAAGCAGAAGTTGAAGAACCAGGTCACGATGGATGAAGTTGCTAGTGGAGCCGGAGTCTAAATGAGCTGCCGCAGAGAGAGACCTCTCTCCACAGATCATGGTGACCTCTGTCAAAAGATTTGAAGAGCAATCTTTCTCACCTAGGGTCATCTCTCCGACCAACCCTAGGTGCTGTAGTTTCCTGGCTTTACTGGGCACTGATGAACATAATGTCCTTTTCCTCCACAGTACATGGAGTCGTTCTCTCTATATATTCGCTGTCTCTCTTGTACAGAAAGTTTGGCTCTATAGCACGAGGTGTGGCTTTCGGCAGCAAGGGGTAATGGAAGGTTAGGTTAGTCTTCTGATGCGAAATGATACTTGAGTTTGTTCCAGAGCTTGCTCATGAAATGGAGATCGATCCTAGTAGCCATGTGTATAAGGGCATCCAGGGAAGATGGTAGATCTCTGCCTGCTAACTCATCCTTAATACGACCAGACAAACCCTGCCAGAAGATCGCCAACAGAGTTTCTTCATTTCAAGCCAACTCTGCAGCCAGGGTACGGAAGCATAAAGCATATTGAGCCACAGTGTCCGTGCTTTGTCTCAGAGTCAAAAAAGACAAGGTGGCTGAGGAGATTTGGCCTGGTACCTTGAATATTGCTTGGAACATCTTCAGGAACTTCCCTAAATCTTGGTTGTCTGGTCCTCCACACTCCCAAATGGGATTTGCCCAAGCCAGGGTTTGTCTGGACAGGAGAGAGACCATAAACGCAGTCTTGGTTTGGTCTGATGCGAAGAGATGAGTGTGGAGAGGGAAGTGGTTTTGGCACAGGTTTATAAGATGCGGCTCTCCTTGGGGTCTCCATAGTAGCGGGATGGGAGTGGAAGTTGGAGCTCAGCTGCTCCACCAGAAACTGGAGCCTCAGGCGGTTCCCCAAGAGAAGATGCCAGGAGAGGAAGTATGACCTGACACAGTAGAGGCGTGGGATAGGGTGGAAACTGAGGTGGACAAATCCTGCAGCTGATTTGTCTCCACATTAATTGCCTGCTTCAGCTGGTCTCGCGTTGAGAACAAATTTCCTCATACAGGAATTGAACACTCAACTTTGGGTCTCAGGCACCTGATTCGTCAGCGGGGTCCATGGCCTGTACTTACTGTGTGGAGCAGAGCGGTGAGTAGGACGGCACTGAGAAGGCGTGCGAGTTACCGGCGTGACAAGTATCTGCTTATCATGACCGCGCTGTGCCAAAAAAAGCCACCAGCTGCCCATCTGTGTACTGTTGGGGCAGTGATAGCCACATTGCAGTGATAGCCAAAGTGCTGTGATAGCCACCTTGATGATGAAGATGGTAAGTCACATAATAATACCACGTGACCGCCATGTCTGCTGTCCTCACTTCTGCGCACAGTGAATGTGTCTGCAACATGTGGCAGAATCTAATGTATCAGGGGTCTTTATTGATGCTGTGGGGAAAGTGCACATGTAAATATACTAGTCAGGGATCTGCAAACTGTCAACCCATTCATGACTATGGTGACATCTCTTACAGGTGATAGTCATGGCGTGCCGAGAGGTGGAACAAGGAAAGGTAAGTCCATTTTACAAATCTGAATGTAAACCTATGAAAAATTAGAATGTAATGTTAACTTCATAAATCAGAATAATGTAGATGCACATTATGGTGATGGCATGGGCAGTCTTGGACATTGTGACTAAAATCCAGGTTCAAAGAAAACTTTAACTCTGCACACTGCCAACGTCAAAAGCGACTGTGGCACTGCGGTGGTTAGATAGAGGGAAGGAGCTCCATGTAGCAGGGCTCTGATGGGCTGCCATGAGAGGCAGGATGCCAACACAGGCCCCAATAATAAACTGGTCGTCGGTTTATTACTGATGGGCAATAATAGTGTGGTACACTGAGTAAATTATAATAAGTGGTAATCAGTTCCCCAAAATGGTTGTAAGAAAAAAAAAGTGACATAAAAAACAAGCTGATGGAAAAATGAGAATGCACTAGATAGCCGCACTCCCTTCAGACAGTTGATTGGGGAACAGGCCATAAATTTTAAAGAATCTGACAACCCTTTAAAACTAACATGAACACAAAAATCATAAAAAGGGAAGTTCACCATTGAAAATGTCATTCTTGTCTTCCTCTTCCTATTACTAAAACTCGCGAGCAGACATTAATGATGTGAAGTTATCAGGTTGCATGAAATGCTGGAAGGGGCGCTGTTACTGGATGGAGGGAGTGTCATTATCACAAGTAATAGAAACTTTATAATAAATCCGGCTTCAGGAATGTAATACAAGGGCTGGACTGGTGCACAGCAATGAGGACCACCACACGGGGCAGCATACAGTACAGACCAAAAGTTTGGACACACCTTCTCATTTAAAGATTTTTCTGTATTTTCATGACTTTGAAAATTCTACATTCACACTGAAGGCATCAAAACTATGAATTAACACATGTGGAATTATATACTTAACAAAAAAGTGTGAAACAACTGAAATTATGTCTTTTATTCTAGGTTCTTCAAAGTAGCCACCTTTTGCTTTGATGACTGCTTTGCACACTCTGGGCATTCTCTTGATGAGCTTCAAGAGGTAGTCACCGGAAATGGTTTGCACTTCACAGGTGTGCCCTGTCAGGTTTAATAAGTGGGATTTCTTGCCTTATAAATGGGGTTGGGACCATCAGTTGTGTTTTGCAGAAGTCTGGTGGATACACAGCTGATAATCCTACTGAATAGACGTTAGAATTTGTATTATGGCAAGAAAAAAGCAGCTAAGTAAAGAAAAACTAGTAGCCATCATTACTTTAAGAAATGAAGGTCAGTCAGTGCGAAAAATGGGGGTGTCCCCAAGTGCAGTTGCAAAAACCATCAAGCGCTACAAAGAAACTGAGGACTTCCCCAGGAAAGGAAGACCAAGAGTCACCTCTGCTTCTGAGGATAAGTTTATCCGAGTCACCAGCCTCAGAAATCGCAGGTTAACAGCAGCTCAGATTAGAGACCAGGTCATTACCACACAGAGTTCTAGCAGCAGACACATCTCTACAACAACTGTTAAGAGGAGACTTTGTGCAGCAGGCCTTCATGGTAAAATAGCTGCTAGGAAACCACTGCTAAGGACAGGCAACAAGCAGAAGAGACTTGTTTGGGCTAAAGAACACAAGGAATGGACATTAGACCAGTGGAAATCTGTGCTTTGGTCTGATGAGTCCAAATTTGAGATCTTTGGTTCCAACCATTGTGTCATTGTGCGACGCAGAAAAGGTGAACGGATGGACTCTACATGCCTGGTTCCCACCGTGAAGCATGGAGGAGGAGGTGTGATGGTGTGGGGGTGCTTTGCTGGTGACACTGTTGGGGATTTATTCAAAATTGAAGGCATACTGAACCAGCATGGCTACCACAGCATCCTGCAGCGGCATGCTATTCCATCCGGTTTGCGTTCAGTTGGACAATCATTTATTTTACAACAGGACAATGACCCCAAACACACCTCCAGGCTGTGTAAGGGCAATTTGACCAAGAGGGAGAGTGATGGGGTGCTACGCCAGATGACCTGGCCTCCACAGTCACCAGACCTGAACCCAATCGAGATGGTTTGGGGTGAGCTGGACTGCAGACTGAAGGCAAAAGGGCCAACAAGTGCTAAGCATCTCTGGGAACTGTAACGAGTCTGGGAGGCGGAACCTCTGAGCTACTATACAAGGGGGCGGTCCTTGTAAGGGAGCGGGTGGCGACCAGACAGGCAGTCACAGCAGGTGACCGGGACAGTCTCTGGATGAACGGGCAGGAGATCACGGCAAGTGACCGGGGCAGTCTCTGGATGAACGGGCAGGAGGTCACGGCAAGTGACCGGGGCAGTCTCTGGATGAACGGGCAGAAGGTCACGGCAAGTGACCGGGGCAGTCTCTGGGTAAAGGGTTGGTACGACCTGTGGCGGCTGATGGTAGACGTGAGCTCCCAGGTGAGTAGGCGAGAGTCTCTGGATAAACGGGTGGTCACAGCATGTGACGGCGGAGCCTCCAGGAAGTCCAACAGACAGGCAGCAGATGAGCGCTCCTAGGTGAGCGGGCAGAAGTCTCTGGACAGGCGGGTGGTCACAGCATGTGACGGCGGAGCCTCCAGGTAGGCTAGCAGACAGGCAGCAGATGAGAGCTCCCAGGTGAGCGGGCAGGAGTCTCTGGACAGGCAGGTGGTCACAGCACGTGACGGCGGAGCCTCCAGGTAGGCTAGCAGGCAGGTAGCAGATGTGCACTCCCAGGTGAGCGGGCAAGCTGGTCCATAGACAGACTGACAGGAGTTGGAAGGCAGACCGTCGGACCTCAGGCAAGCAGGCAGGTAGCTGATGTGCGCTCCCAGGTGAGCGGGCAAGCTGGTCCTTAGACAGACTGACAGGAGTTGGAAGGCAGACCGTCGGACCTCAGGCTAGCAGGCAAGTAGCAGAATATCAGGCAGGAATAAGACAGCAAGCTGGCAGGAATCTGGCAGGTAACTGGCAACGGGACCTGAGGGCTGAAGCAGAGTAGTGAACAGTGCAACAACATTGCTCGGGCACCTCCATTTTGGAGGAGGTGCCTTATATATGGTGAAGTCCTCCGGCCATTGGCCGGGGACTCCTTAGGACGGTGCGCGCGGCCCCTTTAAGAGGGAGGGAGCGCGCGCGCGCCCTAAGCACAGTGGCCGGGAAGGAGCGCGCGCTGCCAGCAGAGCGGGAGGAGGACGCCGGGCTCGGAGCAGAGAGGTGAGGGGAACAGCGTCCCTGCCTAGCAGAGGGCAGGGACGCCGGCGCTACAGTACCCCCCCCTTTAGGCCCCCCTTTTTTAGGCCAGACAGAAATTTAGCAAGGATAAGAGGGGCATGGATGTTCTCCCGGGGCTCCCACGTTCTCTCCTCAGGACCAAACCCCTTCCAATCTACTAGAAAAAAGGTCTTTCCTCTTACCCTTTTGGTGGCAAGAATGTTCTCTACCTCAAACTCGTCTTCAGCAGAAACCGGAGCAGGAGGCGTACCTGTAGACTTGGAAAAAGAGTTAAGTACCACAGGTTTGAGGAGAGATACATGGAAGAAGTTAGGGATCCATAAGTTGGCCGGGAGTTTCAATTTATAGGCCACCGGGTTGATCTGACTGATGACCTCCAGGGGGCCGATGAACCGAGGCCCTAACTTGTAAGAAGGTATCTTGAGTCGGACATATTTAGATGAGAGCCAGACTTTATCTCCGGGACGAAATTGTGGAGGATCCAGGCGTTTTTTGTCAGCATGTCTTTTCATCCGCTCGGACGACTGAAGGAGTGCGGATCGGGTACTCTCCCAAATGGAGGAAAATTTGCTAACGAGAGATTCCGCAGCCGGGTTGTCCACAGAGGTGGAGACAGGAAAAGGAATCCGAGGATGCTGACCGAAGACTACAAAAAACGGGGATTTGGAGGAGGATTCGCTCTCGTGATTGTTGTAAGAGAACTCGGCCCATGGTAGGAGATCCACCCAGTCAGAATGGTGGGCATTAACGAAGTGCCGGAGGTAACTGGTCAGATTCTGATTGATCCGCTCCACTTGACCATTGGACTGTGGGTGGTAAGCAGAAGAGAAGTCCAGGGTGACGTCCAGCAGTTTACAAGTGGCTCTCCAGAAGCGTGAGGTGAACTGAACCCCACGATCCGACACGATGTGGAGAGGCAGGCCATGGAGACGAAAGATGTGACGAATAAAGTCTTTAGCTAGCTCGGGTGCAGACGGGAGGCCTGGCAGGGGAACGAAATAAGCCATCTTGGAGAAGCGGTCAGCGACCACCCAAATGACCGTACAACCGGCAGAGACTGGGAGGTCAGTTATAAAGTCCATTGCTATATGCTGCCAGGGGGCAGCAGGTACAGAAAGCGGAAGGAGGCGACCGGCTGGCAGATGTCTTGGAACCTTGTTGCGGGCGCAGGACACACAGGCAGAAACAAAGTCTATTACGTCCTTGTGCAGGGTAGGCCACCAGTAGTGCCGGGTAATAAGCTGGAGGGTCTTTTTCTGACCGGCGTGGCCAGCTAGTTTAGACGAATGACCCCAGTGAAGGATCTTCTCCCGATCAGGTACCGACACGAACGTCTTTCCGGGAGGGAGACGATTTAGACTCACGGGAGCCACCTGCATTACTCTGGCGGGATCGATGATGTGTTTCGGATCTTCCTCAAGATCAGACACCAGAAAGGATCGGGACAAGGCGTCCGCCTTGACGTTCTTGTCAGCCGGGCGAAAATGAAGAACAAAATCAAAGCGAGCAAAAAACAAGGACCACCGGGCTTGGCGCGGGTTAAGTCTCTGGGCATGCTGGAGGTAAGCCAAGTTCTTGTGGTCAGTGTAAATTATTACCGGGTGAAGAGCCCCCTCGAGCAGGTAACGCCACTCCTCCAATGCCAGTTTGATGGCCAATAACTCTCGGTCTCCTATGGAATAATTGCGCTCTGAGGAGAAGAAGAGTTTAGAGAAGAAGCCGCAAGTTACCATCCTCCCGGAAGATGATTTTTGAGTAAGTACCGCTCCGGCTCCAGAGGAGGAGGCGTCAACTTCCAGGAAGAACTGCTTGTTGCCGTCCGGGCGATGCAGCACCGGGGCGGAAGAGAAGGCCTGTTTTAAGGAAAGAAAGGCCTCATCTGCTTCGGGCGGCCAGTCTTTGGGATTAGTACCCTTACGGGTGAGCGCGGAAATTGGAGCAGTCCGGGAAGAGAAGTGTGGTATGAAGAGGCGGTAGTAGTTGGCAAAGCCCAGGAACCGCTGAATGGCCTTCAACCCCTCCGGTCGAGGCCATTTCTCGATGGCAGACAGTTTCTCTGGATCCATTCGTAGGCCGGTCTGAGAAATAATGTAGCCCAAAAACGGAAGCGAGGTCTGCTCAAAGAGACACTTCTCGTATTTAGCGAAGAGGTGATTCTGCCTGAGCCTGAGCAGAACCTGACGAACGTCCCTCCGGTGAGTCTGGAGATCCGGAGAGAAGACCAAGATGTCGTCCAGGTACACCACTACGCAGGAGTAGAGAAGGTCCCGGAAGATGTCATTGACCAACTCTTGAAAGACGGCAGGAGCGTTACAGAGACCAAAGGGCATTACCAGATATTCATAGTGGCCGTCCCGGGTGTTGAATGCCGTCTTCCATTCATCCCCCTGACGGATACGGACCAGGTTGTACGCCCCACGGAGGTCCAGTTTGGTGAAGATTCTAGCCCCCCTCACACGATCAAATAACTCCGGAATGAGCGGAAGGGGGTACTTATTCTTTACCGTGATCTGGTTAAGGCCTCTATAGTCTATACAGGGACGGAGAGAGCCGTCCTTCTTTTTGACGAAAAAGAAGCCTGCTCCCGCCGGAGAGGTAGATTTCCGGATGAATCCCCTGGCCAGATTCTCCTCAATATATTCGGACATCGACCGGGTCTCAGCAGCGGATAATGGATAAATACGCCCACGGGGAGGAGTAGTACCGGGTAACAGGTCGATAGGGCAGTCGTATGGTCTATGAGGGGGTAGTGTCTCTGCCTCCTTTTTATTAAAGACATCAGCATAAGACCAATAAGGAATCGGAAGTCCAGGTAGATTAGCTGGGGTAGGAGAAGGACGGACGGGATGGACGGGAACCAGACAGGTCTTATGGCAGTCCTGTCCCCAGCAAAGGACTTCTCCGGTCTGCCAGTCAAGCACGGGTGCATGTCTCTGGAGCCAAGGTAGGCCTAGCAAGAGGGCGTGAGAGAGTCCAGGCAGAACATGAAAGGAGATACTCTCAGAATGCAGCATTCCCACCTGCAGAGTAATGGATTCGGTGATGAGTTGGATGGGGCGTGGTAAGAGGCCCCCATCCACGGCAGCAACAGACAAGGGTACAGCCAGAGGTTTGGTGGGGATGCGATATTTCTCTACCAGGGACTGTGAAATAAGATTCCCGGCTGCTCCAGAGTCAAGTTGGGCTAGTTCGAAATAACGGTTCTCCCCGCAGACGATTGAGACTGACAACAGCAGAGATGGAGAGGATTTATTCTTGTCTAGGTCGACCTCTCTGAGCGAACCTAGACACAGGCGCTTCCCGACTTCTCCGGGCAGGCACGGATCCGGTGCTCCTTACTGCCACAGTAGAAGCAGCTCCCCTCGGCACGGCGTAAGTCCTGACGGGTTTTGACCATCTTGGTCTGGTCGACCTGCATAGGCTCAGGAGAGTGTACCTGGGAAGAGACGGAGGGAGTGACGGGTTTCTGAAAAGTAGGAGCTAGACGTGGAAACCTCCTCTCACGGGTGACCTCTTTGGCACGCTCCTGGAACCGTAGGTCAATCCGGGTGGCAAGAGTTATTAGGTCATCGAGAGTGGTAGGAATGTCCCGACCGGCAAGTTCATCTTTAATACGGCCGGACAGACCCTCCCAGAAGACGGATACCAGAGCGTCGTTATCCCAGGCCAGCTCCGAGGCAAGGGTACGGAACCGTATGGCATATTGGCCCACGGTGAGACTTCCCTGACGGAGGCGTAGCAGTGATGATGCGGATGAGGTCTTCCGTCCGGGTTCGTCGAAGACTTTCTGGAAAGCCGTGAGAAAGGCAGGCAAGTCGGACACCAGGGGGTCTCCTCTCTCCCATAGAGGATTTAGCCAGGCCAGGGCCTCCCCGGTGAGATGGGACATGATGAAGGCAATTTTGGCCCGGTCGGAGTTAAACTGGTGGGACAGAAGTTCAAAGTGCAGGGTGCACTGATTTATGAAGCCCCGAGCCTGGGCGGAGTCGCCTCCGAAACGAGGAGGTGCAGAAAGCCGGGGTCCGGGGTAGGATACCATGGTATTAGTGGGCAGCGGAGCTGCCGGATTGCGAGTCATGGCACTGGCGGTGGTTGCTGGCGGAGCAGTCAGAGTGTCCAGGCGAGAATTGACATTCCGCAGGTGACCCAGGATGGACTCCTGTTGGGACCTCTGACGGGACAGTTCATGACACAGGTCCGAGAGCGAGGGAGCTTGGGTGCCACCGGGTTCCATGGCCCGAGCAAACTGTAACGGGTCTGGGAGGCGGAACCTCTGAGCTACTATACAAGGGGGCGGTCCTTGTAAGGGAGCGGGTGGCGACCAGGCAGGCAGTCACAGCAGGTGACCGGGACAGTCTCTGGATGAACGGGCAGGAGATCACGGCAAGTGACCGGGGCAGTCTCTGGATGAACGGGCAGGAGGTCACGGCAAGTGACCGGGGCAGTCTCTGGATGAACGGTCAGAAGGTCACGGCAAGTGACCGGGCCAGTCTCTGGGTAAAGGGTTGGTACGACCTGTGGCGGCTGATGGTAGACGTGGGCTCCCAGGTGAGTAGGCGAGAGTCTCTGGATAAACGGGTGGTCACAGCATGTGACGGCGGAGCCTCCAGGAAGTCCAACAGACAGGCAGCAGATGAGCGCTCCCAGGTGAGCGGGCAGAAGTCTCTGGACAGGCGGGTGGTCACAGCATGTGACGGCGGAGCCTCCAGGTAGGCTAGCAGACAGGCAGCAGATGAGAGCTCCCAGGTGAGCGGGCAGGAGTCTCTGGACAGGCAGGTGGTCACAGCACGTGACGGCGGAGCCTCCAGGTAGGCTAGCAGGCAGGTAGCAGATGTGCGCTCCCAGGTGAGCGGGCAAGCTGGTCCATAGACAGACTGACAGGAGTTGGAAGGCAGACCGTCGGACCTCAGGCAAGCAGGCAGGTAGCTGATGTGCGCTCCCAGGTGAGCGGGCAAGCTGGTCCTTAGACAGACTGACAGGAGTTGGAAGGCAGACCGTCGGACCTCAGGCTAGCAGGCAAGTAGCAGAATATCAGGCAGGAATAAGACAGCAAGCTGGCAGGAATCTGGCAGGTAACTGGCAGGTAACTGGCAACGGGACCTGTGGGCTGAAGCAGAGTAGTGAACAGTGCAACAACATTGCTCGGGCACCTCCATTTTGGAGGAGGTGCCTTATATATGGTGAAGTCCTCCGGCCATTGGCCGGGGACTCCTTAGGACGGTGCGCGCGGCCCCTTTAAGAGGGAGGGAGCGCACGCGCGCGCGCGCCCTAACCACAGTGGCCGGGAAGGAGCGCGCGCTGCCAGCAGAGCGGGAGGAGGACGCCGGGCTCGGAGCAGAGAGGTGAGGGGAACAGCGTCCCTGCCTAGCAGAGGGCAGGGACGCCGGCGCTACAGGAACTCCTTCAAGATTGTTGGAAGACCATTTCCGGTGACTACCTCTTGAAGCTCATCAAGAGAATGCCAAGAGTGTGCAAAGCAGTCATCAAAGCAAAAGGTGGCTACTTTGAAGAACCTAGAATATAAGACATATTTTCAGTTGTTTCACACTTTTTTGTTAAGTATATAATTCCACATGTGTTAATTCATAGTTTTGATGCCTTCAGTGTGAATGTACAATTTTCATAGTCATGAAAATACAGAAAAATCTTTAAATGAGAAGGTGTGTCCAAACTTTTGGTCTGTACTGTACATAGCGTCTGGAGATATAAGTAGGGGTAATGCCTACAGCCACCAGCTAACATACATAAGTTGATCTGTCGCTATGATCTCTTGCAGAAAAAATGTGAGCGATACTGGCCGCTAGACCAAGAGACTGTGCAGTATGGAGCGTTCACCGTCAGTACGGTCAGTACAGCCCCTCACCGTCATCTCCACTGATAGCCAGCGTTCACTACTCCTGGTTAGGACTTCATCTATATTTTCGTTTTCAGGTGTCTAAAGACATAGTGAATGCTGAGGTTGTGTTTCGTAATCTCAAAGTGATGTTTCAGGAGGTGAGTGACCTGTATGACTACAACCAGCTATGACAAACAAATCATGGCCGCCATGGCTGGTTTTCTAATTAACATTGCATTATAACCTGAATAGAAAGTGAATGGAGGCCACAGATATCGCTTATACCTCCGTATAGGATATGATGTGCTCTCCTGTAGGACTTTGTCTTAGGATGTCCTGGTATAAAGGTCTTTACGCTACCTGCAGGAGGTGCGCGAGTTGGTCCACTTCCAGTACATAGCATGGCCTGACAGAGGGATACCTGACTCGTACTCCTGCTTCCTTGAAATGATCCAGATGGTTCGTCAGCATCAAGATGAACACCAGGCCCCGATGTGCGTCCACTGCAGGTAAAGGAACATGACAAGATAACCAATTCTGCAGCATCATATCTGCCGATTTGCTTGTTGTGACCTGGGAAAGCTGGGTGACAACCCCTATGGGAGCAGGAACAGACGCCAGTGATAGTACGAGCTTATATTATTATGTCATTAATTATTGTACCCATGTCATATCTCTCATACAGCGCAGGTTGTGGCCGCACCGGAGTTATCTGTACCGTGGAATACATCCAGTGTCTCCTACACAAGCGGGTAACGTATAGATGCAGAGCCAGCAGGGGGCAGCACTTGACTATTATCTATAAATGAAAGGGCTTCGTACAAAGATATAATGAACGTCAGCTTTATAAATGCATTATTGGGACAGTTGAATTGCCCTTAGTTTTATGTGAATCATACTCAATAGCTGTATAAAGTTATACAACTTTTGGTATACTTTCTTTTAATTCCTCACTATTTTAAAGAGAATAGTTTGCTGTCAGTGAATGAGACCACTCAGGTGCATCTCACAGGCAGCAGGTATCCGGCTCTGAACTGAGAAGTACAAAGCGTTGTATCCAGTATAGACAGCGCTCTGTGAACTCCAGACTCGTGCATGGTGGCAACCACCGGAGAGATCGTGCTGCTGCTGCTGCTGCGGAGAGATCGTGCTGCTGCTGCGGAATCTGCTGAGATCGGGAACGGCAATGTGCAGGTTTACTGCTTCTGCTTCTCATTCACGCTCACAGAAAACAAGTATCTTGAAATTAAGGAATTGAAACAGAAAGGATAATAGAAAGTTCCAGAACATTTAGTTTATACCATGATTAAACTTTATTTGCATAAGATCAGAAAAAAAAACTTTAAATGCTCTTGATACAGTCCTCGAAGCTGGAAACATCTGCTGATAATTCATGTATCCGATGACAGATTCCCTTTAAGTACTATACAAAGTTACATTGTATTATATTTAACGCCATTATTTCTTTTCTTTCCATCCTTCCTTATTTTATTAAAAGCACACTACGCAAACAAGCACCTGAAAGCTATGTTCATACCGAGCACTTCTAGCCATTCAAAAATGATGAGCTTTCCAATCAAAGACCATGTCTGGGAAAAAAAGCTCCAAAAACTCCTCATAGGGCAGTTCAGTAGCACTAGTGTGATAATGCCCTAAACGAGGGATCCGGAGGCTTTGGCTCTCCAGTGCTTGTGAAGCTATTGCTGAGGGTTGTAGTTTCACAACAGCTTGAGTGTCAAAATTTGCTGACCCTGCGCTATGAAGACCCCATAAAACCAATCGAACATTGCTTTATCTCAAAAGACCTACAAAGGATCTACAGTCTGAAGCGACTGGTTTTCTGAACACACGTTGTGCAGATAACAGCATTATAGCATTTTTAGAGGGAAGAGACGTGTACTAATCGAGTGACTGCCCCGCGGCATGCTCCTGCCTCATTCCTGTGTGTTACCTTTGCTGCTTTCTTTTATTTTAGAGGGTTCCCAGTAATTTCAGTATCTTTGAAGTGGTGATGGAGATGAGACGCCAGAGACCGTCCGCTGTGCAGACCCGGGTACGTGAGTGGAGGAGCAGCATCTGGGCGAAACAGACAAATCAATGCAGTTAATTCTGTGCGTCACATGAGAAATAATGTTCTGTGGAATCAGGATAATCTGAGACTAGACCAGAGGTTGTGCTGCTTCATTAACTCCCCTCTGATTGCTTCTAGCCTGGACTGTGAATTTAGAAAGAACCTTAGGCCAAAGAAGGACTACACAGACATGTATCTATAATAGTCCCACTAGTCACTGGAGCGGCTGGTAGCCCTGAGTGCTGCTGCCGCTGGGATGTGTTGTTCCATTATGGAGAAAATTGTGGAAGCGATGTCAGGATGTGATGTCTCTATGTAACATCCAAAAGCAGCCAGGGCTCCCGTTATCATTTACTTCTATGCACTACATGGTGTATAACACACGGCCCAATTGCCCCCCTATATATAACATCCGACCCCATTACCCACTAGTGTATAACATCCGGCTCCAGTGACCCCCAGTTTATAAATCTGGCCTTACTGCCCCTGTGTATATAAAATCCGACCCCATTACCCCAGCATATACCTTATGGCCCCATTACCCCCTAGTGTATAACATCCGGCTCCAGTGACCCCCAGTTTATAAATCTGGCCTCATTGCCCCTGTGTATACCATACGGCCCCATTGTCCTCTGGTGTATAACATCCGGATCCATTACCCCGGTGTATGACATCCAGCCCCTCGCCATGCCGCCTGCCTTTACTAACATGTGACAGAACGTCTGGTGGTGCAGAGCTCTCCGATACCAGCGCGGTCCTGTAATAGGAGCCACCGGGGTAACAAGTCTGGTCATAACATTTCTTCCGTCTTAATCTTCCCTCATCACCTGTGACTGATATTATTGGGAAGTGGAAGGAACCGCAGCAACTCGGCCCCCCCCCCTATGTAACATTACACGGTCTCCACTTTGTGGCTGAGTGCTTAGGAGCAGAGGGCAGAAAAGTCACCACCGCTCTGCTGACCCCATAACTGCAGAGTCCAGACCTCCTCTGGTATAATATCAGCACAAACACTGCGCCCTCGCCAGGAGCTTCATGGCCGAGCAGCTGCATGCAGCCGTACATCACCAAGCACAATGCCGAGCGTCGGATGGAGTGGTGTAAAGCCGCCACCACTGGACTCTGAAGGAGACGTATTCTGTGCAGGGATGGATCGCACTTCTCTATCCAGCGTCTGATGGAGGAATCTGGGTTTGGTGATTCCAGGAGGACATTACCCCCTGACTGCATTTTGCCCCCTGTACAGATGGTGGAGGAGGATAATGCTATGGGCTGTTATGAGGGGTCGGCCTCGGTCCCTTAGGGTACGTGCACACAGTCAGGAATGGCTGCTGATTGGACGCAGTGCACTTGCGCCAGATGTTACTGCATAGTGGATGGGATATGTAGAAATCCCATGCCCACTGTGCGTCTCCGTGCACCTGCGGATCACCCGTGGACACGGACATGTGGCACGTCTTTCCAGACCGCAGCATGTCAATTTCTCTTGCGGGGACGCAAGAGAAATTCAATCAGTGCAATGTATAGGATACGGCGAATCCGCATGGTTCAATGAACACATGCGGATTCACCTGCGTGCAGCGCTTTGGACGCAGCATAGAGTATACTGCGTTCAAAGCGCTGCCAGGAAGAGTCGTGTGCACATAGCCTTAGTCCCAGTGAAGGGAAATCTTAATACTTCACCACAAGACATTGTAGACAACTGTAGCTTCCAGCCTTGTGGGAACAGTTTGGGGAAGACCGTTTTCTGTTCCCCATGACTGTTCCCAGTGCACAATGACCATACAGACATGGAGGGGAGTTTGGTGGCCGCACAAAGCCTGGACCTTATCCAACACTTTGGGGATGAACTAGAACAGAGATTGTGACCCCGGCCTCCCCCCAACATCAGGGTCTGACCTCACAAACGCTCTTTTGGATGAAGGGGCAAAAACTCCCACAGACGCCTCCAAAATCTTTGAGAAATCCTTCAAAGAAGAGCTGTGATAGGTGCAAAGTGGGAAATGACTCTATATTAATGCAAATGGATGTAGAATGGGATGTGATAAAAACCCTGTAGGTGTAATAAGTAGTTGGGCACATACTTTTCTCCATATAGTTTATATTACTACTAGTGTTGAGCGAGTATGTTCTATTAACCCTTTCGGCGAGTATGCTCGGGCGAGCACCGGGTATTTATAGCTGCTCTGTGATATGGTTGAATTGCTCCCGTGTGCATGATTTGTGACTGTTTGACAGTTTTATTACATGTGAGGAATGTCTATTTCTTACACATTCCTCACATGTAATAAAGCTGTCAAACAGTCGCAAATCATGCACATGGGAGCGATTCAACCATATCACCGAGCAGCTATAAATACTCGGAGCTCGCCCGAGCATACTCGGAAAAGAACATACTCGCTCAACACACCCTATGTGTATTTCTGTATAAATGGCATATGATCTCTCTCCCCACAGGAACAGTATGACTTTCTCTATCATGCCATTACTGAAATGTTTGAGAAGCAGTTGAAAGAAAATTACTATGAAAACCTGAAAGAGGTGAGAAGAACTGGCTGACAGCCGAGTGCGGCACAAAGCTACATAACAATGGGGTCGCCATTTTTAAGCCTATTTTGCTGTAGTTAATGATGCCGTTATGTACAACAAAGTTATTAGAAAATGTTGCAAGGGACTGTTAATAAATATGTCTTCATTTTTCCAGCATCACTGACTTAAGCAAAACTTTAGAAATGATTAGAAAGTATCTATCACGTCCTGAACAGTGTGGAGGGTCCTGCGAGTGCTTCCAGGACCCCACAGAGAAAACGGAAAGAATTTGAAGCTTATAAAATATGAGAAAACAGGAAGGGGAACTTCCTGATTCTGACAGAGGCGACCACACTGTCATCTCCTTGTGTCACATTCTGAGTTTGTCTTTCTGTCCGCACAGAATAAAGCGCCGTTATACGATGATGCCGTGGCTCTAACACTCCCGAACCGGAGCCAAACCCCCAACAGGCGGAGGGACCTCCGTTTACGGTAAGTGCCCTGCACGGAGTAGAGTTGTAGATTTAGCGCTGACTGGTCTGATGTAGTGTTATAAGAGGAGCAGGCCATATCCATCACATCAGTGTATGTAAAGGCCCATTAAACCAATATCTAATATATATGGGGGCCTCCTGACCACCCCCCTGAAGATGATGTACGGGGTGAGAATGATCGGGCCAGTTGAATTTCCAATGGCCAATCTTTTTGTTCTCCGGTAGATAAGCTCCCGCAGAGCAGTCTTTTAGCGCCTGCATAGAGAACACCGGAGCGCTTGGCCGAGCCAAATGTTCTGTGTATTGGGAAGAGAGCTGTCAGCCGAACCACTGCTTAGCGGAGAGCTATGCATGTGTATGGGGGGCTTCAGTGTTCCTGGATACATGTTACGTACCTTTGTGATCAAAGATGTAGTCCCCTCCCTAGCATCAAAAGGCTGATAACTGAGAACAATAGTCTCCATATTGCTTCACTGTAAACAGAGATGCTTCCCTGTCCCTTTAATGGTGCAAGGTTGTAACAAACGTGATAAACGCTGTCTGTCAGGACCATAATGTTAAGCTCAGACCTCCATTATTTCTAGGGAAGTAATTATAACTTTAGCTAACTGCTGATGCAAATAAATGTGTCACCATGGTGTCAGATGGTGCAGCGGGCGGGCGGTGGGCAGACAGACTCGTGATGTGTGCTGCCTGCCTGCTCCCTGCTGCCATGACCACAAGGGAGACTTCGAGATACTTAGTTTTGCAATATTTTGGGGGCTACTGAAGATTCCATGGTTACGACCACTAACAGCTAACTAACTGTCACTATATAAGTGGTCGTAACCATGGATACCTAAGCTACTGCAATGCTCTACATGGGGAAAGAGACACAGCGAATCAGAAGAACTATGCTACATTTCTAATAGGAGGAATTTGCTAATATTATTATTATTACAGCTACTACATATTGGGATAGGATCTTGGAGACAAGAATACCTCTTTAACAATCCCGGCATTGATAGAAAAATAGCTTCTTCTTGAGGATGTTTTCTGGAATTACACAGATAATCAGTGTATAATAAAAAGTTATAAGCGGTGAATATTCCTCCAACACAGCCTCTCCATCCCAGCAGCATGGCTTCCAGGCCAGTGCTTGGTACAGGACAGTGTTTCTTGTGTCGTCATGTGACTGGAGAAGTGTACAAGGGGGGACAGCCAAGCCAGCCCCCTTCCCTGTCTATACATTGGAGCAGGGGGCTGGCCTGATTACTCATTATTGGACACAGACTGTCCTGTCAGTCACAGGAACGAAAACCAATCTGCAGGATTGAGCAGCTATAGAAGGACCTGGGCATTGGGGCTAATACAACTTTATTAATAAGTTCTAAAACTTTATGTCTTAAGTCTTCCAATGGTATATTTAATATAATGGATTGTTCTCCCGCCATGTTGTGCACGGTGCAGACATACATCACCTCTTCTCTTCTCTCTGTACAGTGTATCTCTGCCTCCGCCACAGTCAGACATGAGCAACACCTACGCTGTAGTGAATAAAAAATCCCCCGCTCAGGTGCTGCTTCCCGGAAGTAATACACTGGAAACACGGAGCCCGTCCTCTTCTCATGTCCAGTATGACAATGTCAGACCCCGCTCGTCCCCTGCCACACCAGTGGATCAGCTCTACAGCACTGTGGTGCCCAAATCCAACAGGATGTCCGCCTGTGTAACAACACCTTCCAACCCGAGTCTTATTTCTTCTTCCTATTCTTTGGCTGGAAACCCAACTCCTTCCGAACCCGCTTCTGTTGAGTACAGTCAGGTCAACATTCCCAGTGCAGGTAAACTTACAGGCCGGCTCAGGTTCCCCACCTTCTGGTCTATACCAGGTATCAGCTCCATGTGCTGCTTTCTTCCTGGGGAATTAGAGTAAGACCCCCGCGGCAGATATATAAGAGGACACACATATGCATTTACATGTATTTAAGATTCTAAAAATGTCTCCTAAAACCCAAAGCCTGACCGAAGGAGGTGGCATCGCGGGCATCTGTAATGGTTCTGTACGACTACAGGATCCGAGCCCTGACCTACCACCTGGAGTATTTGCAACAATATAAGGATACTCTATTACCTGCCCTTTAGTGTATAAGTATGCGGTGCCAGGAATGCCCACCAATATGGCAGGTGAACAAATGAATGAGATCCTACAGGCTAGTGATGGGCATAAATGGGCATCAATACTTCTAAGATCCTAAAGAGGCATTTTCCTTACGTATGTAGGAGCTTACGCTGTTTAGTATGACTGGCACTGTACTACACGCTGGCTAAATGAGCACTTTATTACACAGTGGCTAAATAGTCACTTTACTGCCCGCAGGGTAAATACTGGGAGCATGCTGAATAGCATACTGGCTAAATGGCCACTGCAAGGTAAACCGGGTAAATGGGCATTGCATCCTGCTAGGCACATGCTTCAAAGCAATCTGGCTATATGAGCACTGAACTGTAAGCTGGCTGCATGGGCACGGCATGGCATACTGGTACATGTGTGCTGTAGGGTATGGTGGGTGCTGTGTTACATAGCTGACTCTATGAATGCTGCTTTGAACTTTGGCAAATCTTTCCTGTTGCTTGGGATGGCTTCGTTGGGAATGGATTTGGTGGCTGCCCATGTAGTGTCTGTACTGCAATATAATTATATACAGATGCTTCTCACAAAATTAGAATATCATCCAAAAAGTTAATTTATTTCAGTTCTTCAATACAAAAAGTGAAGCTCATATATTATACAGAGTCATTACAAACAGAGTGATCTATTTCAAGTGTTTATTTCTGTTAATGTTGGTGATTATGGCTTACAGCCAATGAAAACACAAAAGTCATTATCTCAGTAAATTAGAATACTTTATAACAACAGCTTGAAAAATGTTTTTAAAATTCAAAATGTTGTCCTACTGAAATTTATGTTCAGTAAATGCACTCAATACTTGGTCGGGCTCCTTTTGCATCAATTACTGCATCAATGCGGCAATGTGGCATGGAGGCGATCAGCCTGTGGCACTGCTGAGGTGGAAGCCCAGGTGGCTTTGATAGCAGCCTTCAGCTCGTCTGCATTGTTGGGTCTGGGGTCTCTCATCTTCCTCTTGACAATACCCCATAGATTCTCTATAATAGATTCTCTATGGGGTTAAGGTCAGGTGAGTTTGCTGCCAATCAAGCACAGTGATACTGTTGTGTGTAAACCAGGTATTGGTACTTTTGGCAGTGTGGACAGGGGCCAAGTCCTGCTGGAGAATGACATTTCCATCTCCAAAAAGCTTGTCGGCAGAGGGAAGCATGAAGTGCTCTAAAATGTCCTGGTAGACGGCTGCGCTGACTTTGGTCTTGATAAAACACAGTGGACCTACACCAGCAGATGACATGGCCCCCCAAACCATCACTGATTGTGGAAACTTCACACTAGACCTCCAGCCGCTTGGATTGTGGCCTCTCCACTCTTCCTCCAGACTCTGGACCTCGATTTCCAAATGAAATGCAAAATTTACTTTTTCTCCTTGGCCCAGGTAAGACGCTTCTGACGTTGTCTATTGGTCATGAATGGCTTGACACAAGGAATGCGACACTTGTAGCCCATGTCCTGGATACGTCTGTGTGTGGTGGCTCTTGAAGCAATGACTCCAGCAGCAGTCCACTCCTTGTGAATCTCCCCCCAATTTCTGAATGGCCTTTTCTTTACAATCCTTCCAGGCTGTGGTTATCCCGGTTGCTTGTGCACCTTTTTCTACCACACTTTTTCCTTTCACTCAACTTTCCATTAATATGCTTGCATACAGCACTCTGTGAACAGCCAGTTTCTTTAACAATGACCTTTTGTGGTTTACCCTCCTTCTGGAATGTGTCAATGACTGCCTTCTGGACATCTGTCAAGTCAGCAGTCTTCCCCATGATCGTGGAGCCTACTGAAACAGACTAAGGGACCTTTTAAACAGACTAAGGGACCTTTTAAACACTTCGGAAGCCTTTGCAGGTGTTTTTTGTTAATTATTCTAATTTACTGAGATAATGACTTTTGTGTTTTCATTGGCTGTAAGCCATAATCATCAACATTAACAGAAATAAACACTTGAAATAGATCACTCTGTAATGACTCTATATAATATGAGTTTCACTTTTTGTATTGAAGAACTGAAATAAATGAACTTTTTGATGATATTCTAATTTAGTGAGAAGCACCTGTGTATATATATATATATATATATATATATATATATATATATATATATATATATATATATATATATAATACGCAGGGTGTGTGGGAAGTAGTTGTCACCTCATGGGTAGAGTAGACACATGAGTTGCCATCCCTAATACTTTATACCGGGTCAGTTGACCCCTGCTCACTAGTTATGTCAGCCACCACTTATGTTGTGGCCTGACAAGGACCTCAGACTATTTCCCGTATATACATCCTACAGACAGGTGCAATATACAGGGATTGTGTCCGGTGCACATTGGAGGAAGACCAAATCACGATGATCATGTCATGTTTTATGTGTTCTTGTGCAGGTATAATGTCTGTCTGTATTTTGTGTAATGTCCGTCTGTATTTTCGTATTTATTTGTTAATAAAACCATGTTTTCTCAGTACGTGTCTGTGTTGTAGGTTAGGTCAGCACAGTGGGTCGGGGTTCAGCATTGATATAAGGTTATATTATACATATAGTGCTGCACATCCAGGTCTTTTGTCCACATATAACAGTATTTAATGCTTTTCTTAGAAGGTCTTGTCCCTCTACATCATACCGAACTGTAGCATTCAGCACGGTGGACTAGTAGCCACCGGAAATACAGTGACTTCAATCCATACTAGCCTAAATATGCAACATGGCTGCTGACCTAAGAACGCTATTGTAGGGATGGAGCAACCCGCCAAGATGAATGGCACACGCTGTGGCACTCTGTGTTGGCCTTCTTTAGTTTAAAAGGTTTACATTAGAGTTATTTTTCCCTATGTATGATCCTAAAGGATAGTGTACTATAACCTTACCTCCGAGCGTGATGTTCCATATGTGCCATCGTGGTGAGGTACCAGTAGCCATACAGCCCAGACTGCTATAGATGTTTACATGATACCTGGGTAAAGAGGCTCCAGCTTTGGGCCAAGCCCCTAGTACCTGATAGGCATCACAAGTGCCAAGATGGCGTCTGGCCGTACACGTCGCTTGTCTGTTATGAGTGTTCATGTGGCCACCAATGTGTGCCTGTGATGTACCGGTTGCCCGTTCTGTGTGCCCGCTTCTGGCTGATGTTGGCAGGTCACGGCAGGGAGATGTGAGACTGTATAACTCTTTCTCACTTTCTTCCTGCCGCAGTCCCGTCCTTTAACCATCTAAAAGGAGACAACAAGAGAGTCCAGTCCAATGTGAGTACCCATCCCACCAATATTCACACACAGACGACTACCCACCATGTGCTCTCCTCACAATGTGACAATATTCCTATTTTATTCTAGGCTTATGCAGTGGTATCAGACAGGCAAGGTAAGTGTATGGGAATCCAGACCCTCCTTAAAATTATAAGGAGATCAATTTGTTTTGCTGAGTCTTCAATATATAAGCTATGAGTATGTACATCAATAGCAATGATATGGACAAGCACACTCTCCAAAATCCTACACCACGAGGCGTCCAGGGTGAGGAAGAGTGGGCACCGGCAGTGAAGCTCAGGACTGATGACTCTCTCGCACTGCCTTTGGTACTGTAATAAGTTTAGTATGGCATACGGGCATCCATTCTGCCCTCTACTCCTCCACAATGTCTTTTAGTGAAAAAGCCATGATATGGTGTGTGACATGCGATAACAAAGACCACACTTTTACCCTGGCTATATACACACTGATAACTCAGACGTCTACGTTTCTATTAGCACATTCTAGTAATATCATTAAATACACAAGTAGGGCAGAAATAATTTATTTTTTAGTTTCCATTTTATAGGTACCATAATATTCTTCTGGACGTTCCATGTATTAAACATGTCTCATCCTTGCAGATAATTCGCTTGACTATGAAATTGTGGCAGATGCTTCCAAAGGACGAATGGCAGCGAATGTGTCAGGGATAGGTAAGTTCTGGATACAGAAACCGGATGGGCCACTAACTGTATCAGTCACTTACTTAGTCTTACAAGGCAAGTTTAATCAAAAACTGTAGTATAATTCCTTATGCTAGCCCCATTACTAGGTCCAGTAGTCAGACCAGTTCATGCAGGCGACCAGTGGGCCTTGCATTTTTTTTGCACTTTTTTTTTAGCAGTTAATTATCATAAAGATGTGTCTGGGACTAGGAGACATGGCGCAGGAATAACACACACTGCTCACTTAGGCCACCACGGTTCAGAACAGAATCTGAATCAAACCCAACAATAAGCTGCATCCTGTGCAGTGACCTGGCATCAAATGGAAAATTCCCATATACAGGGGCATCTGCTGGGAAAAGCCTCCTCAGGTCGGTTTCCCACATCAGTTATTTTTTTCATACTTGAAAAATGGTTGTTGTTTTTTTTTGTGTATGCTGGACCCATTCTTGGTCCGCATGTCAGTTTTTACAACCCTTGCTGCATACGTTTTTGCATTGACTTGCATTGGTGAGTTTGATCCGCAACATGGATCAAAATAGGATGGAGCTCATTTTTATTTTTTTTGTGTGCAGTCAGTCTGCAAAAAAAAAAGGACATGTGAAAAAGTGCATTCAATATAATGGGTCTATGATCTATCCGTAAAAATAGCAGGCAGCACCAAAAACACCTTTATGTGAACGAGCCCTTGCACATATGTCTGAAAGACCTTGCTGTTTGACAATATCCTAAGGCCACATTCACACTATCAGTATGTGGTCAGTATTTTACATCAGTATTTGTAAGCTGAAATCAGGAGTGGAACAATCAGAGGAAAAATATAATAGAAACTGTATTTATCACCCACTCCTGGTTTTGGCTTAAAATTACTGATGTAAAATACTGACCACATACTGAAGGTGTGAACGTGGCCTAAGGCCAGATTCAGATGACTGCCGTAAAAACTGGGCCAGTCACATCCACCATTTGTGGCCGTGATTGACTCAGGGAGCAGGTGTGTGCTTGTCCTCATTGTAGATGGGCGCAGGAGTGACTTTTATTTCATGCACTTGCACATAGGTTAATATTGGCATGTTGGGTGGCACAGACAGAAAATATGGCCACCTGCATGAGGCCTAACCCTGGGGTTGTGCTGTGAAACTGATCATTTTGGCCTCTAAAGCAGCTCTCTGGTGTAGAGACAATACCAAAGAACTTTCTAGAAATAAGATTGTGCCAGAATTGATGTAAAAACCATGCGGCCCTATGGGGATTTATTGCAGCGCTGGCTGCTAGGAATATGTGTCTGGACAATCCCATACACCAGGCTGTGCTTGTTGGGCAGTGAGTCTGTAGTAACCGGGCCTTCGGGTCTCAATGTTGGGCTTTGTCTGTTGTGGACATGCTGTTATCCCACTAAAACATCATTTCTATATTTACAGGATTTAACTGTCGCATCAGCAAACCTAAAGGCCCTCGAGATCCCCCGGCTGAATGGAGCCGATAATAGGACGGATTATAAAGCAATAACATAAAATACATTTCAACCTGTTGCCTACACATTATAGGATTTATATAGGGACTGGTCCCAGAATATATGTCATTGACAAAATTGCCGGCCCCTATGGACAGATTTCATGTGACATCTGAAGTTGTGATCCTGAACTGACATCTAATCTACAAGTTATGGACTGCAGTCACTGTTACACTCCAGTGTCTGTGCATTGGGCTGATTGAGGTCGTACGATCCTGCAGATTATTAGTGGGGAGATTATCCTGCTTCTGTAGGTCAGCGGCCCCCACCTGACAGTATACACAGTGCTAGACATGTACGCTGCTTACATGTATTTCATGCTTTATACCTTGCAGTCATCACCTATAATGTGCCGCACTCAGAGCCAATAACACAGACACATTATATGGGTAGGAGAGAGGCAGCACACCCCATAATCATAGAAAGGAGATGGGGAGAGGGCTGGTTGTGTCCACAAGATTGTGGGGCGGCTCAAAATCCATGAGACATCATATGTAGCATCCTACATGTAATCACTATCTGTACTTGGGCAGCAGAGCAATTTCCTATTCGCTTCCCATCAGCTCTTCTCCTTTTCACATCCTAATGGAATATAGCGCCTACTTTTAGGATGTACAAAGGCGTCTGCTGCTTCTCCGCAAGATCAGGGTGCCCTCTCTCACCCGTATCATTCCTCGCTGCAAACACAGACATTGTGGCAGGGAACAGGCAGGCTGGCTGGTTCAGATTAGCCAGGTTAACACCTTTGATGCAGCATTCAATAGCGACCGCATCATCTAAGGAGTTTCACAGAGCAAAGGGCTCGCTCTGTCTTCATTTTTGCACGCTGCAACACAATTGCTGGGAGCAGATGATTTACAGCAGAAGTAGCCAGACTACAGCCCCCTGTTGTGTCAGAAGTATACATATATATGCCTATTAGGCTATGGCAGAGGCGTTTTATACTGAGAGACAATAAATTATATCGAATAGAAATATTAACTACAATTATAGCAATCCTCCCTCCAAAAGCAGAAATCCAAAAACTAAAAGCAAAATTCAATGGTGGAATCTAAGTTTTTTTTTCTTTTTTTCCCTCATCTCTATCCCCCCTTCAAAAAAAAAATAAAGGTTATGTCAAAAATGATATGTGCTTCAAAAGTCTATGTGTAAGTACCAAACAAAATGTGACAGAAAATAAGACCTCATCACCCCATACACACCCTAGAGAAAGATCCAGCCTTTAAATTAGACTGTCGGCTAATCCCACTGATATTGGCAGGTTCAGCCGACCTTAGTGTAATGTGTTTCTAGGGTCTCATACACGTTAGACTGTCGGCCGATCCCACTGATATTGGAGGGTTCTGACGACCTTAGTGTAATGTGTTTCTAGGGTCCTGTACACATTAGACTGTCAGCCCATCCTATTGATATTGGCGGGTTCAGCCGACCGTAGTGTAATGTGTTTCTAGGGTCCTGTACACATTAGATTGTCAGCCCATCCTACTGATATTGGCGGGTTCAGCCGACCTTAGTGTAATGTGTTTCTAGGGTCCTGTATACATTAGATTGTCAGCCGATCCCACTGATATTGGCGGGTTCAGCCGACTGTAGTGTAATGTGTTTCTAGGATCCTGTATACTGTGAGGCAGTGACTAGGATCGTATACGAGGGACTTTATATATCCCCCAGAATGTGTACAGAGACCTATTAAAATCCATTGGAGTGCATTGCAGTCACAGACACAGCTGCGGCTGCAATGCAGGAATGAAGGTGAGCATTGACCTGGTCAGGCTATCTGGCTAAGGCAGAATAGTAAAACCTGGTAGGGCCTTCGTTTCTTGGGGGAGGATACAGGAAGGCAGTGGGGCGGCCTCCTCCCTCCAACCTGGGTTTTCCAGTGGCTCTTGCCACAGGTCCTTTAAAAACCCTGCACTAAGGGTTAGTGTTGTTCAGTGTTGGGACCTGCTAGGAGGATAGCAGGAAAGCTCGGCGGACCTGTGAGCAGCTGAACCCACGCCTGGGAAGAAGGCTCTGCACCTATTAGGCTCCGAGCGGCCCAGCGCGGCCGTTGGCCCTGGCAACCGTTGTTATGGACTTGTGTTAACCCGGCTGCGAACCGGAGGACTTTGTTTATCTAAGTTTTGCTGAATAAAAGCTGTTTATGTTGGACTTGCTTGGGTCACTGCCTCAGTTACTGCACGGTGTGAACACAATACATTAGACTGTCAGCCGATCCCACTGATATTGGAGGTTTCAGCCGACCTTAGTGTAATGTGTTTCTAGGGTCCTGTATACATTAGACTGTCAGCCGATCCCACTGATATTGGAGGTTTCAGCTGACCTTAGTGTAATGTGTATGGTGCCTTTACAGTTTATTCTTTTCTTCCATTGTATGTGTTTGGTAAAAAATCTAATTGCATAATAATCACTGATGTGCTGGTCCAAGGAAAGCGGGTCTTAAATGGCCAGCGTAAATGCACCTTGGAACGAACGCTTGTATCCCGATAAATACCCAGTGTGAATAGGCTGCTAATCACCTGACGAATTAACAAAATGCTTGAGATGATTTTTAGGCTTGCTTAAAATGAATAGCTCTCCGCAGCACATCGTCCTGTGTAAATGTGCTGCTGAGAACAATGACAGTCTATGCACAATGAACCATCTATTACCGATCCTGTGTCTAAGCATTAACAAGTAGCTGATCAGCAGTTGTTTAACGGACATAGAACACAAAGTGTGAATGCTCCTCAACTACAACATAAGCCGTCTGACATCAGCCGGGTGACATTAACAATGCAGAGACACAAAAGCACAGGAAATCTGTGTATAAACTATCACGCTCACACCCTGCGCTGCTACTGCGGCAATGCTAAACGCTTTTACATACAGAAATTGTATAGGAACTGGGGCTCAGATCCGTCAGTGGGATGCAGCTACATGATCAGGAGTAGTCAGCAACGCAACTAAGAAAGTCTTCTGTAATTGTGGAAGACCCCATCATGAAAAAAATTCATAGGAAACTCCCAATCCAGACATCTGATTAGGCCTCATGCAGATGTCAGCGTTTTCCGTCAGTCAGTTTTATCCACAGACAGAAGACGGACACGTTATTTTATATGGGGCATTTCTCATGTACGATTTACACTGCAGACTGATAATCCACATTAAACACAGGCAATGCGGTGTGCAGCAGAGCTCTACAGGAGGGCATGGCAGTCAGCTGGATGCTGGTGTGTCCTGCCATGGGTTCTGCTTCACTTCCTTTATAAGTGTCTGCTTTTCTGCGTGAGTTAGCAGATGAACAAGCTCTGTCATGTCGATCCCCTCCGTTCTGTGCTCCAGGAATCTCTGCCTGGAAACCACAAACAAGACGCCTTCCATTAGGTCTCAGGGCAGTGGGTTCCTGAGGGACAAACTCCCCTCGGACTGAACTGTCCACAGAAAGGAATGATGAGATTTCTATTTCATATAAGGTCATTAAATAAATATATTGTGGTATGACGCCTCACTCGGCCGCTTCTGGAAGTAGACTCAGGAACCATGTTTTTTCTGCAGGCTTTATTATGTGGCATAAAGCTCTGCACTCCAGCAAAATAAACACAGCCTTACTGGCTGATATAAATGATAACACAGTCCATAGCAGTGTGGGATTAGCCCCAAAGGTTGTAGTCCCAGCTTCCAGCTCCTCTCTGAGCTGTGGCCTTCCAGTCTGGAGTCTTTGCCACTCCAAACTCAACAACAGAAAAGAAAATGGTAACTGAGCATTTAAACCTTGCTCAGCCACACCCTGAGGTGGAGGTATGGGGAATGACTTCCTTCCCATCTCTGTCATTCCCATAAAACCACACCCTTTAAAAGAGTTAACCTCCAGCATATAACATGCTGGCAGAAAGTCTATTGGTTCCAGTTCACACAAGCCAGCAACCTGCGTGACACATACCTCCCCTCATATACCATGCCAGTGATTCTGTCACAATATATATGGATGTATCACAGATAAATAAAGTTTTATCTATATTTAATAATAGAGGTGATATACGGGGTATATAAGAGAATGGCCTGGAGCCTAGAGTTGTCTATGAGAGCCCCCCATCCTATGTCAGAAATAGAAGTAAATCTGCACAGGAAAGTGGAGTGCAGGTAAGAAATCCTCCAGCTTCACAAAATAAGAGCAGAATTCCCATCATGTGAAGTGATGGCACATATATACTTTGCTGCATTTTTTCCCACACCTACCTAAAACGTTTGCACAGTGCTGCATGTATACACGCCCTGTATGGATATATAAACTCTGTGTGTGTGTATGTGTATATATATATATATATATATATATATATATATATATATATATATATATATATATATATATATACACACCAAAAGTTTGGACACACCTCATTTAAAGATTTTTCTTTTTTTTTCATGACTTTGAAAATTGTACATTCACACTGAAGGCATCAAAACTATGAATTAACACATGTGGAATTATATACTTAACAAAAAAGTGTGAAATAACTGAAAATATGTCTTATATTCTAGGTTCTTCAAAGTAGCCACCTTTTGCTTTGATGACTGCTTTGCACACTCTTGGCTTTCTCTTGATGAGCTTCAAGAGGTAGTCACCGGAAATGGTCTTCCAATAATCTTGAAGGAGTTCCCAGAGATGCTTAGCACTTGTTGGCCCTATTGCCTTCACTCTGCGGTCCAGCTCACCCCAAACCATCTCGATTGGGTTCAGGTCTGGTGACTGTGGAGGCCAGGTCATCTGGCGTAGCACCCCATCACTCTCCTTCTTGGTCAAATAGCCCTTACACAGCCTGGAGGTGTGTTTGGGGTCATTGTCCTGTTGAAAAATAAATGATGGTCCAACTAAACGCAAACCGGATGGAATGGCATGCCACTGCAAGATGCTGTGGTAGCCATGCTGGTTCAGTATGCCATCAATTTTGAATAAATCCCCAACAGTGTCACCAGCAAAGCACCCCCACACCATCACACCTCCTCCTCCATGATTCACGGTGGGAACCAGGCATGTAGAGTCCATCCGTTCACCTTTTCTGCATCGCACAAAGACACGGTGGTTGGAACCAAAGATATCAAATTTGGACTCATCAGACCAAAGCACACATTTCCACTGGTCTAATGTCCATTGCTTGTGTTCTTTAGCCCAAACAAGTGTCTTCTGCTTGTTGCCTGTCCTTAGCAGTGGTTTCCTAGCAGCTATTTTACCATGAAGGCCTGCTGCACAAAGTCTCCTCTTAACAGTTGTTGTAGAGATGTGTCTGCTGCTAGAACTCTGTGTGGCATTGACCTGGTCTCTAATCTGAGCTGCTGTTAACCTGCGATTTCTGAGGCTGGTGACTCGGATAAACTTATCCTCAGAAGCAGAGGTGACTCTTGGTCTTCCTTTCCTGGGTCGGTCCTCATGTTTGCCAGTTTCTTTGTAGCGCTTGATGGTTTTTGCAACTGCACTTGGGGACACTTTCAAAGTTTGCCCAATTTTTCGGACTGACTGACCTTCATTTCTTAAAGTAATGATGGCCACTCATTTTTCTTTACTTACCTGCTTTTTTCTTGCCATAATACAAATTCTAACAGTCTATTCAGTAGGACTATCAGCTCTGTATCCACCAGACTTCTGCACAACACAACTGATGGTCCCAACCCCATTCATAAGGCAAGAAATCCCACTTATTAAACCTGACAGGGCACACCTGTGAAGTGAAAACCATTTCCGGTGACTACCTTTTGAAGCTCATCAAGAGAATGCCAAGAGTGTGCAAAGCAGTCATCAAAGCAAAAGGTGGCTACTTTGAAGAACCTAGAATATAAGACATATCTTCAGCTGTTTCACACTTTTTTGTTAAGTATATAATTCCACATGTGTTAATTCATAGTTTTGATGCCTTCAGTGTGAATGTACAATTTTCATAGTCATGAAAATACAGAAAAATCTTTAAATGAGAAGGTGTGTCCAAACTTTTGGTCTGTACTGTGTATGTATATATATATACATATATATATATATATATATATATATATATATATATATAGATATGGCACCCCAGGGGTCTGGTTGCCACAGTGGTAGAAATACCATGTCTGAGAGCGAGCATGGGTTTTCCTGGTCAGGAGCATTGTTGCATGCCACACCTCCTGCCCCAGTCCAGGGAGGGGAGGAACCTGCCCTTTATAATCTGGGGCGGGGTTATGAGAGAAGTCTAGTTCCAGAGAAAGGGACAGATCAGCAGCAGGGAGCTCTGTAGGAGCCAGGAGCTGAAGACCAGGGACTGGTGCAGAGCTCGTCCTGGCAGAAGACGCAGAGAACCGGAGTCCGAGGCTGTGGGGATATCTACATCCAGCAGCAGAAACCACCGGGCAGGGGATTTCAGGTCCTCTGGCATAGAAAGCCCGGAGGCTCAGTCACACGCAAGGGACCGGCACCGCCATCGAGGAGCGGAAGGCACCAAAGGGCCCAAGTCACCAGCCATACGGGTGAGCACCACACGGTACACTCAGGGACGTGGGCTACTACACGATTACAGCAGGGTAGCCAGGAAGAGTGCAGTCAGACGGGAAGGCCTATACCTCCACCTGGCCAGGGGGACTCTTCTTCGCTCACAGACTGACCAGGCCTCCAATGTTAGCCAGTACTCCCGGCAGGGCCTTCTTCATTACCAACAGTAAAGACCCTGAACTGCACTGCTGAGTCATTTCTGCTGCGCCCACGCACCACAACCCTCACCATCTACAGACGCTGCCCTGAGGCTATATTCCTCCCGTGGGGAGTTATACTACCCTCTGCTGCGCACACAATATCAGCCTCAGCGGTCTGCCCCGCAGCGGCGGTTCGCAGTGACCGCAATCCACGGGTGGCGTAGTCGGACATTTAAATATTACAAAACCAAAGAAACAGATCCGCCACTGGTTTGACCACCCTGAGCCACGGGACCGGGTCGCCGCCACGGAGACTACAACCCCCAGTATTACACCGAGACCCGGCTCCGGGTATTCCCCTACACACATGGTCCGGGGGGCACGTCATATATATATATATATATATACACAGGGTTGTCCAAAAGTAGGTGGACAGAAAGTGTAATAAGGTTATGAAGGGGGAGATTTATTAAACATGGTGTAAAGTGAAACTGGCTCAGTTGCCCTTAGCAACAAATCAGATTCCACTTTTCATTCCTCACAGACTATTTGGAAAATAAAAGGTGGAATCTGATTGGTTGCTAAGGGTAACTGAGCCAGTTTCACAGATCTAGTTTTCACAGATAGATCTCCCCCAAATCTGTTTTCTTTTCAGATAATTCAGATAACACATAATGGCAAATAATTTAAATACAGATCAAAGAAAATGGATTTTAACAGAGTATTGGAAATCTTAAAATTCTGAAACCGTTAGAGAAAATTGGGTTGAAACATTTGGTACTCAAGCCCCAAAGAGACAAACCATTTACCGCATTCGTGACAAATTCAATGCCACTGGCTCAATCCTTAATGCTCCAAAAACTGGTAGACCCAGAACAGTCTGTACAGAAGATAATAAACAACTTGTTGCTGAAACATTTATTCAGAGTCCAAAAAAGTCCACCAGAAGAGCCTCTTTGGAATTGGGAATTTCACGAGCTTCTATCATGCGAATCCTGAAATCTATTGGGTGGAAAGCTTATCGTCCACGTCTAATTCATGGTTTATTGGAGGATGATCCAGACAGGCGGCTGCAATTTAGTGAGATTGTGCTTAACGAAATTTAAGAAAATCCAGTAATTTTAGATAACATTATGTGGAGTGATGAAGTTTCTTTCAAATTCTCCGGCCATATTAACAGACATAATTGTATTTACTGGTATAATGAGAACATGCATTTAACATTAGAGCAACAACTAAATGAGCCTGGTGTCAATGTTTGGGGTGGTATTTCAAGTTTTGGTGTTTTAGGACCAATAATTTTTGATGGAACAGTCCCAGGAGATAAATATCTCGAAATTCTAATGAATCAAGTTGTTCCCCAGTTACAGCAACAGCCTAATTCAAATGACCTTTATTTCCAACAAGATGGGACCCCTCCACATTATTCAAGAGTAGTCCGCGAGTATCTTGATGAAACATTTCCTAATAAATGGTTTGGCTGAAGAGGCCCACTTGATTGAACGGCACGTTCACCAGACTTGACCCCAATGGATTTTTTCTTTTGGGGAGTACTCAAGGACAAAGTTTATAGTCGAAAACCAAAAAGTGTCAGTGATTTGAAAAATTACATAAGAGATGCATTTCAAGAAATTAATACCCAAAGAGACTTGTGCAAAAAAGTTTGTTGAAGCGTAAGAGGCGACTTCAAAGCTGTGCAAATTGTAATGGAAAACAGTTTGAGCACCTGCGTTGATAAAATTGAAGGGCTTTTGTATTATTGTTCAGAATAAAATTTAATTGTCAATGTTATGCTTGTGTTAGTAAATATAATTTTATATATAAATCAAAATAAATGTTATTATTTTCTGGCCACCTACTTTTGGACCACCATGTGTATGTATGTATATATATGAAAAAACAGCCAGCACTCCAAAAATTAAAGTGAAAAAAACGTGGCTTTACTGATCCATTAACAGCAAGGTTTCGGCAGATTTCTCTGCCTTTCTCAAGCATGAGAGAGGCAGTCCCGGTTGCACGTGACCTGGCTGCAGCCGACTCTGACATCCTCTGAAGTCATTTCAAGTTCCGACTGCAGCCGGGCGTGACCCAGTGACACGCTCCCCCCTGATTGATGGGCTGTGGGAGGGGTTTCACCGCACGTCACAGCTCCGCATTCACCGTGCACTTTCCCTCTCTGCTTTCGTTGGGAAAACGTGCTGTGGATGCTGGGCTGTGACGTGCGGTGAAACCCCTCCCGCAGCCCAGGGGGAAGCGTGTCACTGGGTCACGCCTGGCTGCAGCCGGAACTTGACATGACATCAGCGGATGTCGGAGCCGGCTGCAGCCGGGTCACGTGATGCATGGTTAGCGGTCAGCAATAGCGCCGCTCACAGGCAATAAAGACCACACAAGGTATTTACAAAAAAAATGAGTTGTTTCCACAATTTAAATTGATGGGGGCATTGTTAATAGTAATGGACAACCTCTTTAAGGTCAGTGTTCATGACTTCACCATAAGAAAGAGACTGGGGAAAATGGCATAGTTCCAAGACGAAAACCACTGCTGAGCAAAAACAACATAAAGGCACATCTCAGTTTTGCCAAACACTTGATTGCAGTTGTTGCTGCTAAGGGCGACCCAACCAGTTATTAGGTTTTGGGGGAATCACTTTTTCACACAGGGCCCTGTAGGTTTGGATTTCTTTTTCCCTTAATAATAAAGACCTTAATTTAAAAACTGCATCTTGTGATTACTTGTGTTATCTTTGTCTAATATTTAAATTTGTTTTGTGGTCTGAAACATTTAAGTGTGACAAACATGCAAAAGAATAAGAAATCAGGAAGGGGGCAAACACTTTTTCACATCACTGTGTGTATATATATGTATATATATATATATATATATATATATATATATATATATATATATATATATATATATATATATATATACACACCATGTTTGTATGTACACCATATACAGTACAGACCAAAAGTTTGGACACACCTTCTCATTTAAAGATTTTTCTGTATTTTCATGACTATGAAAATTGTACATTCACACTGAAGGCATCAAAACTATGAATTAACACATGTGGAATTATATACTTAACAAAAAAGTGTGAAACAACTGAAAATATGTCTTATATTCTAGGTTCTTCAAAATAGCCACCTTTTGCTTTGATGACTGCTTTGCACACTCTTGGCATTCTCTTGATGAGCTTCAAGAGGTAGTCACCGGAAATGGTCTTCCAACAATCTTGAAGGAGTTCCCAGAGATGCTTAGCACTTTTTGGCCCTATTGCCTTCACTCTGCGGTCCAGCTCACCCCAAACCATCTCGATTGGGTTCAGGTTTGGTGACTGTGGAGGCCAGGTCATCTGGCGTAGCACCCCATCACTCTCCTTCTTGGTCAAATAGCCCTTACATAGCCTGGAGGTGTGTTTGGGGTCATTGTCCTGTTGAAAAATAAATGATGGTCCAACTAAACGCAAACCGGATGGAATGGCATGCCGCTGCAAGATGCTGTGGTAGCCATGCTGGTTCTATATGCCTTCAATTTTGAATAAATCCCCAACAGTGTCACCTGAAAAGCACCCCCACACCATCACACCTCCTCCTCCATGCTTCACGGTGGGAACCAGGCATGTAGAGTCCATCCGTTCACCTTTTCTGCGTCGCACAAAGACACGGTGGTTGTAACCAAAGATCTCAAATTTGGACTCATCAGACCAAAGCACAGATTTCCACTGGTCTAATATCCATTCCTTGTGTTCTTTTGCCCAAATAAGTCTCTTCTGCTTGTTGCCTGTCCTTAGCAGTGGTTTTCTAGCAGCTATTAAGTCTCCTCTTAACAGTTGTTGTAGAGATGTGTCTGCTGCTAGAACTCTGTGTGGCATTGACCTGGTCTCTAATCTGAGCTGTTGTTAACCTGCGTTTTCTGAGGCTGGTGACTCGGATAAACTTATCCTCAGAAGCAGAGGTGACTCTTGGTCTTCCTTTCCTGTAGCGGTCCTCATGTGAGCCAGTTTCTTTGTAGCGCTTGATGGTTTTTGCAACTGCACTTGGGGACACTTTCAAAGTTTGCCCAATTTTTCGGTCTGACTGACCTTCATTTCTTAAAGTAATGATGGCCACTCGTTTTTCTTTACTTAGCTGCTTTTTTCTTGCCATAATACAAATTCTAACAGTCTATTCAGTAGGACTATCAGCTGTGTATCCACCTGACTTCTGCACAACACAACTGATGGTCCCAACCCTATTTATAAGGCAAGAAATCCCACTTATTAAACCTTACAGGGCACACCTGTGAAGCGAAAACCATTTCCGGTGACTACCTCTTGAAGCTCATCAAGAGAATGCCAAGAGTGTGCAAAGCAGTCATCAAAGCAAAAGGTGGCTACTTTGAAGAACCTAGAATATAAGACCTATTTTCAGTTGTTTCACACTTTTTTGTTAAGTATATAATTCCACATGTGTTAATTCATAGTTTTGATGCCTTCAGTGTGAATGTACAATTTTCAAAGTCATGAAAAATCTTTAAATGAGAAGGTGTGTCCAAACTTTTGGTCTGTACTGTATATAAGCCATGTTTGTATGTACACTATGTGTTTATATATACACTGCTCAAAAAAATAAAGGGAACACTTAAACAACAGAATATAACTCCAAGTGAAGCAAACTTCTGTGAAATCAAACTGTCCACTTAGGAAGCAACACAGATTGACAATCAATTTCACATGCTGTTGTGCAAATGGAATAGATAATAGATGGAAATTATTGGCAATTATCAAGACACACTCAATAAAGGAGTGGTTCTGCAGGTGGGGACCACAGACCACATCTCAGTACCAATGCTTTCTGGCTGATGTTTTGGTCACTTTTGAATGTTGTTTGTGCTTTCACACTCATGGTAGCATGAGACGGACTCTACAACCCACAGAAGTTGCTCAGATAGTGCAGCTCATCCAAGATGGCACATCAGTGCGAGCTGTGGCAAGAAGGTTTGCTGTGTCTGTCAGTGTAGTGTCCAGAGGCTGGAGGCGCTGCCAGGAGACAGGCCAGTACACCAGGAGACGTGGAGGGGGCCGTAGGAGGGCAACAACCCAGCAGCAGGACTGCTACCTCCGCCTTTGTGCAAGGAGGAACAGGAGGAGCACTTCCAGAGCCCTGCAAAATGACCTCCAGCAGGCCACAAATGTGCATGTGTCTGCACAAACGATTAGAAACAGACTCCATGAGGGTGGTATGAGAGCCCGAAGTCCACAGAGGGTGGTTGTGCTCACAGCCCAACACCGTGCAGGACGCTTGGCATTTGCCACAGAACACCAGGATTGGCAAAGTCACCACTGGCGCCCTGTGCTCTTCACAGATGAAAGCAGGTTCAAACCGAACATCCTTCAGCATGACTGGTTTGGCAGTGGGTCAGTAATGGTGTGGGGTGGCATTTCTTTGGAGGGCCGCACAGCCCTCCATGTGCTCGCCAGAGGTAGCCTGACTGCCATTAGGTACCGAGATGAGATCCTCAAACCCCTTGTGAGATCATATGCTGGTGCGGTTAGCCCTGGGTTCCTCCTAATGCAGGACAATGCCAGACCTCCTGTGGCTGGAGTGTGTCAGCAGTTCCTGCAAGATGAAGGCATTGAAGCTATGGACTGGCCCGCCCGTTCCCCAGATCTGAATCCGATTGAGCACATCTGGGACATCATGTCTCGCTCCACCCACCAATGTCACAACAGACTGTCCAGGAGTTGGTGGATGCTTTAGTCCAGGTCTGGTAGGAGATCCCACAGGAAACCATCTGCATCCTCATCAGGAACATGCTCAGGCATTGTAGGGAGGTCATACAAGCACGTGGAGGCCACACACAATACTGAGCCTCATTTTGACTTGTTTTAAGGACATTACATCAAAGTTGGATCAGCCTGTAGTGTGTTTTTCCACTTTAATTTTGACGGTGACTCCAAATCCAGGCCTCCATTGGTTAATAAATTTGATTTACATTGATGATTTTTGTGTGATTTTGTTGTCAGCACATTCAATTTTGTACAGAACAAAGTATTCAATGAGAATATTTCATTCATTCAGATCTAGGATGTGTTATTTGAGTGTTTCCTTTATTTTTTTGAGCAGGGTATATACACGCCATGCTTGTATGTACACCATGTATATATAGATATACGCCATGTTTGTATGTGCTCCATGTATATACAGTGCTGGCCAAAAGTATTGGCACCCCTGCAATTCTGTCAGATAATACTCAGTTTCTTCCTGAAAATGATTGCAATCACAAATTCTTTGATATTATTCTCTTCATTTAATTTGCTTGCAAGGAAAAAACACAAAAGAGAATGAAGCAAAAATCAGATCATTTCACACAAAACTCCAAAAAAAGGCCGGACAAAAGTATTGGCACCCTCAGCCTAATACTTGGTTGCACAACCTTTAGCCAAAATAACTGAGAACAACTGCTTCCGGTAACCATCAAAGAGTTTCTTACAATGCTCTGCTGGAATTGTAGACCATTCTTCTTTGGCAAACTGCTCCAGGTCCCTGATATTTGAAGGGTGCCTTCTCCAAACTGCCATTTTGAGATCTCTCCACAGGTGTTCTATGGGATTTAGGTCTGGACTCATTTGTGGCCATCTTAGAAGTCTCCAGTGCTTTCTCTAAAACCATTTTATAGTGCTTTTGGAAGTGTGTTTTGGGTCATTGTCCAGCTGGAAGACCCATGACCTCTGAGGGAGACCCAGCTTTCTCACACTGGGCCCTACATTATGCTGCAAAATTTGTTGGTAGTCTTCAGACTTCATAATGCCATACAGACAGTCAAGCAGTCCAGTGCCAGAGGCAGCAAACCAACCCCAAAACATCAGGGAACCTCCGCCATGTTTGACTGTAGGGACCGTGTTCTTTTCTTTGAATGCCTCTTTTTTTTTTCCTGTACACTCTATGTTGATGCTTTTTCCCAAAAAGCTCTACTTTTGGCTCATCTGACCAGAGAACATTCTTCCAAAACGGTTTAGGCTTTCTCAGGTAAGTTTTGGCAAACTCCAGCCTGGCTTTTTTATGTCTCGGGGTAAGAAGTGGGGTCTTCCTGGGTATCCTACCATACAGTCCCTTTTCATTCAGATGGCGACGGATAGTAAGGGTTGACACTGTTGTACCCTCGGACTGCAAGGCAGCTTGAACTTGTTTGGATGTTAGTCGAGGTTCTTTATCCACCATCCGCACAATCTTGCGTTGAAATCTCTCTTCAATTTTTCTTTTCCGTCCACATCTAGGGAGGTTAGCCGCAGTGCCATGGGCTTTACACTTCTTGATGACACTGCGCACGGCAGACACAGGAACATTCAGGTCTTTGGAGATGGACTTGTAGCCTTGAGATTGCTCATGCTTCCTCACAATTTGGTTTCTCAAGTCCTCAGACAGTTCTTTGGTCTTCTTTCTTTTCTCCATGCTCAATGTGGTACACACAAGGACACAGGGCAGAGGTTGAGTCAACTTTAATCCATGTTAACTGGTTGCAAGTGTGATTTAGTTATTGCCAACACCTGTTAGGTGCCACAGGTAAGTTACAGGTCCTGTTAATTACACGAATTAGAGAAGCATCACATGATTTTTCAAAGGGTGCCAATACTTTTGTCCACCCCCATTTTTAGGTTTGGTGTGGAATCATATCCAATTTGGCTTTAGGACAATTCATTTTGTGTTTTTTTCATTGAAGACAAATTAAATGAAGAGAATAATATCAAAGAATTTGTGATTGCAATAATTTTCAGGAAGAAACTGAGTATTATCTGACAGAATTGCAGGGGTGTCAATACTTTTGGCCAGCACTGTATAAGCCATGTTTGTATGTACACCATGTATATACAGTACAGACCAAACGTTTGGACACACCTTCTCATTTAAAGATTTTTCTGTATTTTCATGACTTTGAAAATTGTACATTCACACTGAAGGCATCAAAACTATGAATTAACACATGTGGAATTATATACTTAACAAAAAAGTGTGAAACAAATGAAAATAGGTCTTATATTCTAGGTTCTGCAAAGTAGCCACCTTTTGCTTTGATGACTGCTTTGCACACTCTTGGCATTCTCTTGATGAGCTTCAAGAGGTAGTCACCGGAAATGGTTTTCACTTCACAGGTGTGCCCTGTCAGGTTTAATAAGTGGGATTTTTTGCCTTATAAATGGGGTTGGGACCATCAGTTGTGTTGTGCAGAAGTCTGGTGGATACACAGCTGATAGTCCTACTGAATAGACTGTTAGAATTTGTATTATGGCAAGAAAAAAGCAGCTAAGTAAAGAAAAACGAGTGGCCATCATTACTTTAAGAAATGAAGGTCAGTCAGTGCGAAAAATTGGGCAAACTTTGAATGTGTCCCCAAGTGCAGTTGCAAAAATCATCAAGCGCTACAAAGAAACTGGCTCACATGAGGACCGCCCCAGGAAAGGAAGACCAAGAGTCACCTCTGCTTCTGAGGATAAGTTTATCCAAGTCACCAGCCTCAGAAATCGCAGGTTAACAGCAGCTCAGATTAGAGACAAGGTCAATGCCACACAGAGTGTAACGGGTCCGGGAGGCGGAACCTCTGAGCTACTATACAAGGGGGCGGCCCTTGTAAGGGAGCGGGTGGCAGTCTCTGGGTGAACGGACAGGGAGTTACGGCAAGTGATCAGGGCAGTCTCTGGGTAAGGGGTAGGTATGACCTGTGATGGCAGAGCCTCCGGGTAGGCTAGCAGGCAGATGGTAGATGTGTGCTCCCAGGTGAGCAAGCGAGAGTCTCTGGAATAGCAGGTGGTCACGGCACGTGACGGCGGAACCTCCGGGCTGGCAGGCAGGTAGGTAACGGAGAAGCGCTCCCAGGTGAGCGGGCAAGAGTCTCTGGAAAAGCTGGTGGTCACCGCACGTGACAACGGGACCTCCGGGCTGGCAAGCAGGCAGGTAACGGAGATGCGCTCCCAGGTGAGCGGGCAAGAGTCTCTGAGATAGCTGGTGGTCACAGCACGTGACAACGGAGCCTCCGGGCTGGCAAGCAGGCAGATAACGGAGAAGCGCTCCCAGGTGAGCGGGCAAGCTGGTCCATAGACAGACTGACCGGAGTAGAAAGGCAGACCGTCGGACCTCAGGCAAGCAGGCAGGTAGCTGATATGCGCTCCCAGGTGAGCGGGCAGGCTGGTCCTTTAGACAGACTGACAGGAGTAGTAAGGCAGACCGTCGGACCTCAGGCAAGCAGACAGGTAACAAGTATTCAGGCAGGAATCAGGCAGGTAACTGGCAGGTAACTGGCAGGAAACTGGCAACGGGACCTGAGGGCTGAAGCACAGGTGAGACACAGGTGCAAACAACATTGCTCGGGCACCTCCATTTTGGAGGAGGTGCCTTATATATGATGAAGTCCTCCGGCCATTGGCCGGGGACTCTTTAGGGCGGCGCGCGCGGCCCCTTTAAGAGGAGGGAAGCGCGCGCGCCCTAAGCACAGGGGCCGGGAAGGAGCGCGCGCTGAGAGCAGAGAAGGAGGAGGACGCCGGGACGGAGCGCGCGCTGACAGCAGAGCAGGAGGAGGACGCCGGGACGGAGCGCGCGCTGACAGCAGAGCGGGGAGAGGACGCCGGGACGGAGCGCGCGCTGACAGCAGAGCGGTGAGGGGAGCAGCGTCCCTGCCTAGCAGAGGGCAGGGACGCCAGCGCTACAGTACCCCCCCCTTTAGGCCCCCCCTTTTTTAGGCCAGACAGAAATTTAGCTAGGATGAGAGGGGCATGGATATTCTCCCGGGGCTCCCACGTTCTCTCCTCAGGACCAAACCCCCTCCAATCTACCAAGAAAAAGGTCTTTCCTCTTACCCTTTTGGTGGCAAGAATGTTCTCTACCTCAAACTCGTCCTCAGCAGAAACCGGAGCAAGAGGCGTACCTGTAGACTTAGAAAAAGAGTTAAGTACCACAGGTTTGAGGAGAGATACATGGAAGGAGTTAGGGATCCGTAAGTTGGCCGGGAGTTTCAATTTATAGGCCACCGGGTTGATCTGACTGATAACCTCCAGTGGGCCGATGAACCGAGGCCCCAACTTATAGGAAGGGATCTTGAGCCGGACATATTTGGACGAGAGCCAGACTTTATCCCCAGGACGGAATTGAGGAGGATCCAGACGTCCTTTGTCAGCGTGCCTTTTCATACGCTCGGATGACAGAAGGAGTGCGGACCGGGTACTCTCCCATATAGAGGAAGACTCGCTCTCGTGATTGTTGTACGAGAATTCGGCCCATGGCAGGAGATCCACCCAGTCAGAATGGTGAGCATTAACGAAGTGCCGGAGGTAACTGGTCAGGTTCTGATTGATCCGCTCCACTTGACCATTAGACTGTGGGTGGTAAGCGGAGGAGAAGTCCAGAGTGACGTCTAGCAATTTACAAGTGGCTCTCCAGAAACGAGAAGTGAACTGTACTCCTCGATCCGACACGATGTGACGGGGCAGGCCATGAAGACGGAAGATGTGGCGGATAAAGACTCTAGCCAGCTCGGGTGCAGACGGAAGACCTGGCAGGGGAATGAAGTGAGCCATCTTGGAAAAGCGGTCAGCGACCACCCAAATGACCGTACAACCGGCAGAGACGGGCAGATCAGTTACGAAGTCCATCGCTATATGCTGCCAGGGGGCAGCAGGTGCTGGCAGAGGAAGAAGGCGGCCGGCCGACAGGTGTCTCGGAACCTTGTTGCGGGCGCAGGACACACAGGCAGAAACAAAGTCCATAACATCCTTGTGCAGGTTAGGCCACCAGTAGTGCCGGGTAATAAGCTGGAGGGTCTTTTTCTGACCGGCGTGGCCAGCTAGTTTAGACGAATGACCCCAGTGTAGGATCCTCTCCCGATCAGGTACCGATACGAACGTCTTACCAGGAGGGAGACAATTTAGACTCACGGGGGCCACCTGCATTACTCTGGCGGGATCGATGGGGCAGTCACATGGTCTATGAGGTGGTAATGTCTCTGCCTCCTCCATATCAAAGACATCAGCACAAGACCAATAAGGAATCGGAAGTCCAGGTAGATTAGCTGGGATAGGAGAGGGACGGACGGAATGGACGGGAACCAGACAGGTTTTATGACAGTCTTGTCCCCAGCGAAGGACTTCTCCGGTTTGCCAGTCAAGCACGGGTGCATGTCTCTGGAGCCAAGGCAGACCTAGCAAGAGGGCGTGAGAGAGTCCAGGCAGAACGTGAAGGGAGATACTCTCTGAATGCAGCATACCCACTTGCAGAGTAATGGATTCGGTGATGAATTGGATGGGGCGAGATAAGAGGCCCCCATCCACGGCAACAACAGACAAGGGTACAGCCAGAGGTTTGGTGGGGATGCGGTATTTCTCCACCAGGGACAGTGAAATAAGATTTCCGGCTGCTCCAGAGTCAAGTTGGGCTAGTTCGGAATAACGATTCTCCCCGCAGATGATTGAGACAGACAGCAGCAGGGATGGAGAGGATTTATTTTTGTCTAGATCAAGTCCTCTGAGCGAACCTAGACACAGGCGTTCTCCCGACCTCTCCGGGCAGGCACGGATCCGATGCTCCTTACTGCCACAGTAGAAGCAGCTCCCCTCGGCACGGCGAAAGTCCTGACGGGATTTGACCATCTTGGTCTGGTCGACCTGCATAGGCTCAGGAGAGTGTACCTGGGGAGAAACGGAAGGAGTGACGGGTTTCAAAAAAGTAGGAACCAGACGTGGAAGCCCCTTTTCACGGGTGACCTCTTTGGCACGTTCCTGGAACCGTAGGTCAATCCGGGTGGCAAGAGTTATTAGGTCATCGAGAGTGGTAGGAATGTCCCGACCAGCAAGTTCATCTTTAATACGGCCGGACAGACCCTCCCAGAAGACGGATACCAGAGCTTCGTTATCCCAGGCCAGCTCCGAGGCAAGGGTACGGAACCGTATGGCATATTGACCCACGGTGAGGCTTCCCTGACGGAGGCGTAGCAGAGATGATGCGGATGAGGTCCTCCGTCCGGGTTCGTCGAAGGCTTTCCGGAAAGCCGTGAGAAAGGCAGGCAAGTCGGACACCAGGGGGTCTCCTCTCTCCCATAGAGGATTTAGCCAGGCCAGAGCCTCCCCGGTGAGATGGGACATGATGAATGCAATTTTGGCTCGGTCGGAGTTAAACTGGTGGGACAATAGTTCAAAATGCAGGGTGCACTGATTTATGAAGCCCCGAGCCAGGACGGAGTCGCCTCCGAAGCGAGGAGGTGCAGAGAGCCGGGGTCCGGAAAAGGATACCATGGTACTGGCCGTAGTTGCAGGTGGTGTTGTCAGAGTATCCAGGCGAGTATTGACATTCCGCAGGTGACCCAGGATGGACTCCTGTTGGGACCTTTGACGGGACAGTTCATGACACAGGTCCGTGAGCGAGGGAGCTTGGGTGCCACCGGGTTCCATGGCCCGAGCAAACTGTAACGGGTCCGGGAGGCGGAACCTCTGAGCTACTATACAAGGGGGCGGCCCTTGTAAGGGAGCGGGTGGCAGTCTCTGGGTGAACGGACAGGGAGTTACGGCAAGTGATCAGGGCAGTCTCTGGGTAAGGGGTAGGTACGACCTGTGATGGCAGAGCCTCCGGGTAGGCTAGCAGGCAGATGGTAGATGTGTGCTCCCAGGTGAGCAAGCGAGAGTCTCTGGAATAGCAGGTGGTCACGGCACGTGACGGCGGAACCTCCGGGCTGGCAGGCAGGTAGGTAACGGAGAAGCGCTCCCAGGTGAGCGGGCAAGAGTCTCTGGAAAAGCTGGTGGTCACCGCACGTGACAACGGGACCTCCGGGCTGGCAAGCAGGCAGGTAACGGAGATGCGCTCCCAGGTGAGCGGGCAAGAGTCTCTGAGATAGCTGGTGGTCACAGCACGTGACAACGGAGCCTCCGGGCTGGCAAGCAGGCAGATAACGGAGAAGCGCTCCCAGGTGAGCGGGCAAGCTGGTCCATAGACAGACTGACCGGAGTAGAAAGGCAGACCGTCAGACCTCAGGCAAGCAGGCAGGTAGCTGATATGCGCTCCCAGGTGAGCGGGCAGGCTGGTCCTTTAGACAGACTGACAGGAGTAGTAAGGCAGACCGTCGGACCTCAGGCAAGCAGACAGGTAACAAGTATTCAGGCAGGAATCAGGCAGGTAACTGGCAGGTAACTGGCAGGAAACTGGCAACGGGACCTGAGGGCTGAAGCACAGGTGAGACACAGGTGCAAACAACATTGCTCGGGCACCTCCATTTTGGAGGAGGTGCCTTATATATGATGAAGTCCTCCGGCCATTGGCCGGGGACTCTTTAGGGCGGCGCGCGCGGCCCCTTTAAGAGGAGGGAAGCGCGCGCGCGCGCGCCCTAAGCACAGGGGCCGGGAAGGAGCGCGCGCTGAGAGCAGAGCAGGAGGAGGACGCCGGGACGGAGCGCGCGCTGACAGCAGAGCAGGAGGAGGACGCCGGGACGGAGCGCGCGCTGACAGCAGAGCGGGGAGAGGACGCCGGGACGGAGCGCGCGCTGACAGCAGAGCGGTGAGGGGAGCAGCGTCCCTGCCTAGCAGAGGGCAGGGACGCCAGCGCTACACAGAGTTCTAGCAGCAGACACATATCTACAACAACTGTTAAGAGGAGACTTTGTGCAGCAGGCCTTCATGGTAAAATAGCTGCTAGGAAACCACTGCTAAGGACAGGCAACAAGCAGAAGAGACTTGTTTGGGCTAAGAACATAAGGAATGGACATTAGACCAGTGGAAATCTGTGCTTTGGTCTGATGAGTCCAAATTTGAGATCTTTGGTTACAACCACCGTGTCTTTGTGCGACGGAGAAAAGGTGAACGGATGGACTCTACATGCCTGGTTCCCACCGTGAAGCATGGAGGAAGAGGTGTGATGGTGTGGGGGTGCTTTGCTGGTGACACTGTTGGGGATTTATTCAAAATTGAAGGCATACTGAACCAGCATGGCTACCACAGCATCTTGCAGCTGCATGCTATTCCATCCGGTTTATTCATTTATTTTTCAACAGGACAATGACCCCAAACACACCTCCAGGCTGTGTAAGGGCTATTTGACCAAGGAGGAGAGTGATGGGGTGCTACGCCAGATGACCTGGCCTCCACAGTCACCAGACCTGAACCCAATCGACATGGTTTGGGGTGAGCTGGACCGCAGAGTGAAGGCAAAAGGGCCAACAAGTGCTAAGCATCTCTGGGAACTCCTTCAAGATTGTTGGAAGACCATTTCCGGTGACTACCTCTTGAAGCTCATCAAGAGAATGCCAAGAGTGTGCAAATCAGTCATCAAAGCAAAAAGGAGGCTAATTTGAAGAACCTAGAATATAAGACATATTTTCAGTTGTTTCACACTTTTTTGTTAAGTATATAATTCCACATGTGTTAATTCATAGTTTTGATGCCTTCAGTGTGAATGTACAATTTTCAAAGTCATGAAAATACAGAAAAAAATCTTTAAATGAGAAGGTGTGTTCAAACTTTTGGTCTGTACTGTATATATACGCCATGTTTGTATGTACAACATGTATATACAGTATATATATATATATACACGCCATGTTTCTATGTACACCATGTATATACAGCTAAGGCAAAAATTAAGAGACCACTACACAGTTTTCTAAAAATCCCCATCTCTACATGTCTGACAGCCATTCCATTCCAGGGTCAGTTGAATTCCAACCAAAGTCCACCTCATTCTACTTAATGTGCTTCTGATTAGGTGATCACCTGAACCAAATCTTATGTAATGAGGGAAAGTATAAAAAAAATACTGCTATGGTCTTCACAATCCTCTTGCAATAGGACAAGCTGGATGGCAGAACAGGTGCTAGGAATAGCCCAAAAGTAATCTAAATGAAAAAATAACTTTTAACCATGCCAAAGGAGTTGAAAAGAAAAGTCTTGAGTGAGGAAAAAAAGGGCTCAATTCTGGCTTTACTAGCAGAGGGAGAGGGATACAGTGAGCGC